>NW_020664381.1:4956194-5148862 GCF_002925995.2 Terrapene triunguis
GGAGCTGCGATCAGCCAAACCTGCGAACGCGGCAGGTAAACAAGCCGGCCTGGCCCACCAAGGGGCGTACCCTGGCGGGCCGCATGCCAAAGGTTGCCGATCCCTGCTTTAGATTCATAGTAGTGGCCCTCTAAAAAAAAAAAAAAAAAAAAAGGGGGGGGGGGGAGAAGAGAGAGAGAGAGGTTGACATTTTTAAATGCATTTAGTAGACACACTTCTAGATACCATTCTGTCAGTGTCTAGTTTTCACTGCTCTTATCATATAACACCAATCTGAAATAATTAAACACCAGCATGTAGATGTTTTAACCACAATGGGCTGACTCAAGGAAATAGTTGCAATGTTAATTCAGGTTTGATGGGGTTGCTTGAGATGGAGGAGTGGATGAAGAAGGGATGGGTGAGGCCCTCAGAGAGTAGCCACAACTCACTATTTCTCACCCACTTGTCTGTGGTCAATAGAGACCATTCTCCTGAGAAACAGAAAATTCAAGGAGTATTTCTGCATATTACTGGGCTTGTAGTTCCTTCTCAACACACTACTAGTTTGGTTTGGAAGTGCTGTCTGCCACAACTTAATCCAATTTTTCTCCAGACAGGAGACAACCTGTGTATTTGGGTGAGCAAAGAATTTGTTTGGAGTAAGCATCTGTAGTCCAGGGCACAGTTAGATGTGATTCCATGGCACTAGCTGAGAATCTCACTGCATCCACTGAGGCATCTGCCATAAAGTCTGTTGCTGGGGTTAGAAGTCAGGATGGTCCTTTTGTTGTCATGGTTTCATGGCCATCCTGACTGTCTCTTGTGAAGCATATAGTGGCCTGTTCCTTTTATGGTGGCTTTCACCTTTTTGTATCACTGGGAGAGAAATCCTCTTCACCCAGGATTATTATTTCTTTTGCTAGAGATGCCACTGCAGTATCATCCTTTGGCATTTCTGTAATGGTGCTTTTTGGTGTTTGCAACTTTTATCTAAGTGCACACCTGCTTATGTGCTTAGCCTTGTCAGGTATTTCCCATTCATCCCTGTTCACATCCTCAAAAGGGTGCAGTGAGAATGCTGTCAGAAGCGAGGATTTGGAAGGCAGGTATTTGCCCTTAGGCTGGTCCTCGTGTGCCAGTTCTGGTTGATCTGGAGAGCAGATGCAACCTTTCTGCATATGGTCTCAAATTTATCAGAGGGTGAAAAACCTTTGCTGCATGTTTTCCATGCCCTGCGCAGAGCCTGAATATGAGAACTGTCCTTCCTCATTAGAGGTGGCAGAGCCTGAATCAGAGGAGAAATACTCTTAGATTTCTTTTAATTTTTTTCTTTACCTTTATAATTTTTTTGGATTTTTGGCCCTTCTTATCTGCTCAGCAGGAGTTGTCACCAAGCTATGGCTTGGATGGGGTTTCTTGAGTCCCATGGAAATATCTCCCTGTACCTTCCCCTTTACTGGGAATGGGGTCTCACTGCTAGTGTCCGTAGCTTTGTGTGGGAAGGAGAGCTATGTGGGAATCCTGCTTCTTTTCCTAGGGAGTTTAGGATCCATCTGTATCGGGGATGGGAGATCTGGTGCCCATTGTTTTTTCATTCTGATCAGGGTCTGCCCCAGGACTTAACCCCGAGCTAGCTGGCTGGCTGGCATCCTCATCTTTGGATATCCACCCTTCCCCCCTGCAATAACTTGTCTCGTGGGAGGGGTTTTCTACATTGGAGTCATGGTTCCTCAGACAGGTATGTCAGGTCTCCCCTGCCTTGATTCTGAGCCCCATGTCCTGGCAGAGAATAGACACAGCATTAATTTGCCCTCTGAAGATCCTGTAAATGCTGCCTCACATACGGAACACTGCTTAGACTTAACCAGTGTTTATGGGACAGACCTGCTATGCTGGATCAAGGAGGCTGACACCATCATGATGCTCTTTATCTGATCCAGGGGAAGAGAATAGGGAAGGGAGAAGAAAGCCACTTCTAGCCAAAAAATTAAAAACAAGGCTGGCAAAGAAATGATTGGAAGCAAAGTGAACTGCTACTATGGTAGTGAAGACTTGGTGGCAAGTTACAGTAGGGGATGTAATCAGCTGGGACTGTGTTACAGAGATGAACTGCTCTGGGAAACTGCAGACAGGAGGGGACTAGCCCTTAGAACTTGGGCTGCAGAAATACCAAGCTAAATATTTCAGAAATTTATAGCAGAACTTCACAGGTGATTTTTTTTTTTTAAATCATACTACCTGAGTTGGCACTAGAAGTTATAAATCCATAAAAACTGTATGCACTAAACTGTTATTTACCTAGCCAAATTTGAGATTTCAAAACAGTCAGGTGAAATAGCCTATATGGGGTTTTTTCTAGGACAAAAATCTTACTTTTAGAATTACTTTGTTCCTATGTTTTATGTAGAAGTTGCTCATTTTTTCAAGAGATAAAATAAAATACACTTCTAACCTGAATGAGTGGCTCTGCCTCATCTTCAGTGTTTGTTTTAGCATGCTTCTTGTATGTACATATTTAAAAATTAGTATACATCCAACACTAGTAACTTTCTACTGCACGTCAAAGAAGGTGTTTGAGAGAAAACTCAAGGGCCTTTTATAAAGTACCACTGTCCTTGTCACATTCCTAATGGTATGTAAAGGGATTGACGCTTATTCAACATATTTTATTATTCTATTAAAAACATTTAATATTCTATGCTTAGTCTAAGCAAAAACTAAAGAGAGTCTTATCAGTTGCATGGTAAGAACTCAAAATGCAAGAATACCAAGGTTGCACTAACAACTTCTCTACTTTGCCCCCATGTACATACACTATCACAGAGCTGAATTACATGGATTACATTCTATTCCTCAATTACAATATAATATGAAATTTCCTGCCACCTTAGATACACCTCCACCTTGCAATATTTATTCAGACTTTTATACTTGCACCAATATGTTTGCTGTAATAGATCACTGTACCTTTGAGAGAAGACTAGAATTAGTGTATAAGATATCTATGGTAGGTACTGAATAATTTTCTCTTTTGAAGCAGAAGCACAGCTAACTGCAGGTGCAAATTAGGGGTCAAAGCTAATGGCTGCATGTTTAGGTGGTCTATAAGTACTATAAACAGGACTTTTTACTATTACTTCTATGGTATATACGTAATCTGTTGTATAACTGTTGTTGAGTATTTGCATATAAATGACTAATGGACTCTGATGTACACAGTAGCACATGTAGAAAACTGGGGTAGCATTGCATTGTGTTTAAAAATAATGTAACACTTTAGACTGTCAATGTAACACACACAAAAGGGAGCAAAGTTAAGAATGTGTATCTGACAGCGTAATCATAACTTTCTATCAATAATGTAAGGGTCCTGGTTACAGAATTTCCTCACTTAATAAGAGAGGAAAGAAGATTGGGGGTGGGGTGGACACATCACCTTTGTCAGGACTTGGAGGTGCTGCAAACTAGCAGCTAATTGGTAATAGCATGCATAAATTCCATAATCTGGAGCATGTGGCTAGGTATAATCAAATGTGAAGTCTAAAGGAAGATCCTCTATTGCACACCTTAGCAGCTATCATGTCAACTCAGAGTGGGCTCTATCCTGCACACCTCACCAAGTATGCTGCCCCATTCCTAACCCCTTTAGACTCAAAATGCTATTAAATTTAGCCTCATGTACCCGCAGAGAATCCTCCTTCAGCTGAACATTTTACAAGATTAATGGGAAGATAAACCCCAAATAGGGAGAAAAATCACCCAAGAACATATCCTGCTCCCAGCTAAAATATGAGGAGACTCCCTGCCAAGAAACCCAGTACGTTAGAAATAAAGAAAAGAAAAAAAACCTTTTAAAACAGTATTACCTTGTATAGTGTGGAAATATAGCCGTTAGACGCTCAATGATATTATCAAGTGCTTTTGAAAATGCCTTGTTTGGCACCCCAACAGCTCCCAACTGCGTAGCTGATGCTGGATCATTTAGCTGTCTTTGGTTCGGCTGTATGTTCTGAGCAGTACTTCCAGAAATCCCTGATGGTTGGGCTACTCGAACTTGATCAGAGTATGATGCTCCTAACGTTTCAAAGGGTATTTCTACTGATCCATTCTTTGCAGAACAAGGATTAGGACTTTTACATGCTGTTTTATTTCCAGTTTGCACATTAAGTGTGGAATGCACCGGACTTTGATCTTTGGAGCTTGAAAATGCAGGAAGTAAAGTGGGACGTACAAGTGCAGATGAATACATTATGATGGCTGGATCATTAATAGGAGGACTGCCTTGCATTACCTACAAAAAAAAGATTCCCCAGAAAGATGAAGAGTAATTAAAATATTAGTCAAGTATTCTTGTCAAACATGTTAAGGCTACAGCTACTTCATGGACTGGGCTGTACTTAACTTAGGCAGTTAAGAAGGAAATGCACAGTAAAAGACAACACTTCATCCTGACCTGATTTACCACGCGGGGTAACCTGTTTATAGCACATATGCAAAATCTTGCCCTTTCTGATAATCGTGCAGTACCTACAGACAAGATTTGCTCCAAGCCTAATTAAAATATAATGTGCACACAAATGCAACCCTTACCGTTATTTTAACTTATACAGAGTTCCCATGGTTTTAGCTACAGAAATGGTCCTGGCCAGTCATCATGATTTTACAGAAGAAATGTTTTGAAAGTGGCTGTGGGCATTTCTTCGTTAAAGATTCCAAGATGGCTGGCAAGAAAGCTACCAGTTAGAGGCATTTAAAAAATTTTTTTTTAAAGGAATATATTTAAACTTTAGCCATATATGGGTTTTTATTTAAAGAAATAAATGGCTGCCATATTCACCATTCTGAAAGGCTCTGCAGGGTTAGAATTCATTTTCATCACAGGGCTCTTTAAAAAAGGATACACTTATCCTCACTTAAAACACAATTGTGCCCACTTACTCATAATGAGTAGTGCTATACTCTACACGCAGACCTAGTGAAATCAAATCAATGGAATTACTATTAGAATAAGTTACTACTCTATGAATATGAAAAGCAAGTCAACATGGTCAGGGACACAACCCCATGCTCTGGGTGTCCCTAAAGCTCTGACTGCCAGAAGCTGGGACCCGGTGACAGGGGATGGATCACACAAAATTGCCCTGTTTTGTTCATTCCCTCTGAAGCATCTGGCACTGGCCACTGTCAGATACTGGGCTAGATGGACCATTGGTCTGACCCAGTATGACCATTCTTATGTTCTAGAATTAGATTTTAATACCTGTTATGTAAATGTGAATTTATCTTTGTACCACCCCTAGCACAAGTTTTCCTTGCATTAGTCTACAGTGAAATCAGATAAAAGATCAAGAACACAGGGAGAGAACAGTACTAGTTTTAGTTTCCCCATCTATAAAATCAGGATAACTCTATCTCCTTTAGTAATGTTTCTCAGATCTGAAGATGAAAACTATCGTAACCCCATTTTGACCAGAGAGATTAGGCAAAGTTCAGGGCCTTGTGGGTTGTTTCTGTTCGGAGGAGAATTTGATGGAGTCAGGTATCCTTGATGCAGTCGTATCTATTTCTTTTTCTGAACACAGGGAGGAATCAAATAGGAAACTGTTTGCTCCAAGCACCTCAGCCCCAAAAGCACTCAGCATTTCTCAGAACCATGTTCCCAGTGCCTGTTCAGGCTGTCTCTGGTGCTTCCTTGCTCCTCTAGTCTTTCTGCTGTTTCTCTGAGGCATTCAGACGTACACAGCTCCACCAATCAATGCCTTAGCCCCAGCATTTGTTATATCCATCCCCCTGGGCCACATAGTTCAGCTTCTGCTCAAGTTTTCATATATGCCTGTGTTTTGGGTGGTAAGCCTATTGTTTCAGTTGTGTGGTTACATAAAGATGTTTAATGGCTTCTTTATATTTATCATGAATGAAAGGCAGCTATTACACCCACCAATTTCAACAAGGTTTAATCCAACCCATAACAATACTATCTAAGAATGAAGCAGATTGAGAGGGACTTAAGAGATCAGTATTCAGAGTACAGAAAAAGTTGATATTTAAGGAAAGGGAAGGAGAGAGAGGAGAGAACGGTTTTCAATGGCTCAAATTTCAATGGTGAACCTCTACCCGGATTAACTATTCAGAAAAAAATTAAAAACAAAACTATCCAGGGAAGTTGTGTGTACAGTGCCCAGTACAATGGGGCCTCCATTCTGACTAGGTTGTCTGGCTACTGAATACAAATTAACAAAAACAGAAAAGAGGCCGGTGACCAAACGAACAGCATCAAACCTTTCTGGTTATTTTCAAAGATCACTCACTAGAAATGCTACAATATAATAAGATGTGAGCTGAAAGGGCATTTAAGGGACTGACAAGCAAATGAACTAACCAAGTACAGGTCTGCAAGAAAGCTGCATTTGTTTTGTCCAACAGCCCAAAACTCACCACATATAAATTGTAGAATGCCCTAAGTTTTCAGTCACATTATTTGACCACAATTAATGAGGGCAGTCATGTTGTCAAAAAATTATATACACTACATTAAATGCTCTGTTTGTCAAACAGTCTGGAAAATGTCAGTGTCTTAAGAATTAATACAGATTTAAATCAGCAAGAGAGTTACCATTTAAATGAATGTTAGTTTTACACAGTAAAATTCTTCCGGTGGTGGTGAGAAAGAACAGTTACTGACCCTACAGTAAGGGCTGATATCCTACAGTTCAAGTTGATATCAGTGTGGATCCCACTGTGGGTGCATATGTCCCTAATGCACATGAGATTGGAGGTTCTTGTGATTTTTGTTTTAAAGTAGTAGTCTGTTTTGGGGCGCGCTTGCACCATATGCCTCTTTGTGCTCCCATGCCTGGACACAAGGAAGGGGCAGCTGTGACCCACCTTCCATTTTCTTGCAATTTGAAACCCATGTTTAGATGAGGACTCTGAAAAGAAGGGATTGAAGGCAGGTTATGGGACTCACACTGACAATAGAAAAGAACCAGTTACTATAAGGTAAGTAATCTTTATTTTTCAGCTGCATCAGTCAAACAGTACTTAGCAGCCATGTCCAGTGCCAAGTCCAAAGCATAATGTTTGACAACGGTCAGTTGGTTTTTCCATTTCACTGCTTTGCAGATTTCTGATATAGGCATATTCCTGAAGCACGTGAATAGTACTGCTGGAGCTCTGGTGGAGTGAGACTTAGTATCTCACCCACCAAATACACCAGCCAGCTGGTAACAGAGAGAGATACTGTGTTATCCATTGCTCTGTGAAGAGATGGCCTGACCTTTAGAATGCCCAGCTAGAGCCAGAAACATGGGGAGACGGTGTGAAGGGTCCTGTCAATGCAACAAAACAAAGTCCTGGACACGTCTAAATGTGTGCAACTTCTTTTTGCCCAGTGCAGACTGTAGTTTCGAGAAGGAGATGGGTAGATTGATAGGTTTAGATAAAATTCTGAGGACTACTTTGGGGATGAAGTTTGGTGAGGTCTTAGCACCACTTTATCCCCATGAAATGGTCATTTAGGGAGGGTTAGCCATAAGTTCTGTACGCTTACTACCTTTTCTGGCTGAAGTGATAGCCAACAGGAAGACTCTTCCGAGTGAGGTAACTGTAAAGCAGCTCTCTGAAAGTGGATCAAAGGGAGCAGGCTCCATGAGTCTAACGAGGACTGTGTTGAGGTCCCAGGTAGGAGTAGGTTCTCTGACTAGTGGGTAAGTATGTAATAACCCTTTGAGGAACTTTGATACTGTTAGTGAAAAAAAAACTGAGCACGACTGTACAAGCGGATGGCATGCCAAAACTGTTGGGAGGTGGACCGTAATAGAACTGAACAAGAGAGACCAGCCTCCTTTAAATGCCATAAATAGTCAACAATCTTCAGTATCAATGCCTGGACTGAAACTAGACTATATGTTAAGTGGCCCACATCAATAACCTCTTCCACTTAGAGACAAATACGTCTTTTTGGTAGATGCCTTCCTGCTCTGTATCAGGATTTCTTGGATCTTTTAGGGAGAAGTCCTTGTCCATGCTACTCAACCACTCAACATCCACACTGTCAGATGCAGTGAATTTAGATCTGGATGGAGTATCTGGCTGTGGTGCTGTGGGATCATGTCTGAGGAGGCCGAGAGCTGACTAGGCTGTTGAATGGACACTTGTAGCAGGTCCAGAACCAACACTGCCTTGGTCAGTAGCCAGCAATGAGGACAACTGTGGCGCTGTCTTACTTAACTTCCATTATTACCATAGGAAATCAGTGGGAAGGTACACCTCTACCCCAATATAACGCAACCCGATATAATACGAATTCTGATAGAACACAGTAAAGCAGTGCTCCGGGGGGGCAGGGCTGCGCACTCCGGTGGATCAAAGCAAGTTCGATATAACGCGGTTTCACCTATAACGCGGTAAGATTTTTTGGCTCCCGAGGACAGCGTTATATCGAGGGAGAGGTGTATATAAAAGGCTGGAGAGGCTTTACTGCCTGCTATGCCAGTGCTGTTGCTGCAGAGGACTTCAATGACATTGACATGGTTGGAGTCGAAGTTGCTGGTAAAGCTCTGCCTGTGCCATTTTTGCCTTCTTTCTACTGCCAGATAACGGGTCTGATGTGCACTCGAGAGAATGCTGGTGAATCTGGCCTTGCTCTGGTAGTGATTATCATCTCTGTATCCAAACTGACCCACGTGGATTACTCTAGCAGATGTAGTTTGAGCTAAGCATCCCTGGATTTGTGGGTCCTGGAAGAAAAGGCCTTGCACACAGGGCACATGACTGGGATGTGGCTTTCTCCTAGGCAGAAGAGGCTTTGTCCATCTTTGACAGAGATCAATCCCTCACAGGACAGGCAATGTCTGAATCCTAAAGGTTTGCAGTCTACCATGAGGTGTGGCAGTTGACACAAAGCACCTTGCCCTGCTGTACAGGGGGGTCACTGATAATCTTTTCTCTTTTGAAACATCCAATTCCAAAGAACGTGAAGATGGAGATTTCTTTGAAGTTGGTTGAAAAAACAGTTTTATAATCTCTGAAGACAGTGTCAGATAAGACACTTGCTAGGCAGTAAAAGGGAACTGAGGGAGGATCACTGCTACCCCACCCTTCCTGCCCCTATACGAGGTGGCAGAGACATGTTTATTAAAAAAATCTCCAATCTCAAATGCATAAAGCACAAGCATTCCTACAGTGGGATTCACATTGACAACATCTCAAAGAAGAACTTAGTGGTTTCATTTGCTTTCTATGAAACAAAAAATCAAAGTAGAGTTGTTAGCAGCGTTGAGATACTTACTGAGATGCTAGGAGGGGACTGAAGATCAGCAGCTTTCACTCTAGAGAGATCATTTAGCTGTGCACCATTTTTCACTAAGTGAATTCTCTCTTCATACTGAGACTACAGAAAAAGACAAAGAAAACCAAAAACAAATCAGCCTTTATATTATTCCACTTACACCAAAATAAGACCTCAAAGTACCAATTAACACTATTACATTTTGAGAGAGACCAAAGACCTAATACACAGAAATAAGACTACATAGAAGTTTGATTTTCTTTTTGCTATGTTAGTGTATAGATTAAAAAAATATAACCATGGAAAGATACATTCATTAATTTTACAGATTTAGGATTACTGGGAATATTTTTCTCCAACTGTGTACCAGTTGTTCAGCTTCCTAGGATTATTATTATTATTATTTTGTAAACAGCCTTATTATTTGTTTTCCATACCCCTACCCCAAACATAAGAGAAGACTCATTATAAGTTATGTGGACTTGGTAAGCTAATGAGAAAAGGTGGTCACATTTTTGGCCAATTCAGCAAGGATGCCTGCCTGAGTGAACACCTGGGCCCACATGAAGCTCCACTGAAGTCAATGGTGCTTCATTTAAAAGAACCCCAAACCCACATGGACCTCTGCTGATTTCAATATGGCTCCATACAGACACTGGTGTGTATGCTTCATCAGGGCTCTTACAAGTTATTCATTTAAGTAAATACATTAAGAGTAGCTATTTGAGATCTGTATTAAATTATAAAGGAAATATAAATCCAAATACTTATGATTGACAAATTATTTTCAAACTAACAGTTTGCATCCATCTTTAAAACAAAGGATATATATATTGCTTTTTTTAACCTACTAGGCACATCACAATTCTACATTTGGTAAGAAGAGATAATTAAGGAGGACTCTTATAATACAGGAAAATGTGTTTGGAAAACAGACTTACTTCTACTTTTTCCATTTCTTTCTTGATATTTGAAATAAATGTTTCCCAAGAATCAATCTGTGACTTCAACTGAGGTAACACTGAAGTGGGACCACTGAAATATTTCAAATTTTCAGTTCAAAATAATGTGATAACTTGAGTTTGTAAGTGATTCTCCAACAGAGAAAACTGCTACCCAAAAGTGTAATGCTCTCCTTCCCCTCCCAGGTAAATCATAGCTGAAGACTTCAGTCACACAGAATTTTAACAAATTCAAGTATCAGTGTTTGTCTACTAATTTAACCCTTAGGAACTGGCCAGTCTTGGAAAGTAAGAACCCTCAAGCAACAGCCAGACTCCTAAGGATACCCCAAGACCTGGAGAGGATGCTGTGCAGGGAGGAGGCAGGCCCTTGGGTGGAGCCAATCCCAGCTCTGTTTCCTCACATGCAGAAACAGAGCTCCACCATGCCCATTAGTCTTGTTCCATCTCCTTCTAGTCCTTCTCCCTTCCTCATACTGTCAGGCAGGAAAATGTGGGCAGGTCTGAGCTGCATGAACCACCATGGCTAAACTAGAACAGGAATAGAGCTGGGAAGTCTTTTACTCTGAATTTTTCCCATGTTGCATGGTCAGAGATTGAATGCTAGCAACCAAGAAAAGATTCTTTACAATTGATGTAATTCGCAAAGCTAATGAATGCCACTTTGCTTTCCTAAACTTTCAGAACTTAATTTTTCAGGCCCCTAAAATGTGATGCAAGGCATCAAAAACACATTCTTGGACAAAGCTTTAACATGGTGTTAGTACATTCTAAAAGATGTAGTTAGCTGTCTAAAAAACATCTATGATGGTATTTATTTAAAGTCACCAATGCAGCTGGCAATGAATACCTGTTACCTCCAACAGAAATATACAGTTCCATTAAATAAATAAAAGCAAGTCTAAATTAGTGAAATGATATAAAACAATACTAAAACCAGAAAACAAGAAGGTAAAAAGATTATATGCAATTACTGAATTTTCATGTGTGTACACTGAATCTAGACTAAAATGTAATTCTAGATGAAATAGTAACAATGTTCTCTAGTTAGACTTATCTTCTGTTTCTATTTCGTAGTTGTTACACAAATTATAGTGATGTATTAAATGCATACCTGCTCATTAACTTTAGGAATTTAAGATTTGCTTCTGCATTTGCAGCTATGCTGCGTAATTTGCATACTTCAGTGTTCTTCCAACTTTCAAGTACTGACACCTAAAATTAAATTCTGTGACTTAAAAGACATACAGTACAAGCATTTTTCTTAGCACAAGCAGTTAAAACTAAGTAATTATTAATCTAAATTCAGCCTCAATCTGGTCTTTAGTAAACATACTCAGGAAAGGCCTAGCTCTAGAACATCTCTGTAGTGAGATATTTCAAGCAGCGTTAAAATGCAATGGCAGAATTGTGTGAGGAAACAATGACTCTCAGGTGGCTGTAAACAGTCTGCTGAGCATTAAAACTTTCATAAATAGTGAAACTCTTTCCATCCCCATCCTTTGAAAACAGATAACCTTGATATTGTGCATGATCTTTATGATTAAAAAGGTATTTATCTATTTCAAGGCAGATGCATTGGCTTCTAGCTCAATAAGGACCACCTTTTTTTAAACACACGACTTGCAATCACAAGCAAATTTAACAATCCAAAACTTCCTTAAAAGAAAAGTTGCATAGCATCTCTTTTATTCAAGAAATTTGAGTTCAAAGCATTCTGAATATAGAAAAACTACAGGTTTTAGAGGAAATCAGCTAAGAGAACTATTATGGACAGTCCTATTATTTACAAGATGCCAGCCTTTGAATGAAATATTCAAAGGGATCTGTGCATTCTAATACCACTAGAAATAGATGTGCTGATATTCCTATTCAAGATCAGTAATTTTTTAATAAAAGGATAAATTCTTTTTTGTGAGTAATTCCCACTAATGGAAACTATGTGCATGTCAAAGGGATAAAACATTCTTTAATTGCAATTACCTTTTAATAGTAGACTTAACTTTTAAAAAATTTTCTGGCAATATATCACATTGACCCAAACATCCAACCGCTTCTAAAAATATATACACAGAACAAATACAATAGAACCTTGCTAAGTTGCAGTGTCTCAGAGACCCATGGAGAATTAGCAACGAAGTGAACAAAAATATCCAGGATAGCGCATCAAAAAACATACTTTGCTGATGGAGCATACTATTAAATGTTGTGTAAGTGATTTTGTAACAATAATGAAGCCATCATTAAGACGAGACCTCACCAGATCTCTCTATTAAATCTATTCTGACAAGTGGGCAGATCAACCTTTTTTGTGGGGATTAGTGAAATGCAAAGGAGCAAGGTTCTAGTGTAGCATGTTTTACCTCTGCTGCAACAGCTCTTTTAATACACTCCTGGTAATTATCTTTGCTCTTTTTTATTAGCTCCTCCAGTTGTACTTTTTCATTGGCAAATTTATTACTGTGAAGTAAAATAAAATAAAATAAAAATGAAGATGTCAAAATAATACTGGGATGCCATCTACATTTGAACTGTACTCCAAAAACTCTACAACACATTTTTTTCCTCTTCTATAAAAATATGCATCACTAATTACATTATGTACATTACATGTAGACATGGATATTGGACAGTGCTAACTCATCTTAAATACGGTGGGGCAGATACACGTAGTATGAATAATTCTAAACCTACCACTTGTATACTAAGAAACTAAGGGCTAGTCTACACTGGCAATGTTAAAGCGCTGCCGTGGCAGAGCTTTAACGTGGCTTGTGTGGCCGCGGCAGAGCGCTGGGAGAGAGCTCTCCCAGCGCTCTAAAAAACCCACCTCCACAAGGGGTGTAGCTACCAGTGCTGGTGCACTGTCTACACTGGTGCTTTACAGCGCTGAAACTTGCTGCGCTCAGGGGGGTGTTTTTTCACACCCCCTGAGTGAGAAAGTTACAGTGCTGTAAATTGCCAGTGTAGACAAGCCCTGAGAGCAAGGCTACAGGATTGCTATAACTACAACAAGTATGTGAGCTCCCCCTGCTGTACCACAGCAGCACTTAAATTATTTCCCACGGCTGCTTTCCGATCAATGTCGATGCTGTTTCAGAGGAAGAGACAGGCTGATCAAATGCAGAATGAGAAAGGTGACCAAGACTTGGGGTGGAGGAGAGATTTTTATTTTCCAGCTTCTAAAAGGAAAGTAGGAGAGCGAGCATGAAAGAGAGCTGCAGAGATATAAATGCAACACACACACATACAGATACATATGGTGGTGATATGCATTTGATAATCTGTGGAATCAACCCAAATTGCGATTAATAGATTTTTATATTCTAAACCTGGAAAAGACCACTCTGATCATCTAGTCTGACATATTGCACAATACAGGCTATAGAACTTCCTTGAATTATTTCCTCTTTGAACTAGAGCATATCTTAAAGATCCAATCTTGATTAAAAAATTTCCAGCGATGGTGAATCCACCACAACCCCTATTAAGTTGTTCCAGCAATTAACTACCTCACTGTTTACAAAAAAAAAAAAAAAAAAAAAAAGCACCTTATTTCTAGTCTGAATTTGTCCAGCTTCAACTTCCTGCCACTGGATCTTGTTATACTTTTGCCTGAGAAATTGAAAAGTCCTCTATTATCAACTTCTGTTCCCCATGTATGTACTTATTGACAGTAATCAACTCATCTCTTGACCTTCTTTTTGATATGGTAAATAGATTAAGCGCCTTCAGTCTTTTGCTATAAGGCATATTTTCCAATCCTTTAATCATTCTTGCAGCTCTTCTCTGAACCCGCTTCAGTTTTTTTTTTAGCCTTCTTCTTGAACTGTGGACACCAGAACTGGACATAATATTCCAGCAGTGGTTGCACCAGTGTCAAATACAGGGTAATATAACCTCTCGACTCCTACTCAATGTTCCCGTTTATACACCCAAGTATCATATTAGCCCTTCTGGCCACAGCATCACCCTGGGAGCTCATGTTCAGCTGATGATTTACTGTGACCTTCAAGTCATTTTTAGAGTCACTGTTCCCAGAATAGAATCCTCCATCCTGTAAGAAACGCCTGCACTTTTGTTCCTAGATGTAAGAGTTTACATTTATTGACTTATCATGGCACCTTTCATTGCTTCATCTGCCCTCTAATCAATCTCCCCTTACGACTACTATGGATAGTCTAAATTCTGCACAGATTCAGTAGCCACACTTCTACAACTTCTTGTTACAAAAATGTTTCACTCTTTCCCCCAAAATTCTTGATGCCTAGAACAACTCAAGTGAAAGGTTTAAGGCAGGGGTCGGCAACCTTTCAGAAGTGGTGTGCCGAGTCTTCATTTATTCACTCTAATTTAAGGTTTCACATGCCAGTAATATATTTTAACGTTTTTAGAAGGTCTCTCTCTATAAGTCTATATTATATAACTAAACTATTGTTGTATGTAAAGTAAACAAAGTTTTAAAAATGTTTAAGAAGCTTCATTTAATATTAAATTAAAATGCAGATCTTATCAGTTTAGTGCAGTGGTTCTTAACCTGGGGTGCACGCACCCCTTGGGGGTGCAAGATGCCCTTTCTGGGGATGCAAGACATGCAAGATTTTTTTAGAAGCTGGGGGCAACTGCAGAGCGCTGGGGCTGGGGCCAGGAGAAGAGCCCTGGGCTGGCTGCCGGTACCCCAGGGCAATTGCAGAGCGCTGGGCCCCGACCAGGAGCAGAGCCCCAGGCCAGAGGCCTGGACCCCGGCTGGCAGAGGGCCAGGCGGCTGGAACCCCAGACCAGCAGCGAGGTGAGCGGGGCCAGCGGCTGGTATACAGGACGGCAGCAGGCTGAGCAGGGCCGATGGCCGGAACCCCGGCTGGCAAGGGGCCGGCGGCCGGAACCCCAGACCGTCAGCAGGCTGAGAGGGGTGGCGGACAGAACCCCAGTCCGGCAGCGGCTCACCCGCTACCAGTCTGGGGTTCCGCCGTCTCCTGCCAGCTGTGGTCCCGACCGCCTCACTGCTCAGCTCACTGCCAGCCGGCAGCTGCAACCCCAGACCGTCAGCAGGCTGAGCGGGGCTGGTGGACAGAACCCCAGACCGATGGCGGGCTGAGCGGCTCAGCCAGCTGCCGGTCTGGGGTTCCGTCCGCTGGCTCCTGGCCACCAGCCCCACTCAGCCCGCTGCCGACCAGGGGATCCGTTCACCCAGGCAGGCATTGGGCTGAGCGGGGCCGGCGGCCGGAACCCTGGCTGGCAGCAGCATGCCAGTAAAAATCAGCTCGCGTGCCGCCTTTGGCAGGTTGCCAACCCCTGGTTTAAGGTCTAAGATCTCTTGATCATTAAGACTACAAATAAGATTTCCTGTCCTTCTTGGTGGTATAAGGTACTTCTTTCTAGCCCTGCTGCTGCATATTCTAAAATTATGAAAAAATCCTTTTAAAAAGTGTTTAAGAAGAGCAACAACCATAATGTCCCTAAGTAACTAGTATTTAGGTGATTTTCAGTAAAGCATGCTACTACAGTTAGTTTAAAAAAAAAAAAAAAAAAAAAAAGTTAAGTTAGGTATTTTGCTTATTCTCAAAATAAGCCACTACCTATCAACTCAAATCTGGTATTCATGATTCTTTATTGTATCTAGTACAACAGACAACAGTGTTAGGATAAGAACACCAACCAATTAAGGTAAGTCAATAGTGCTTAGGGATGCAAGAATTTATTAAAAAAAAAAAAAAAATTACCTGATCTCCAGGAATTTACCCAAATACACTGTATATTGCTTGTCCTTCTCATCGATGTTCCTCAAGTACCTATGTGCATCATAAACAAGGAAATCTATTAAGTCTGGTTTGAAAAATATTTACTCGGCAACCACAATACAGTCTTCTATAACCTTAGTTGCACAAATATAGTTGACAAATAAGTCTATGCATTTGATTTATAGTTTTGTAGGTAGTTCATTTAGGATTTAATCTCTTAATCCCAGAAATTTGTTTTCTGCTAGATCAGCACTGTGAATTTGTAATTTGAATATTATTTAAGATTATTTCAAGATGTGACCCAACCCATCTAGCAAGACAAAAGAAGGGTTAATTGATAAATATAAAAAAATATATATCCCCCACCCCCCCCAAAAAAACATCCAAGGTTCAAAGTCTCCTGAGGTAGGTGGTCTATGTAAATAGAGGACAATGAAAATACAGGAAGATGTCAAAGCCGATCAGGGATGTATCACTAAACAAGTGTCAATATACGTTTTGCAAGTTAAAAGAAAGCAGTATTGAATGTGTTTACCTGCAAAAGAAAAGTATGTTTAAGCAGAAATGTATGTACCTTAATCCAAGTTCAGTGATCCAACACCTACCTGAAAGACGTCTAAAAACCAGTCAGTATTTATGAAGTGATAAGAACATTGTTGGAAAGCATAAGGAATTATTATAATACCACAACCAACCCTCAACTCATCCAGTACATCACTCGTTTGAAAATTTCTTATTTGCTACTATTGCCTGTGCTCACTGAGTAGGGTGGGTGGAGAGGAGTTGATTTAGTTAATGCCCTTTCATCCACAGCCAGAGAGCCCTGTTGCCAAGAAACCCCATAGCATGGAGATGATAGGAGCCCATGTAAGGGACGTGCACCCTTAATAATAAGGATCCCAGTTCCATAGAGACTCCTTTCAGGCTTCTGTTTATAGGACAGGATAAAAAACACAGTAGACATAAGGAAATGCTTGCAGTTTCATTTTGAACTGCAAAATCAGTATTTCTGAATCTAATATCAAAACTACACGCTAATTAGATGCAACGATGGCATGAAGTCAGGTGTAACTATATCAAGAAATGGCAGAACCAAAGCAGGAGGAAATCAATGTTGTCTTTGGATTGCCCCAGAAATGTTCTGTTGCATGGCAGAATGAACACAGAAAGTGAATCTGAAATGTGAGCCAGAGCTGGGATTTGGTTGGGATGACTGTGTAGTGGGAATGGAGGAGCAGCATAGGAGTTGAGGGAATAGAATATGGAATCAATGATGGTGAGGGAAGAGAGGAAAAGTTCAAAAGGAGTGGAAAATTAGCGGGTGCTCAAAGAAGTGCACAGGGAAACCCCAATACTGAAGATGGTAGTCTGAGATGGGAAACAAGGTATTATATAACCTGGTTATGTAAATTATTCTGCACGCAGACCTACCAATATCAGTAGGGCTAATCACAGAATAAGGTATGTGATTTTTAAGGGTGTCAGACCCTAAGAAAACAAGTCTAGTTGCATGTATTCTCACTCCATACATGTTACCCAGCTAACAACCATCACCAATTTTGTAGATTTTTATCGTCAGAACAATAATATAAATTATTCTACCATTCAGTTGTAATATATAGAATCAATATTTAAGGTTTATTTCTAGTCAACTAATATTTCAAGTACTTCTACTGCTGCTCCCATTTCTAAAATCATGCAAACAAAAATGGACACTTACATCTCATTAGTATCTGCAAGTTTTTTGGATGTATTCTTTGTTGCTTTTAATTTCTCTTGGTTTTCCTTTTTTTCTTGTTGCCATTTCTTAACTTCCATTTCTAAATCTTGGTGAAACCAATCCAGCTCTCTTTGTGTAATCTAGAGGCAGAAAATATTTAAGAAAATGTAGTTTCTTAAAGACATTTCTTTTAAAAATTACTAGAATAAGTTGTGGGGTTTTTTTGATTGATACACGGCCTAGCAAATGCATACTGATTAGAACATGTGTTCCAGCCAGCGTTTGATTCACATTTAGATGAAAATAAACAGGGCTACTCAGAACAAGTGAAAAAGGCCTTCTGTTGTTAAAGCTAAGCTTTACTGTGATGATTACCACTTACGTCTCAAGTGCATTATTGATCAATAAGCTGTCTAAAGCTAAGAGGGTTTTTTAAATCATTCCAATTGCTCTTTATCTGTTACCCTACATTGGGGTATGCGTAAAAAATTTACCTTATTTTCTTCAACTCTTTTTTTTAACTGCTCTTCTAAAACACTCGTCTCTTCTGAGCTTCGCCACTGTAACTGTTCGTATTTTTCCTTTGCTTCCTTAAGTTGCTCGTGTAATACCTGATGCTCTTTTTCCATACGTAAAATATCGCCCTGAAATTTAGGTTATGAAAGAACTTTTGTTATATCACTCAGTATCCTAGAGTAACAACATGAGTCCACAATACATTCATAGGAAAAGATTAATGTGAACTATGGTCCAAGATCTTAGAGAACTTTGTTGATAAAAGGTTAAAAAGATTTTGAATTCAACTCAAGAAACAAATAGTGATTCAGCACTGAACTAGCATGAACATTTTGAAGATCTGTTCCCCCCCTTGATGTGGGTATAAAACTGCCGTTTAACATTACAGGGAGTTAGATACTCCTATCCACTTGATACTTCTACATCCCAGAATGGAGGGATGTAATCATGCTCAGAATTGTTGGAAAGGAAGAATTACAAAATTCACCACTGAAACTGACTCCAATGTTTGGGCAACAACTAGAGAACCTGAACTCCAAAATTGCCACTTCTTTTTCATTAGACCTCTATGAATTCAACACTATGACATACTAAAAAGCAGGTCCAAACAAGATGGATGGGAAAAAACAAAAAACAAACAAACCCCAAAGGTCACTAAAATTCTCTGTCATTTTCAGCCAGATTTATCCTTTCACTATAAACTTTTTGGGGATGCTTTTTATCTCAAGCTTCTCTTGATCTATACAAACAAAACGTTTTAATATAGTTTGGAAGCAGTTTGGGTGATTTAAGCACTTGTCCCACAAACAAAAAAATCCTATAATAGATTTTTGTTTTACTACTAAGTGACTAATTTGTTGTTTTATAGCGAGATACTAAATTAAATGACACTGTGCACTTCTTGTTGGGCCCTTAATTCTTCCTTATCTAATTAGCAAAGACTTTCATATCAAATATTGCCTAAGTAAAAATACATGTACTTACTTGTTGAGTTTCAAATGGATAAAAAGGCATGGTATTAGTGTCCCGGTCTGCTAATTCCTGATTTACCTAGAATACAAACAACCACTAGTTATTTAAATAAAAATAAAAAATTATATCCCATCTACACTTGCAACCAGTCCCTTAAAAGCTTTGTAGTGTAGATGGGCCTAACTTAAAGCCACATTAACATCTCTTTTAGATCATGAGTAGTTCCCATCTACCAGACTTGAAGGAACCATCTTGAGGATAACAATATTGTAAATGAGTTCCCTAAAATGGTTGCATGTGTAAGTGAATGCAGGATATTTTGGTTGAACTTTCTCCACTCTCAGGTCAACAAACAGATATTCGTATTATGTTTAAAGAGCAATCCCTTCCCTCAGATTCCTTAAAAAGAAGCTTGAGTGAGCAAGCAGAGTTTCTCTGAAAGCTCAGGGTAGGATTTTCAAAAGTGTTCACGACTAGCCTCCAGCTCTTACTGAAGGCAGAGGGAGTTTTACCATGGACTTTGATGAGAACAGAGTTAGGCCAACAATGAATGCTTTGAAAATACAACTCTGAGTTCAAAAAACAAATTATTACCATGAATAATGTATAATACTTGAAAATACAGCTTAATTATAAATTTGCATTTGATAATCTGTAGCACAGACAGCTCTAAAAAAGTTAAGTTAGGGACAGTGGTGATAATGGAATTCAATATCAGCAAGCTATAAAAATTGTTATATTGCTTTAATAGTACTTTAGTAATCTGACACCGGACTTCTACCATTGCCTGTTCCACTAATGAGGTCATGTGTCCAGGTGAGATGTCTACTACCTGCAGTAGTTTCAGAAATGCAAATTTTATTTGGAAGGTTTTTTTCAAATGCTTATTTGAAGCAACAAATGTTTGGGTTTTCTTTTCTTTGTTTTATCTCCATTAACTTTCAGAGTCCCTAAGAAATCCCTAATATTGAGACAATAGTTACTAAAAGTATGATGCAGTTACATTTCCCACTGTACCAAAAGTCTTAAAAGTTTACTTCTGCTGATCTTGCAATGATTTAAATATGGCACCACTGAAAAAACATGCAATTACTAGGCACATGAGGGGTTCTTTTTTGTAAGTGTTTCATTATATGCAGGTATTAGTTTGAAAACTGTTTTCAAAATGGAAAAAAAAGGGAGAACAATCTGATTTTCTTCCCTTTGGTATGAAGAGAGATGAAGGCACATTTTTATTTTATTTACAAAAATAGGCAAATCCACAATTTGTATAATACCTTCTCATTCCTATACAAATATCTGCCTTTTTGCACTAACATAACCAACTGATATAAATATAATTGTGAAAACGTTAGTGAAGTGGTGTTGAGAAGCCATAAAGGGACCAATCCTGCAAACAGTTAGCTTAAAGTACTATGCTTGTTACTATCTGCAGGACTGGATCCCAAAACAATATGTCAAATTTAGTCTTAGCTCACAGTGGACTAGTAAATACATAGATATTCTGAAATCTTGAATTTAGTGTACCTTAACATAAGACGACAATTTAAATGTTTATGTATTTTAAACTATTTTATTAAATACAGCTGTCTCATTTAGTACGTATCAATTTAAACAACCACTGAAATAAAAAACAAGTTAAAGAACAAGAACCTTCCCCAACCTATAAGATAAATTTTATACTGCTTCTGTAACTCCCTCCCTTTTCATGTAATTTTAGGCATAAAAAATCTCAATGTCCCTTTAAAGTATTAAAGGGACAAATGTGAATGAGCTGCAAAAAGTGGTTGTGTCTGCACTGACAGCTCTAGAGAATTAAATGTTCTATTTATCAAGCAAGAACAGGAAAGGAATTTTAATGCATTACTAGTCAAAGATCCTTAAAAGAGTCTCTTCCTTTAATTTCTTACCTGAATAGCTATCATCCTTGTAAGTGGAATGCTTTTCACTACAGGTGTATTTTTATTCTCAAATTCCATCTTAACAGCAGATAGATCATATTTAACTTCCTTAATACTACTCATACCCTGGTCAAGATTAGCTTCATAAGAGCTGTAGTCTGACTTCACCAATACATACTGAGCGTCCAGGTATGTTTGTATTTGACTTGGTAGATGATTGCCAGATATGTACTCTCTGTCGAATACTGTTATTTTATCAATATCAAGAGGAGCTTCATAATCAGCATATATATAACTAGGTTGCCCAGCAACATCTGGAATAGGAGGTATTTGAGAAATCATTGAGAACGTTCTTTCATTTTCATAACCCGAAGAAACCTTAGTCAGAGGTATATCATGATTATCAGAAATAGAGGAGTGCAGTAATTCATTTGAAAAAGATAGTGGTCCTTCTATGGTATCAATACTCTGACTAGGGAGAGAATGCACTGAAATATGAGAAATATGTGAGGAATATCCCGTGACTGAATAATCTGGAGTTTCACAGTTTGCTACTGTAGTATTAGTAGAAATTGGTATATAAGGTTTAATATAAGATACTGGTTTGAATTCCTTAGCAGCTGGGTTTAACTGTAGTTTGCTCTTGGAATTTTCGTGACTATTTTGACAGGCTATTTGATTTTCCTCTTCATTTCTAGTATCTTCTTCAGTCTCAGTATTTTCCTTAAGCAGAATTGCATGCTTCATCAAGCCAATAAGATCATCCATCATAACAAAATGAAGGGATTCCAGAAGGAAAGGTTTCAGACCACCTGCATCTTCCACAACCTTACGAGCTTCTGCAGGGAAATGTTCATATTCTCCAACTAACAATTTATTATCAATTTCCATGGGACCATGTTCCTCCAAGATCTGAGCGAAATAGCTTGAAAAAAAAAACAGTTATACTCATTAATCCAAGCATTTTTCATTTCACTTTTAAGTCATACTTGATATTTACATTACTGTTTTAACAGTAATTTCTACAAAGACAAATAGCATTAGTAATGTATTAAGAAACTTTTGAAATAATGTGTTTTTTTTCTGAAAAAAATTGAAGAAACGCCTACTAATTCTAGATATTTGCTCTCTCTAACTCTTCTACAACTGTGACTCAAATTAACTTCTCCAAATACAGTGCCAATATAAAAAGGAGATGGCCAGAGCCAAGAACTAAAATTATGACTTATTGTAATAAGCTGAAAAACAGAATCTCACAGTTAACACTTTATTTCTCCAAAGAGAAGCTAGTGTTATATACTTTATCTGAAGGGCTAGCAAGGAAAAGATAGTACATAATGTAGTTAGCTGAAGTACATGGATGTTAAAAACAAGTAACTGGAAATGTAAATAGGAAACAATAAAAGCTCAGAACCTAGGCAAAGTGTCACTATAGAAAACACTGGGGGGATATTAAAACTAAGATCGCTATTTTAAGTAAGGCCAAGTCAAGTGAACATGAAAGGGAGAACAAAGAAAATAAACCCTATGAAATGAAAACATGCAGGAAATATAGGATTCCTCAAGATTTCTGATGAAGAGTGCTATACAAGTTAGTTTTTCTAGAGAGGAGAGAAAGGTACCTTCACCTGCACTAAAACACTTCAATGAGGAATATGCTGATTAAAGGACATGTTGTCCTTTTGTAAAGAATGAAATCGCTCACACTACTCCATCAAACAACAAAAAACTCCCATCCACACTCCCAATGCTATGCAGAAATAATACAGCTAAGGCAGTAACTGTAACCACCAGAGAAAGAACTCAGTGTGTGTCTAACCTTTCAACTGGTGTACGACAGTAATTACTCTGCAATAGCGTGCAAAGTTCCACTGCTCAGAATAGAAACCAAAAAACAGAACTTGACACAGTATTCAGCAAATAAACTCCAGACTAGAGACACTGGGTAATGTACATTTGTGGGTAAAGTAGACAAAACACACACTGTCCAATAAATTAGGCCTACAATTTGATGTGATCTTTGAATTAGAGATTCTAACTCTAAATTTTCTTTATAATTTGGTGATTGTGGCAATGAGATATTAAGACAAAGACATCCATCTTTAAAACTGGTCATTCTGAGTTACCCTCTCTCAGACACCCTCTACACCAACCATCTCTCTACCATCACCACTGCTATGTTGTGGGTGTTTTCTGTTAAGTAAAAGCAGTAGGTTCTTTAAAACAACTTTTAAGGTTATTAAATTTATATATATATAGATAGATAGATAGATAGAGAGAGAGAGAGAGAGAGAGAGAAATGTTTCTTTTTTAGGAGTTTGGTTTCTCTGAGGATTTGACAGCAATTTGTATACAGTCATTTCATTGTTTCACCTGTCCATGGAGATCTTTTACACAGCAATAGAGAAGATAAAACAACATTTAGAATATATGGAAATGTTACTAACAAACCACAAAATTTGTCAGGACAACTCAAGGGGGAGGTGCAATAAAAAAAACTAACTGAAAATATGTTTTTTGCAAATTGGCTAGGATGTCAAGTTGAGAACATCCGTTTTAGACAGTCAACTAATCTCACTGTAGTTTTAATTTCTGCTGGAAATATTAAATAAGGGAAGAGTGTGTCCATTCTGATCCCTGTGAATTATTCCTTGATGACACAGCTGCCATTTTTATAGTGAAGCAAATGAGATTTAAGTGTAAGTTAGTGTGCCAACAACAGAGACAGACATCTCAGGAAATTAGTAATAATATCAAAATCTTCCACTTCTAAGTCACTTGTTCAGCCTTAACCAAGGGTTGATAGAAATCAAGTATTACCAACTGCCAGCTATCCCGTGGCCTCTGTGAAATAAAACTGGTCATCTCTGTTCAGTTCCCAGCAGACTGATGTCTACATCAAACCCAATAAAAACCACAATTTTTGCATTGAGACCTTTTAACTCAAAGTTGAAGCATATTAGAGGAGGAGGAGGTTAGAACAGATGCTATATCAGCAAAACAGATCAATTCTGCCTCCAAGGCTATAAATCTCCCGGAAACAACCTCCAGCTTTCCCTTTGATGGAATTTCTTGTTCCCTTACATCAGCATTTATAGGGGTACAACTGGCTCTCAATTTATTTGTATTGTTCAAAAGTCTGAGGTATTAATTATCAATTACACTCTAAACTTAAATTTTAGGATGTTTTATTTCTGTCTACCGGTTCAGCATTTCTTCCTTCAGAAAATACTGTGGCTTAAATCTCAAATGGATGATGCAGAATTTATTTTCATGTAAAACAGAAAGTTCACACAAATTAAAAAAACACAAATATTTGAAATGACTGAACAGATAAGTTTACACCTACTCGTATAAATTTTTACATGTTGGGTCTGGGTTATTATCCAAAAGTCTCTGATAATTGTTACTGTCTGAAACATTGTCATACAGAGCTTCAAATTCTTCCACTTGATCACGAAGATATTCTGGAATTATGAAAGGCTCACCAGGATTCATAAAACTTCTGTTGGGAAGAGAAATCTTATGATTTAAACACAACAAAAAACAGACCTTGGTTTACTGGACTCATCCAATTGACTAATAAACAGGACCCAAGATTATTTGATTAAACTAATTTTTAAAGTTTTAATAGTAATGTTAAGAGTGGCTTGGTACCTCTAAGCAACACCCTGAGAGTCTGAATTCCTTGTTGTCAGCTCTTTTTTTTTTTTAATTATTATTATTATTATTATTTTATTTTTTTAGGCTAACTACAAAGCCTTTGTAAAGATTTCTTTAACCTTAAATTACTGATAAGTATCCTCAACCTCAACTTTCATCTTAATACATTTTTTGGTCTGATATCTGTTTACGGTATAAATCCTTCCGGGCAGGGACTGTATCTTCTCCTTGTTGTGTAAAACAGCACACTCTGGGGTGCTATACAAAACAATAATAAAGTTGCCTGCTGGTACTCACAATGTATTTTCTTCTGGAAATATACTGTCTTCTTCTCGGGTTACTGCACCAACCCCACCAGATAGTACTAAAATAGGCTAAATTAAAAAAAATTACAATTTTTTTACTCTGCCACAATATATAAAATTCAAAATATCTACAAGACAGTGATCCACCATCAGGAATGTAAGCGACTTATTTGTATCAAATCCTGTTTTAGTTTGACATGTATTCAGATGCCCTATAATGAATTATGAAATTTGACCACCGTGATTACAACAAAAGCTAGAGGACTCTGAGTAAGCCTGCCCAAAAATCCTTCCAGAATTACCGGTAAATGATCGTCTGTTCTTCAGAACTAGTTGTAGAAAGCAGGAAAGGGATGTTCAGCCCCAAATGACTTTTCACTCTTTGTTCATCTAAATCCTATGACATCTTTCTATCTTTTCTTTAACTCTCAAATGTAATCTACGGTCCCTATTCTACAAATATGTAGGCACTTAATTTCATGCATTAGGAATATTCCCACTGAAGTTTTTAGAGGGTTGGGACCAAACTATTTATTCGATTTATATTCTGTGCCTCAATAGGCTTTTCTGTTAACCTGCTCCTTTACATTTGTTACCTTTTAAGTTAAATAAATGTTACCTGCTTTTTTCATTCACTCCTAAATTTCATATTTTTTTTTTGCTTTGTCATTAAGAACAATTTTCATTAACTTCACACATCTATAACTTTAGAAGTACCCTATCGAATACTAATAATAAGTGAAAGATTTTTAACTTCTATTTTACTACAGTTTCAAAGTCAGTTGAAAACAAAGAAAATTCTTTTTGAGGCTCCTTCTTAGCAATGTATCCTCACTAAATTCAGGCCCTGAAAAGCAGAACGAAGGACAGACAGGTGACAGTTCCCACATCTCAGAAGTCAGAAGCAGGACATTATTCCTTAGTTATCTGTTAACCAATATTTGACAGGGTATCTTGTAATGGATTTGTTTTTCCCCCCTGAGCTTTTAAGGGGATACTTTCTGCTTTTTCAGTTACTAACATGTCCCATAAACACAATCAGAAGAACCAGGGGAAGACATTCCCAACGTAAATATTGTTACAGATACACCCTCTCACAACGTGGATCTTCCTTACAGTCCCGGACACATTCACCTTTGTTGATTATGGTACATGAAGCTGTTGGACTGGTAAAAGCTCCTGTGCCAAATCTGATTTGTATTTCCAGTGTGAACTGGAGCCAAAAGGTGTATTTCAGCACTGAAGTAATCACAGTAGATTGTGTTCTCTCTATCTCTACGATACTGAATTCCGCCCCCCCGCCCCCGTATTGAAGTGCAAGGAAATTGTTGGAAATGCTAATGTGGTCAGAACCATGGTTGTTTGTGAAACTATGAATATATTGCCTTTTACTTTCTGTTACTGCAAATTTCAAATACTACATTAATTGCTACTTACAACATTAACTGTACCTTAGTGACATTTTCTATCTAGGGACTTCTCTTTAACTTAACTTCAAGAATATTTCTCAACATGCAGTTTTGGAAAATACTCAGTTTTAGATTTTTAAATACTACAAATTCCAATTTTTAGTAAATCAGCGTATAGAAATAAGCAATACAATTATTACATACCCTTGATTCTTTTGTCTTCTTCTTCCTATTTTTGTTTTTAACTTTGATACCATTAGTCTAAAACAGAAATATAAAGTCAATAGCTACTCATTAAGGAGAGGTTACCATGTGTTTCTTACACTGACACACACAGTTCTTCAATTAAAACTCTATCATTTGGAATAATAATTTACAGAGCACAACAAGCAGTGGTTTTTTTCACTTCTGGAAACCCATGTGGGAAAATAATTTGGCAAAAGTCTTGTATTTAGACTGTTCCACTCACATGAGTTCTCTATTTTCCTCATTCTCCACTTTTATTATAGGGAACATGGGTTTTAAAAAGAGAATTGACAATTTTTCTGTTTCTACCGCTTGTTCCCCACATGAAGCAATGATTCTGTTCTGTGACAACTTCTGTAACAGTCCACTGTGATGTCACAAACACCACAACTTCACGTAAGGACTAAGCTTCAGAAACAGGGCAACTGTTGACCATCTTGTTCACATCAAAAATATCTCTATGTGATAAGTGAGGGAGGGAATTAAGAATTATCTTCACTTATTGTTAACAGGAACTGGGAACTGAACTGACACAACTGACTGAAAGATTATTTCCTCTCCAATTTTTCTCTAATAAGGTATTTGTCTTCTCAATTTATGTTTAACACTGAAGTCTAATTTCCAACAACAACAATTATTTGTGGCAAATTGTAGCAATACCTTATGTCATTAGCTTACTTTGATATAGAAATAATACACCAAAAACACAAATATTTTAATACAACAACATTTACATTACTCTTCAACTTTAGTTTCCCCTGAAACTGGAAGATAGCACATGGTTCCACATTCCATTGACATCTACATTCATTAAACTTGTCAAAACACCCATTCTGTGTATCAGAAGTTAACTGTATTACATAGGGGGACTAATTAGCAAGCAGAAACACATGAGCACCACTGACAAATGCATATTCTGTTATTCCACTTGGCAGAAATATGACATTACTAAAGTTGTATGGTAGCAAACTAGTAAGATATGATTCAGAATAATGGACAGCAAAGGCTTTAAGTATTTTTTTTTTTAAATCATAGTTGTACTCTGAAAAGTGACTGTAAAAATGTCAATGTGTAGTTCTCAGTTTGTCTTAAATGACCTGAGCAAATATGCTGAGGTACTTAATAAAGAATAATTTTTGCAATTACTAGCCTTGCAAGCTCAACTTGAGATCTGATAGTCAAGTTGGGTTCTTTCCCTGTCACTTACGATTTTGAAATGTATAGTACGTGAAGTGGTCAGAGTTACTGCTGGTTGTTGTCAGTGTTACTACAAAAAGACCTTGAGTTCAATTTCGGATTCAAAGTTGGCAGTTAGGGAAAAAAACAAAAAACAAAAAACACAGAAATAAAAATCCAACTGTCTTTTACCTATAAAGTGGTAAATTTATCTGACCCACCACCACCACCACAATGCTATTTTTACAGTGATACTTTTCACATTGAAACCACACATTAGTTTCAAGTACTGTTTCTAAAGCTCACATGAACCAGGTGGCTTCTTTGCTCTAGCAAAAAATAAATAAATAAAGGGAGGGGGTACATTTGCCACGTCACATTTTTCCTTGTAAAACATAAGTCATAGATAGCTGGATTCCTCCCCACCCCCAATAAAGAGAAAACAGAAGAAAAGTTGTTTGGCCAAAATGCAAAATGAAATGCTGTGCTGAAAGATTTTTTTTTAAAAGAAGAAAACCAAAGTTCTTTGTTCACTTCTTTAAGGCTTTAAACTCCCCTTCTACCCCCTCCCTCCCCCCGCCCCCATCTCCCCAATTCCTGGTAAAGGTTTTTTATGCTTGTTTTTTAAATTACAAATATTGGGGTCTTGTTTCGATCATTTATGAATGGAGAACTATAGGATGTCATCACAGTGACAAAAGACAAAAACCTGAGCAAATGAAAGAGAAAAGGATCATTAGCCTGACTGTTTCACTGTTTTGTTAATATCTGTCAGGATGTTGAATTAAATAGACACTTGGAGAAAATCTGTCTATTTAAAGATTCCAAATCTCCCCCAACTCCATAACTGAGAGCTGAGAACGCTCCCATACTTATTCTCCAGTCTTTTAAGGAGTGATCCTCCAAAAACCAAGGAAGACTTGATATTCACAATACTTCTCCTTTTTCTAACTGCAGATTGTTTTGTATACCTTTCAGGCCTTCAAAACAAAACAAAAACCAAACAAAACAGAAGGACACAATTTTCACTTTCTATTTTGCAAGTCCCCTTAAAAGAACAGGAAGTGAGCATGCATCTTCATTATACTTTGTGTCCACTGTGATGGTTTACTGTTGAGTCTGTATTTGTTCATTTTTCAATTTATTATTTAAAAAACTTACGGAGAGATCTTCATTTTCCTGCTTCTTTAATATAATGCAAGGAACATCTATTGAAAGAAAAATATTAAATTACTTTAAAGGAAGTTGTAAAGTAGTACACAAAATATTAGATTCTGTAAATTATGAGATTTTGGGGATAAAAAAAATTAATCTTTAAAATATCTCCCAGAATAAAAAAAGTTATTCTCTAGAATTTCATTCCTGCTAAGACGGCATGCACATGGTTGGAGTTAAGCACTGGTTTTACTGGAACTATATATATGTTTAAGGGTAAGCCCATGCATACGTCTTTGCAGGATTGGGACTTACAAGTGGAACATGGTATCTCTCATTCTCACACAGCCTCGAGAAGGGCTTAGCATTTCAAGGTACTCTAAAGTTAAACTTCTCCAAATTAAAATAACTTTATTCTGAAGACAGAACTCTATGAACTCCTTTAAAATAACCGCAGCAGATAAAAATTCTAACTTCTCAACAAGTCAAAGTAAAACCTGCTGTACACTGCATTTTGTATTTCCAATTTTTGAAATACATGGGTAAAATCTTTATCTATGCATAACCAAACATTTTAATAACATTTATCATCAGGAATCAACGTAATCCCTTAAAAATAGCTGTCCATAATTTAAAGCTACTACCGGACAGCATTACAATATAAATAATGCTAATTATTAGTGTCATTTGATTTAAATAACTCTGAACTGTACTAGCTGCATTCTTTTTTTACATGCTCCTGCCTCTTTAGACTGTTCAGTCTTCAATATGGAACTTAGAAGATCCAATATGCAATTTATCGGAGAGGCTAATACTATCCCAAGATTGTATCATTTAAATTACAGTGTCACCACTTTCCTAGGATAATTCACAATAACATAGATGGGGAGTAAAGGCAGGCACAAGAGGGCACTTATAAAAGAAATAAGCTGTATACATTTACCCATTTTATCAAAGAATTCGTCTAAAGCTTGATGCAGAGATGGAAATTTCTCTCTATTATCCTCTAATAGCCATATTACACAACGAGTTTCCTTCAATGATGCTTCATAGAAACACTTAAGTATTTCATTATCTTCAAAGCTGGTCAACACATTGCCTAATTTACTGCCATACTTCTCATTCCAGAGAATGGTTATAAAGCTAAGGTCAAGCTCTTTAACAATATCTCCATAACGAGAGAAAAAGATCTTTGTGGCTTCCAAACCTGAAATGAAAAAAATTAATATCAGTTAATAAATTCAATTTAGGATTTAGGTTATTCCAATTTAGGGCTGAACGTTTGACATCTCCTACAGAACAGTTTGCTCCAAAACCAGATGTAAGGCTGCCAAAACTGAAGATATATACTGTAGCCTTGAAAAGTGCAAACAATCAGAACAGGTTCCAAAAAAATCAAATTTTTACTCTACCATCAATTTCGTAAACGTGTCTATTGCCTGTCAAAGTACAGGTAATGGAATCCAATTTTTAAAAACTGATTTTACCCCATTTTTGGCATTTATTACATATCTTATCCCATTTTACTTGTAACATACACCCTACATTTTAATCAAACAACAAACGAAATAAAGCTCTATAGCAGGGCAACATTACCAAAAAAGTTAGAAGCTGACTTCTTCAAACTGTAGTCAGCTAAACAGAAGATTAGCATTCCAATTTGTAAGGCCAAGACAATAAATAATTGGTTACTTTGTAGAAAATGTTTATCCCTATTTTATAGACTGTCTTCTCCATTCTGGATTTTAAAGAGACAGATTCTCTACATCTAATCCTCTCCTACTGGCAAAGTTCCGTACAAATCAGTTGCAAAGAGTCCAATATTTCAAATAAATTTATCTGCCATTTAAACCACCTTCATTTTAGGAACTTAATTAGCTATAGACAGAACAGTATTTAGTTCTATGAAGTGCAATACTTAAAAGAGCAATTCTACTCTGGAGAGTGACTTAAAATGCCACCTTATTACTCAGATGCATTTTGTTTGCATTACGAAAACATCTGACCACTTCAGTGACAGGTTCTTTTACTGTTTTTGACAGCACTGCAGAGCCAAGTGGGGTTGCCTAGGGGAAACTGAGGGCAGAATTTCTGCTGTAGAATATATGATTGAGGATTACACCACAAGTCAGAAAGAACAAAGCTTGACTTTAAGATCCTTGGTTGAGAATGCAGAGCTGGCAACTAGGGATCTTTTAGCCATCTTTTAATTTGTAAACTGAACAAATTCCATGTGAAACCAGAGACAAACATGGAACCACATGATAGCATACTACAGACTTGCTTTCCAGTAAATGGAGAAAAAGAAAGGTGGAAAGCATGCTTAATTTTATAATTTCATCTGCAAATTAAGTCATCTTACAGTTATATGAAATAGGACCTACCAAAACTGTTAAGATCTTTTATCCACTCATGTAATTTGGGATCCACTTCTTCAAGCTCACTCAGCACATGGACAAAAATTCTTGTGTTTACTCTATTCTTCTTCTGAATTAAATGACTTATGAGCTGCTCCATCACTTCATTTGATGTACTGCTACTTGTGGAACACATGCTGTAATCCTCCTCACTTATTACCCACCAAGAAAGTAGTTCACTTAGAAGTTTGGAAGTGTCATGTATACCAGTTTTTATCTGTTCAACATTCTGCAAAATATGCTGCAGGACTCTATCACTAGCAAATAAGAACTTCTGAACATGACCTATAACAAAATAAAGCAAGATTGTTATGTCAGTTTAGAACAGCTGCAAAACAGAATCAACCCCAAAATATAGATCAACTTTATTACATTATTTTTTAAATGTTTTTTATCATGTGAACTGGAACTCAGATTTAACTACAAGGGTTCTACTTGCACTTGCTATAGACTAACAGAATTTCTCATACTGGTAATTGAATTTTAGATGCATAAGAAACTGATTTACAAATGGAGCAAACCATACTTCCTCAATTAATATTAGAAAGAAAATTTTAACTACCAGTAATTTTAGCTTCAAATTACCACCACATGGAATGCATATGCACTCTGGGTGCCTAGATGGAACTCTCCAGAGCAGCAGTGACCAGTGTGGATGCATGCATCTGAACATTATGTTTTAAGGGTATTTATGGAACCTTGGCCTTATCCCTGCCTGAAAGTCTTTGCAAAAGACACTGAAGAAAAGACAGGTGGCAAATGTGAGAACTACAGTCACTAGCAAGTAATCTTTCTTTCTCCTTCAAAAACTGCCTCTAACAGACTGCCACTTGAGAGAGCACTAACTACCTTCGAAGAAGAGGAGTCTGAAGATAAATTAAAAAAAAAAAAAAGACTGAAGTGCTGCTCTCCCCCAAATTTGGGACCAGACCTACCCAAGTCTAAAGTAATGGTGGTGTGCATGTATGAACTGAGCACCAGATAGCAGCCTTACACATCTGTGATACATGTCTGAGGAATGCTGGTGATGATAATTTAGTACCCTATGTAAGGATATTTCAGGATTGATTCAATAGGCCCACAGATTACCTCACAAATCCAAGAAACGCAGACAAAACCACTGCTTACGCCGAGTTCTTAGAGCCAAGGACCAGGCTTCATTTGCATAAATACAAGATGCTACACCCCGGTGATCAGGTGGCAGGTAGCAGGCCAGTGAATTGGGACATGGGTGATTAGACTCAGGCCCAAATAATGCAGTGTAGACACTCAAGCTCTAGGCTAACAAACCTAGGGTCTGCTAACTGAAGTTCTACTAACCCTGGGCTTACATTGCAGTGTAGACATACCCTTTGGCTGATACAGGCCTGCCATGGGTGTTTTACTGCAGTATAGACATAGTCATAGAGATAGAGACTTTAGGTCATGACATGATCTTTTATGCACAATATTACATATCTTTTATCAACACCCTTTTATGCACTGGCTACCCCAAATCTTTCCTATTTGGTATTATTTAATGCCATACATGATGTTTCAAATTACACAATAAGTTACATAGCACGTTGCTTCCCTTTTTAGCAATAACAAAGCTATCAATTCTATTATTTGACAAGGATTGTCCTTGTTTTCCCTAGACACTCCAAAAAGTCGGTAATAGGATGTTCAAATGTTAATAATTTTTTTTTGCCAGGAATCTTTGTTCACACTTTTATCTCTATAAGATTATACAGAATTCATAACAACTACACTCAATTACTCAGGCCTACAAAAGCTACATGTATAAGCAATATCTATCTACGTATACACTGCTAATCAATTATCCACTAAATAAGGATTAGGCCTTTATCATGTTACATAAGGTAAGCTCATCTAACAAATGCTTTAGTCCCTTACACCCTAAAACATTTTGGATCAGATACACCTGCAAGAACAATACAGAGCGCACCCCCTCACCTTTCATCTGGGCTTATGAACAGGTTTGGTCTAATTAAATGGTAGCTCTGAACTCCTAAGCTCCTAAAGATATGTAACCTAGGCCTTGGCTACACTTGCGAGTTACAGTGCTGTAACGCCGCCCCCAGCGCTGTAACTCACACCCCGTCCACACTGGCAAGGCATTTGCAGCGCTGTATCTCTGTGGTTGCAGCGCTGCATATACTCCACGTCCCCGAGAGGAATAGCGAGTATTGCGCTGCCGTTGCAGCACTGCAGCGCCAGTGTGGCCGCCCAATGCGCTGTGAATGGCCTCCAGAATTATTCGGCAGTATCCCACAATGCCTGTTCTATCCACTCTGGTCATCAGTTCAAACTCTACTGCCCTGGCCTCAGATAACCAACCATGTGACCCACCCTTTACATTCCCTGGGAATTTTAAAAATCCCCTTCCTGTGTGCTCAGCACAGCGTGGCGTGGAGTGCAATCAGCGAATCTTTCCAGGTGACCATGCCTCCACGCGCCAAGCGAGCCCCAGCATGGAGCAATGGCGAGTTGCTGGACCTCATCAGTGTTTGCGGGGAGGAAGCTGTACAGTCCCAGCTGCGCTCCAGCCGTAGGAATTATGATACCTTTGGGAAGGTATCAAAGGACATGATGGAAAGGGGCCATGACTGGGACGCCCTGCAGTGCAGGATTAAAGTGAAGGAGCTGCAGAGTGCCTACCGCAAAGCCCGCGACGCAAACGCCCGCTCAGGTGCTCCCTCTGTGACCCCACCTCCACTCCGAGCACCACCATGGACACTTCAGAGCCGGTGGGGGGAGGGGGGGGAGAGAAGGAGGAGGAGGAGGAGGAAAACGGGAGTGATGGTGGTGGGCCGGATAGAGACACCCCGGAATCCCTGGAGCCATGCAGCCAGGAGCTCTTCTCGAGCCAGGAGGAATGGAGCCAGTCGCAGCGGCCGGTACTTGGTGGAGGACAAACAGAAGAGCAGGTTCCCGGTAAGCGGGTTTTTTTTCGGGAAGGAATTTTTTCGGTGCGAGCTCTTTGGGAGAGGAGGGTTAGGCATGCATGCCTAGATGTGGAATAGTGCATTGATGTGGTTTATCACATCGCGGTAATCGGCCTCGGTAATCTCGAATGTCTCATCCAGAACGTGTGCAATGCGCTTGCGCAGGTTTATCGGGAGAGCCACTGTGGTCCTTGTCCCAGCCAGGCTAACGTGTCCGTGCCACTGTGCCGCGAGGGGACCATTGCTGCACACAGGCAAGCTGCATATGGGCCAGGGCGGAAGCCGCATTGCAGTAGAAGACCCTCCCTTGCTTCCCAGGTCACCCTCAGCAGCGAGGTATCGTCCAGGACAAACTCTTGTGGAAAATGTTGGGACAGTGTTCAGTGTAGGTGTCCCCTGAAGCTGTTGGCTCTCCCCAAGGCACAGAAACCCAGAGGACAGTGCAGCCCTGAAACAATCAGTTCCCCTTACTCACCATTTTGAGGCTCCCGTGGGATACGTGTGCTCTGTTTCGGACGGGAAAATTATGCTATTTTGTAGACCCTGTGTGTTTTCTACTCCTTAAGTGCGGGGGGAATAATTACTCTGTCTGGTATAAACAATGCTGCCTCTGTTAAATGTTTCATTTTGCCTATACAGCAGCATCAACCTTGAGACCTCAGCCGTCCCTCTTATCGCCTGCTCAGAGACTGCAAAGACGCAGGAAGAGACCGCGAAAAAGCAAAGAAGACATGCTGCAAGAAGTGATGCAGCAATCTATTAAAGAGAATGAGAAAGCACAGAACTGGAGGGAGAGAGAAAGCAGGATCCGCCAGGAAAACGCAGCGCACCGGCGGCAAAGCACGGATCGGCTCATCCTCAAGCGCCAAGCAGACGCTATCCAGGAGCTCGTAGCCATGCAGAAAGAGGAGCAGTACCGCAAACGCAAACCCCACCTGTCAAGGCTGCTTCCCCACTTTGAACTTTAGGGTACAAATGTGGGGGCCTGCATGAAAACTTCTAAGCTTAACTACCAGCTTAGATCTGGTCCACTGCCACCATCCCAGAGCTAATTCCCTTCCCTGGGTAGCCTTGAGAGACCTTCAGCAATTCCCTGGTGAATACAGATCCAAACCCCTTGGATCTAAAAACAAGGAAAAATCAATCAGGTTCTTAAAAAGAAGGCTTTTAATTAAAGAAAAAGGTAAAAATCCTCTCTGTAAAATCAGGATGGGAAAATAACTTTACAGGGTAATCAAACTTAAAGAGCTCAGAGGACCCCCCTCTAGCCTCAGGTTCAAAGTACAGCAAACAAACAGAGATAAACACTCTAGTAAAAGGTACATTTACAAGTTGAGAAAACAAAGTAAAACTAACACGCCTTGCCTGGCCGTTTACTTACAAGTTTGAAATATGAGAGACTTGTTTAGAAAGATGTGGAGAACCTGGATTGATGTCTGGTCCCTCTCAGTCCCAAGAGCGAACAACCCCCAAAACAAAGAGCACAAACAAAAGCCTTCCCCCCACAAGATTTGAAAGTATCTTGTCCCCTTATTGGTCCTTTGAGTCAGGTGTCAGCCAGGTTACCCGAGCTTCTTAACCCTTTACAGGTAAAAGGATTTTGGAGTCTCTGGCCAGGAGGGATTTTATAGTACTGTACACAGGAGAGCTGTTACCCTTCCCTTTATAGTTATGACACCAGCACCCCCACAGCCCTTGTCCCAAAACTCTTTCCGTTGTGCCCCACTGTCACCTCCAACCCACTTTCCCCAACTTCTGTGTTCTTCACGCCACCCACTGCCTCCAACACCAGTATCTTCACCACCCAGCCCTGAAAACCACGACCCTTACCCTCTGCACTCAACCCCCATCACCATGCAGTATAGCTATCCTGAAGTGCAGCACTCACTGCACAGCACACCAGACAGGACATACGCGAATCTGTGATTGTACTGTTCCCCACTCCACCCCCTTGTTTCTTTTCAATAAATGGATTTTTTGGCTTTGAAAACATTCTTTATTATTGCATAAAGTAAAAGACTCCTTAGCCCAGGAAATAAACAGGCACTGCAAGTCTGCTTGTCTGCTTAGCAGACACTGATTCCTAAAAATTGGAACTACTGCACTTCACTCCCGTGCAGGGCACCAGATATCACTGCTGGTTTTCAGCCTCAAATTGCTCCCTCAAGGCATCCCTAATCCTTGCAGCCCCGTGCTGGGCCCCTGTAATAGCCCTGCTCTCTGGCTGTGCAAATTCAGCCTCCAGGTGTTGAACCTCGGCGGTCCATGCCTGAGTGAAGCTTTCACCCTTCCCTTCACAAATATTATGGAGGGCACAGCACGCGGATATAACCGCCGGGATGCTGTTTTCGGCCAAGTCCAGCTTCCCATACAGAGATCGCCAGTGGCCCTTTAAACGGCCAAAGGCACACTCCACAGTCATTCGGCACCGGCTCAGCCTGTAGTTGAACCGTTCCCTGCTGCTGTCAAGGCTCCCTGTATAGGGTTTCATGAGGCACGGCATTAACGGGTAAGCGGGATCTCCAAGGATCACAATGAGCATTTCAACTTCCCCTACCGTGATCTTCCGCTCTGGGAAAAAAGTCCCGGCCTGCATCTTCCTGAACAGCCAAGTGTTCCGAAAGATGCGTGCGTCATGCACCTTTCCGGGCCAGCCTGTGTTAATGTCAATGAAACGCCCACGGTGATCCACAAGAGCCTGGAGAACCATAGAGAAATACCCCTTCCGATTAACGTACTCGGATCCTAGGTGGGGGTGGTGCCAGAATAGGAATGTGCGTCCCATCTATCGCCCCTCCACAGTTAGGGAACCCCATTTGTGCAAAGACATCCACTATTTCCTGCATGTTACCCAGAATAATGGTTCTTCTGAGTAGGATGCGATTAATGGCCTTGCAAACCTGCATCAACACGATTCCAACGGTCGACTTTCCCACTCCAAACTGGTTTGCGACCGACCGGTAGCTGTCTGGAGTTGCCAGATCCAGATTGCAATTGCCACCTGCTTCTCCACTGGCAGGGCAGCTCTCAATCTCGTGTCCTTGCGCCGCAGGGTGGGGGCGAGCTCCTCACACAGTCCCATGAAAGTGGCTTTTCTCATCCGAAAGTTCTGCAGCCACTGCTCGTCATCCCAGACTTCCATGACGATATGATCCCACCACTCGGTGCTTGTTTCCCGAGCCCAAAAGCGGTGTTCCACGGTGCTGAGCATGTCCGTGAATGCCACAAGCAATTTAGTGTCGTACGCGTTACGCGGCTCGATAGCATCGTCGGACTCCTCACTCTCACTGTCACTTTGGATCTTAAGGAATAGTTCGACAGCCAAACGTGACATGCTAGCGAGATAAGTCAGCATACGCCTCACCAGTTCGGGCTCCATTTCCCACAGACAGATCACGCTGCACAGAAACCGTTGAAAGATGGCGCCAAAGGTGAACGGAAACAAAGGGATTTCTGGGATGCGAAGCGATGCATCACGGGGCGTTGGGACAGGACCCAGAATGCCCCGCACCCACGCCCCCTTCCCACAACCCACGGCGCCAGAATGGGAAAAGGTGCTCTGTGGGATAGCTGCCCATAATGCACAGCTCCCAACAGCGCTGCAATTGCCGCAAATGTGGCCACGACAGTGCGCTGGGCAGCTGTCAGTGTGGACAGACTGCAGTGCTTTCCCTACTCAGCTGCACGAAGTCAGGTTTAACTCACAGCGCTGTACATCTGCAAGTGTAGCCAAGGCCCTAGTTTCCCCAACATGGAAGGAGGTTTCAGGAAAGAATAACTGCAGATTTATGCATTGATTCAGATGGAACTTGGAAACCACCTAGGGAGAAACTTGGTGAAGGAAGTACTCTTATGAAACATTGTATAAGGAGGACCAGCCAGTAAATCTTAGATTTCCCCTACCTGAGGTTACAGTACAAAGACCATGGGTTGGAAGGGTAGATAGTATAAAGATAACACAGAGGCTCAAATGTTGGTTCAACAAGCATTGGATTCCAACTCCAAGAAGGTGGCAGCTCTCAAACAGGTGGAGATACATTACACAATCCTTTTAAAGAACTTAACATTAGGATGTTAAAATATGTAGTATCTTTGAAAGGGTAAGTGATATGCAGCTATCTTAACAGAACTCAAGGAAAGTCAAGAATACATAAGCAAAAACAGATCATCCAAATTTAAAGGAATTGAGAAAGTCCCTGGTATGAGCCACAAAGAAACACTCTCACTTCAGAGCATAAGTTTCACAGCTCTCCAGAAGAACTTCTTGAACTGCTTGTGAACACTCAATGTCCACATTTAGCAACACATCACAAATTCAGATTTCAAATCTGGATGAAGACCCTGACCAGATCCAATCTGACCAAGTGAGCCGGCAGAAGAACGGAGACACTTATTTATGCTAAGTTAAAAGATCTGAGATCTAAAGAGAGTTTCAAAAGGGAGGTGCCAGAGAACTAAACTAAGGAACATTCTCCACAGATTATTTTCAATCCCCACTCTCCTAACGCTATTTCATTCTATGCTGCCTGGAGGGAAAAAGGGTCCCAAAGGGGAGCAGGGAAGGGAAAGACTGTGCTCTGATTGCACCAAGGGCATGTGTTCATCCCATACGTGAGAATCTACACACGTAATTCTCGAAAGAGAATTAAATTAAAGCAACTATCCACTATCTTTTCCACAACTAATACATACAAAATAGTAAACCGTTTAATGTGAAACGTAGTATTTTATTTAATACTGTATTGTCTAATTTTAGCAGCAAAGCCTATGAAAAGTAAATTAAATTCTAAATTAAAGCTTGCCACAGCCATCTTATCTCACCCATTTTTGGTAAATACATTTGCATTTGGACGTTAGCACTACAATAAATATGTACACAGCTATTCTGTTCTAGAAAGATTCTTCTGCTGTGTTCATCACTAGAGTATTTGAGCATCTTCCCGTAGTGCATTGACTAGGGCTCCTATGCACCATGGTAATACAAATCATCAAGTCATTAAGCAACAAGACTATACAAGACACTCCAGATCAGTATTTATAACCCTTTCCTTGAAATAATACTCATCTTCGATTCACTGAGGGTACATTAAAACTGCTACTTATGCTAATCAAAATATCCATTTGTTTATATGATAATGTACAGCAATACATTAGAATACAAATGTATTCTACAACAAAATACCTTAAACTTCCACGTACCTTTATGACTATCATACTTAGATATATTATCTTCCCTTTTATTTTCTTCCACGCTATCCTTGGCAGAGTTCAGTGCTTCTTCTCTTACATGCTTTCTCTTTATTTTTTTTTCTTCTTTTATTTTTAGCTTCCTAGAACTGATAAATGAAACTGATCAGTGAGGCAAATCAGCCTCAACTATCAATAGACGATTTTTTCTCTGGCAGTTTACAAACCATTCTCCACCTATTAGAACATTTGTCAGCTTACATTATAAAGTTTTCACAGTAGAAGTCATTAGTCAAATGATAGAGAGGTAAAATTTGAATTTAGCTATTCTTCAGTTAAAAAGTAATGGAGACCATCTACCTTCAGGCATACTGAACAACTTATTTGAAGCTTGTAGATGTAGAGAGAATATCCTAAATATTTTACAATAATCTGTATTAGGAGGAGCTGACTTTAAAAGACACTATGATGTAGCATGCATGCCCATATTTACATCTAACATGTACAAGATGTTGAGTTATTTATAAATAAATGTTAAAAAAAGTTTCCCAAAGTTCCTATGACCAACTTAAGTAACACAAGAAATCCATCTTTACACATGTATCTCTCATGACTTGGAATATGAATTCCAATAATCTAAACTCCTACCTAAACGAAACCAGTTTAGTGAATATCTCATTCCTTCAGATAAATTTTCCTTTTGGAACAAGATTAAGGGGAATAAAATCCTGAGGATCCATACTGAACCTGTCCAATACATATTTACAGTATTTATCCCCTTACTATAAAGCACCAGTATTTACCACTCTGTCAAATCTGTTGTGAGCAATAAATGCAAACTCCTTTAGCGATATTACAGTAATGCCAAGACTGTGCTAATCAAACATTTGAACGTAACCTGTATACACAATTCAGTTTTTAAACAGCATTTTCTTAGGATCCATATAGAATTTTTCAGTCAAGTAAACACTCTAGGGTAGAGGTGCTCAAGCAATGCCCCTCCCACGTAGCTTGAATCTAGCCATTTCCTTCCTCCCACTTAACAATATGAGAAGGATTGAATAGTTACAACCTCCAGATTGACAACTCATGCTCTAATGCGGCGTTTCTCAACATTTATACCAGGGACCGGCTTCCTGCCTTTCTAAACTATGTCTGGGAAATCTCAGGGAGTGGGAAGGAGGCTGCTATACAGGTTACTTACCTGTAACTAATCTTCAAGATGCGTAGTCCCTATCTGAATTCCACTGGGGGTTACACATGCATACCATGCACCTGGAGACGGAGAATTTGAAAGTCGTGTCTGTTGGTCTGCGCATGAGCCCTGGTTCACCTGGTGCCTCCGACTGAGAGGATAAAGGGCGGGGTGGACATATCGCCTCTCCAGTTATTTCTCTACCAAAAATCAGATAAGATCCGAAGCAGAGAGGAAGGAGGGCAAGTAGTGGAATACAGATAGGGATCACACATCTTCAAGGACCTCCAGTTAAAGGTAAGTAACCTTCTCTTCTTCATCGAGTGATGGTCCCTACTGTACGCTACTGCAAGTGATTGACAAATAGTACCTAAGTAGGAGAAAGATGAGAGGATGTACACAGTAGGATTGAGTGGAGTACTGCCATCCCAAAGGAGGCATCAGCAGAAGAGTTCAGCACCAGGGCATAATGTACCTCCTCAAGAGATGCTATAGTCGTTGCTTAAGCCATGGTGGAATGAGCTCTTACCTGTGGGGGGGGAATGAGGGGAAGGGGAGGGTTTGGGTTTGAGAGCTGATAGAGTAGAATGGAGCTGGATATCTATTTGGAGATTCTCTGGTGGAGATGGCATGCCCTCCGACTCTTTCTGCTACAGTGACAAACAGTTTCAGGGATTTCCTGATTGGTTTTGTTTTCTGCAGGTAGAAAGCCAAAGCTCGTCGAAGATCGAGGGAGTGGAGTCTTCATTCTTCTGCAGAAGTGTGTGGCTTTGAGAAGAAAGCAGGTAAGCGAATGGATTGGTTAAGGTGAAATTCCGACTTTAGGGATGAATTTGGGGTGTAGAGATAAAGAAACCTTATCCTTATGAAATACAGAATATGGAGGATCTGCCAAATAGAAAATACAGGGGTACTGCAGTATAGAAAAGCTTGAGCTCCAAGTTTGCCAACCCTTCTCACTGATGGCTACGAGAAAGGCGACTTACATGGAAAGGAGGGAATATGGAACAAGTAGCTAAAGGCCCAAAGTGGGGCTTATTAGCACTGAGAGAATGAGATTCAGGTCCCACTGGGGTGCAAGCATCTGAGGAGGTGGGAAGGTTCTTATTAAGCCTTTCTAGAATCTATTGGTCAGTGGGTGAGTGAAAACTCAGTAACCTTGAGAAGGTGGATGTGGCAGTGGACTGGAGTGTTTGATCTTGCCGTTCCACTGAGTCAGGTGCTCAGGAAACATTGGGAGAATGATTGGTGGGTGAGACAACATGTGTAGAAGGCTAGGAAACCAGAACTGTCTGGGCCAGAAGGGGGTAATCAGGATGACCCTCACTCTGTTCTGCAGGATCTTGCCTAGAGCTCGTGGCAGGAGGGTGGTGGAGAGAAGGCATAGGCATAGGTGAACTTGATCTTATCAAGTAAGAAGGAGACCATCGCCCTGGGAGCGGTGACCTAGGGCTCCTCTGGAGCAATACGTAGTGCATTTGCTGTTTACTTGAGAGGTGAATAGATCCCTGGTTGGGATTTCCCCATATAATGAAAATGTTGCGGAGTACCACATCATGAAGCCTCCTCCCACTCGTGATCGATTGTGAAATGTCTGTGAGCATATTCTGCTTTCCTGGGAGGTAGTCTGCTGATCGGGTGATTTGACTGTTGACTGTTGTAGTGTTGTCTGACATTATAAGGACATGGTGATGGGGATGAATGGAAGAAAGAACTCACAAGCCTTCCGTACTGTCTGTAGTTCCAGGATATTGATATGCATCCCGGCCTCCCAAGATGTCCAAACCCATTGTGCTGTGTGGTTGTCCATGTGGGCTCCCCAACCTAGTGGGGCTGTATCCATAATGATGTTCCTGTCTGGAGAGGAAGAGAGAAAGGGGACCCCACGCATATTTAATGAGAATTTGTCCGCCATAGGAAGGACGCCAGTACCTTGCCAGGAACTGTCACCATGTGGTTCATGGAATGACGGTTTATACCTGAAGGCAACAAAGGTGGAGTCTTGCCAATGGGGTGATATAAGTGCACAAGGCCACATGACCAAGTAGGGACAGAAGTGTTTTGCCCGGTACCTGAGGACAGTTTGTGATGTGAGCTATGATATTGTTCATGGTCTGAAACCCGTCTGTGGGCAGGTACGCCCTTGCGCTGATATAACTTGGGGGTGCCCCAATGGTGTCTAAAGATTGTGTGGCGCGAGAGCAGATTTTTCCATGTTTATGCTGACTCCCAGTGCAGAGCGAAAGTGTAGCATTATTCAACTCAATGCATAGGCCTCCTGGTGTGGCAGCAAGGAGCCAGTCATCAAGGTATGGGAAAGACAAGAAGGCCATGACATCTAATGTGGGTTGCAACAACTGAGAATATCTTGGTAAAGACTCTGGGTGCAGTTGCTATTCTGAAGGGGAGTATCTTGTACTGAAAATGGTTGGGGCCCACCATAAATCTGAGAAAATACTTGTGGGTGGAGTGGATATCTAAGTGAAAGCAAGCATCCTTCATATTGAGAGCCATGGATCACATGCCATTTTCTAAAGATGGAATTAATGCTGCTAACGTGACCAATAGAAATCTGAGTTTGCGAATGAAGTGGTTGAGATGGTGAAGGTCGAAGACTGGTCTCCAACCACTCTTCTTTTTAGGTATTAGGAAGGAGGTTGAGTAAAACCCTTTCCCTTGGTATTGTGGAGGAATGTGTTCTATTGCTCCTCTCTGCATTAAGGAATCCACCTCTTGTGTGAGCCAATTCTTGTGAGAGTGGTCCCTAAAGGGGGACGGGGAAGAGGGTTTCAGGGGAGGTAGTGATGCAAACTATCACATAGGCAAAGTGGATGACATTCAGCACTCACTTGTCTATTTTTATCGCACTCCAGCTGTTGAAAAAGAGACCTAGACAAACCCCGAATGATGTGCTGGAGTCAGGAGGTGGTGGGCTTAGTGGTTCATGGCTCTTGAGCTCTCGTCAAAGATAACGTTGAGCTGATGGCTGAGACTGAGATGCAAAGCCTGTTGTGGAGGATGTAGGGAAGCAGGACTTCTGTATACTCTCTCTTATGTAGTGACTCATAGGGCCTCTGATAGAAGAACTGTTGAGCCATATACCTCAATTTGGCCGATGGGCAATGAAACTTCCTCTTAGGACCAGGTGTGTATATCCCCAGCGATCAGAGGGCAGCCCTAATCCTTCCGGATATGGAGGGACTCATCTGTCTTCTGGTTGAAGAGGTGCTATTCACCTTGCTGTGATGTGAGCTTCCCCAAGGCAGTACAGGCAGTCTTGGTGGCTGTCACCGACAGAGAAGGATCATGGGCAGGAAGAACAGAGTTTGAAGCCTGGGTCCTGGATGTAATACCTGAACAGGGTACAGGGTGGGGTGGGTACCCCCCATAGACTAATCTAATGCTAAAGCTACTAGAATTGTTATATTTGCTAAAACTATACACTATTAAAACTTAACAATTTACAATTAAGTTATTTATTGTTTACTCCTGGGGGAATTCTGTGCCACAGCGTGGGCACAGAATTCATATTGTCTGCAGATTTCTTTGCTTCCCCGCAGACAATATATTTCTGAGGGGAAGCAGAGAAGCCGCAAGAACAGTCACTCACTCCTCCCCAGCAGCTTGGAGCAGCCAGCGAAGACATATATCAACATGTGTATGTGTGTTTGTATGTGTGGGGAGGTGCTGGGAGAGACATCAATTATTATAAATGACAATATAGCAGTACAAATGCTTATGGTGCTTTAGTGATTAGAACTGGTCTAAATTTTTGGACTGAAAAATTTTCCTATCAAAATGTGCTCCATGAACTGTTTACTACTGACTTTTCTGGAGATGGTAGCCAATATAAATTGTGAATTTAATTCCCCAGCCCTCACTTGCTCTTCAGCTGCCTATGATGTAATACTAAGCATATGGCTGCATATATTTGTTGACTAATAACTAGAAATAAAGAGTCAAACCTAACTATTACTATTAGACAAACGGGGTTTGGGGATTTTCTCCAATGCTCCCCACACCCATTCTCCCCATCCATTGTATTGTAATTTAAATAAATTACCAAAATAATTGAAACTGATGTTTTTATATTGTGTTATTTTGACAAATAAACTATGCAGAATTTTAAAATACTGCGTGCAGAATTTTTAATTTTTTGGAGCAGAATTCCCCCAGAAGTAATTATTTATGGGACAAAGTTTAAGCTGCGGACACTAATGGTTCCAACCTGTACCATGCAGCAGTGAGAAGGAACTGGAGAGGTGGTTGGTCCACCCTACCCTTTATTCCCTCAGCTGGAGGCACGAGGTGAACTAGGGTGCATGCATAGACCAATGGACACTACTTTCAAATTCTCTGGCCCCTGGTGCATGCATATCCCACAGTGGAATACAAAAGGGACCATCACTCGAAGCAAAACATACATATGTCAAGAAGGGTAGCATATTCCCTGCTCTTCCTTCCCCTCCCTTCATAGCTACTTAGGCCATAGGTCAGATTGGTGAGCAGAATGAAGGGGAAGAGATGGTTCTCAAGTTCCATCCACAGTCCTGGAATCCCAGGTTGTTTGTGATAAGATTGTGAGCAGTGAAACGACATTTACCAATCTTAAATAATTATAATTAGGCTTCAGATTTAACAGCCTATTGAGATGAATGGAGCAATTTGCACTTCAGAATTATTAGTTCAAATTTTATGGAAACCAATGGAATTACTACAGGAATTAATTTGACCTTTGATTCTCTCTGTATAGAGATTCAGAGAAGACTCTTTGCATTGATTCATATTTTGAAGGTTTTCTTTATGGCCATAAACAAGTTTTGTTCTTTTTTTAAATGAAAAAACTTAGTTCTTTAGAAATTGCTGGGGCAACTACAGAACTGCTAATAATACTTATTACCTAGTACCAGTTCAATATGAGCTCTGATTTAATCATTTAGCTTTTTCATCCTTCCTATCAAATTAGGAACCCCTAAAATCTTTTATGCTGTTTTCTGAACTCCCTCTAGTTTGTCAACTTTCTAGTAACACAGTGAACACAGATGAATCAAATAATCATTTGAATCCTTGCCACAGCCATAAAGAGAGCAACTATCACCTCTCTAAAATATTTGGAGTATTTCAGCAATTTCTGAAATATGTAATCCCATCCTATTGTAAATTTAAATTACTGTTAATCCTAGAAATCTTACCTTGAACATTTCTGTTTAACACTGGCTCTTGGTGGATCCTTAATTTTGGGGATTTTTTGTTCAAACTACAAAAAAATGACACCACGTTAATTGAATTTGAGTTCTAAAGCAATCTTCTTAACAATAAACACAAAAATGACATCTGATGTTTCAGAAGTCAACAATGTAATAGCTTGAATTAAAAAAAAAAAAAAAAAATGCAGCCACCTGGGCTGCTCAAGCCATATAAAGCTGCAAGCTTTGGTTATATAGAAAGACAACTAGTTCACGGGAAAGGTAATCTGGCAGAGAAGGTCACAACAGAGAAGAAACATTCCTTACAATTATTTCCCAGTGTCTCATATGATGAAACTCCCAATTCTCCTGTGCTGTAGATTTGAAAGCCAGACAAGAGTTACACTTTTGGGAGATATGGGACTCTCCCAAGCAACAGATACACCTAGAATGGTCATCGCTGACAGGAATAGCCTCCCGACAAGAAAGACAGCATTTGAAACCTGGTGAGCCAGGCATGTCGAGCCAGGTCAAATAAGCTCCACAGAAAAAAGGAGGAAAAAGGAGAGGGGGAAAAAAAAAAAAAAAACCACTCTCTCACTACTATCTAACTAATCCTATACTAACAACAGCTAATGCTAACTAGAAACACTAAACTAACTAACTAACTAACAGTATGCCATGTAGCTGTAGCTGTGTCGTTCATGTAGAACATGCTGAGGTGGACATGCTAGAACTCAGTCTCAGCCTGAGGTGGTAGAGAAGAACTCAGACATTTCACCACTGCAGCTCTATACACCATCTGTGTGTGACACGAGGTCGTACCAAGTGCACACATGGACCAAAGAGACACTGCTAATGGGAAATCTCCAATCAAGGGCTCAAGAGGTTCATGCTCGAAGAACTGGATTTACTTCTTCCCCAACAGGCAGAAATCCTGCTCCTACAACGATCAGTCGTTTCAGTACGTCACCAGTCCAAAACAAGCTGGGATACTTAGGTGCAAGGAATCTGAGACAGCACGGATATGTTAAAACTAGTAGAGCCAGACCACCTCATACTTATTATACTATGAAAATTCAATGAAGCTTCCACTAAATTACATTTGTATATCAAGGTCTTATAATAAATATAAGAAGCTTATATTTAAAACATTCCAGTTTACCTGTGGTTTTGTAATAAGGTCAACACAGTAGATTGACTTGCTATCTCACCAAGGGCAAATCACTTTACCTGTGCCTCTTTTTATCCATTTGTAAAATAGGTACCAAAACCACAACCACCACCTCCCTCAAAGGGGGGTGCTAAAAAAGTTAATTGAGCTATGTAAAGTGTTGTGATCCCCTAGTGAAATTATGTAACTGCACTGTCAGTAAGTAACACTGTACAAGTCTCCAGTGGATCTTAATTGCAAGATGAGGATTTGTTTTAAAAAACTGATTCTCATTTCACACTGATGTTTAATTACTTACCACACATTTTACGAGACCAGAAGAACTGAAGATAACAATTTTTGAAATGAGGCCTCTACAATCAGGAGTGAAACATGACTCTTGAAGAAAATCCTGTGGGAGAAGATCAGTTATGTAGAAAAAAAATTCTGTTTTCAATAAAATGGAAAGATGCACTCTCTCTGTGCTTTTGTACAGAAATGCTATTGTGTATACTGAACTTGAGCGGACCAAGGTAATTAAGACCATCACTAAAGGCTTAGGCCTCTACTTGCATTTAGCAGAGGGAAGCCAATCATGGCATAAAATGGCTGGGATCAAAAAGATGGGAGCAGTTGCTCATGGCACATACTCTTTTACTCCCCAAACCAATGGAGAAATCCTCCAATTTTCTGTCCACAGAATTTGTGCTCTATGGATTGAAAAAGGGTACTTCCTGATCTTAACAGCCTCATTTTCCCATCCCAAACCTGCTGGGATTTCCCAACAGAAGATTATACTGATTACCATCGTTATCTTCTGCCAAGTCTCCCTATGCACATTGAAACCCTTTTGGTTTTGGAGTATTAGCTGATGGGGAGGCAATAACAACAAGGTTTCTAAGGGACTCAAGCATCCATAAAGTAAGAGGTAAAGAGAACAGACCATACACATTGAGCCTCTACGTAAATATCCCTGTCCTCCATAGATACCTTGACGCCTGCAGGATTTCCCTATGCCTGCAACACAGACTGTATGTTCCCCATAGGACAGGTGAAAAGTTAAGGCTCCAGGACTGTACTCATCTTAATGACTTTAGCACAGCTACACCCCTAGAAAACAGTTAATAACCAATACTTAAATAGAAGTTTGACATGGGTCTTACCTTGTCATTTTTATCACTGTAAATTGTAGTTTTCAGCTTTTTCCAACAGCTGATGTGAAACTCCACTTTACACTGCTGACAGCAAGTAATCTGTATAAAACCCTAAAATTTGAAGACCATAGGAATTTATGCTTTCAAAGAAAAAAAATGTACCATTCAATAACAGCAAAAAATTAAGAATTTATGCTTCACATAAAGCTTGTATAATGTGCAAGGCACATAACTCCAGCAAAAAGTTTGATCTCCAAAACCCTTAAAAAAAAAAGTTTACCTTGAAGTCTGGGTCAGTAAAATAGATTTGAATTTTCGAATGTCCATGGCACTGCTGATAAGAACAAACTGCATCTGGCTCTGGAGGAAACTTGCATTCCTCAATGAAATTCTCCAACATCAACTATAAAACATCAAATACAATCACAAATAGAGATATCACATTGTTCCAAAGAATAAATTTTTTCTCAGACACAAAAACCAAGTAATGAGATCAAACATCTCTCTATTTGCATTTTTTAAGATTTGGATGTTTTTAGGGCAAAACAGACACCACATTTTCAGAGCCAAAAGAGTTATACTTGAAAATAATTAACTTTATTTTAAAAACATCCTGCCTTTCATGCTGCAAAATATTTCAAAAGTTCTTCATACTTCTACAGGTGTCAGTGAGGAATGCATAGCCTCTCTGCATACAGTACTCCTAGAGTAATTCTGCACCATTGCGCAAGTGCAGAATTAATGTCCGTCCCCCCGCAGAATAGTTGACTCTGAGGGGGAGGCAAAAGGAAGCCTTGAGCGAGGTCATGCTACAATTACACCTTTTGCTCACTATGGACTGATGTGGTACCAGAAGAGAGAACAGCTGGCTCATGGGCTGGAGCAGCCAACCACGGAGACAGGACAGAGGCTGCCTTCCTCACAATGCCCTGCTCGTAGTGCCAGGTGAGGAGGCCTGGGATATGGGGGGAGGTGGACAGAGCAGGGTACACGGGGCCACTTGGGGGGGCCACACAGACTGGTGTTCAGAAGGGCTAGTGCAGGGGGTAGACTGCAGTAAGGGCACAGGAACTAGTGGGATGACAACATTGAGACAGGGCTGAATGGGAGTAGGGGTGCAAAACCACATGAGAACAGGGGAGGGGAGAGTGCGGGGCCACATGGTAGTAGGAGTTTGGGGCCAAATGGGGACATGTGCAGATATGCCTGGCTGAATGGGAAGTGGGAGTGCAGGGACACACGGGGACAGGGGCAGATGTGCCTAACTGAATGGAAAAGGCTAGAGGTCAGCCAGGGTCTGCATTGAAGCAGCTCCCTAACTCCCTAAAATCTCCCCCTCCCCCCTCCAAAAAAGCCCGTGTTCCATACTTCTCCCGCCCACACCCAACAACTCTCCAGGTTCGCTTCCAAGCTCCTTCCCAGCAATTACTTCCCTCTCCCTCAGCTCCTCTGTTACCCTTTACTCCCCCAAGACTTTGCACTTCTTCTGAGGGGTGCAGGAAATACGTTTCTGTATTGTAGTTTAAATGAATTATTACTCAGAGTTCTGTATTAGTATGCTTAGTAAGGAATCTATTTGTCAAAAAACATTTCCTGAATCTTTTTTGTTACCTGTATTGTTACAGACATACTTGCTGACAGGTATTTTGAAATAATTACCAAAATAATTGAAACTGGCATGATTATATTGTATTGTTTTGACAAAATATGCAGAATTTTAAAATACTGTGCACAGAATTTTTAATTTTTTGGCACAGAATTCCCCCAAGAGTAATACAGGTTGGCCAGACCATCATTTTACATGTTAATAGTTTTATCTCAACTTAAGGATAGTGTTTGTGAATGAAAAAATAGCTTTGTTTCTACTATTTCAATGGGAAAGACAATCTTAAAGCTAACAGTTGAGATTTTCAAGGTTGACCAAGAAACGTAACCACTCTACTCCCAGTAAAATTACTGGGAATCGTGTTGCTAAACCCCTAGCAAATGTTGGCTTTAAAAACTGACAAAATAACTATTACTTAATTTCATGTTTCTCAGTACTTCGATTCTTTATTAATTATGATTTCTTTACTGATAGTGTCCAATGTATTACAGAAATTTTTCTGCACTAAATTTCTAAGTGCTAAGAAACTAACTGATCGACTAACACTTGGACAACACTGGCAGGGTAGTTTCACAATATGCTACCAAAAAAGGTACTAAAACTCAAGGCCCTACCTAGATCCCAAGTTTTAGGAACCGAGTACATTCAGAACGGAGCCCAGCGCATTCAAGCAGTGCTGACTTGGTACTAAGGGAACAGATCCCACCTCTTTACAAATTGGGGCTTGGGTTGAGGATATTTTAATTGGCAAGAAATACAGTCAGGGTGAGGATTCTGAGGATCCTTGCTTCTCCGTTCTTGTGATTGGTGATATCACAAAAAGCCAAGATTCATTAGCTGAGTGAAATTGTATTAAATCAGCATCTTCCCATTCATTTAGAAATTCTCTGATTTATGGGGATGATACTTCTATTTACCTGTAATTTCTCAGTCCGAGTCTCTTCAATGACAATAGATGTTGTGGGCCAAGTTAAAATTCCAGGTACAATTTTACGATTAATCATTGTCTGTGATTTCAAGAACTGATGTATAGCATCTGAAAATCTAAATTTTAAACACATACAAGACAGTGAGGTCACAACTTCTACAACTATTTCATGCAACTGTCTTACATGGAATGGAAAGCTTCGTGCTTGTGAAACTGAAAGCCATCATAAATTAAAGACTGTATGAAGTGCAAGGTAGTGGAGAAAGGGTTAACTATTAAAGACAAGGATATCTGTTACAAATATCTTCATTTATAGAGTAAATCTAAGTTCATTTGTCTCTGCACCAAGCTTAATAAAAATGAAGTTTTACATTATACAAACCTGTTTTGTCTAAGGTATACTTTTCCAATTCCGTAATGTGCCAAGCCATTAAATCTCTCCTTGTGATACTGCTCAATTATTTTGTTAAACTGGTCTTCAGCCTTTGCTAATTCCTTCAAAATAAGTTTAAGATAATCACAAATTAATGAGATAGTTAAGAAACAAAAACAAAAAAGCAAACAGCTTTTGGATAACGGTTCTTAACTGCATAAAAAAAATGCAGCACTGCCTACGTTTCGGTCAACTTTAAGAACGCTGAAGGTGTGTGACTATGCACTCTCTTTTTCTTTATGATTTACATACATAAAAAACAGTTCATTGATCTAGACTGAATCACGCTTGCATGTTCTGGAAATTAAGCTTCCCTCTCACACGGTCCATTCATTTGATTACTTTAGGGAGGCAAGTGTACAATGTTATCATTAGTCTTCTCTCCTGAATAAAATATACATTAAATAACCGAAAATCTCAAGAGACTAGAAGGCTACAAGAACTCTATTTTTAAAAGTACTCCAAAATATTTGGGGGTGGAGGGAACAACTAAACTAGGCAGAACCTTAATCCTTATCTGTTATTGGGCATTCATGGACCAAAAATATTTAAAATGCTACAAAAAAGTGACTTGTAATGGTAGCTGGGTCTACTCAAGTTACTCACTCTTTTTTTTTTTTTTTTTGTATTTAAAAAGAAGAAGAGAAGGGGGGAAAATGATGTGCAGGACTGATTTCCCTTTCATTAGTAGGCTTGGAGTCCCATTTGAAAACTTATAGGTAATTTTCTTACTTAGTACTTTAATTTCTAGAAGTCCAAATACAAGCTTATCTGGACAGTAAACAACATTACTTTCTAACAGTCAAAACCTCCCTTCCTGGAGTTCACCCGATCATTTCTGTCTGCTCATAAAAGGTGCTGGTAAATCACCTAAATGTCTGAACTCTCATTTTAAGATACAGAAGAATCAATTGTAATAGTTTAAAGTCTTACCTCAGGCTGTCCTATTCCAAGGAGAGCAGTGGCATGTCCATAGATGACTACCACATAGTCAATAACAGCAAGATTCAGCTGCTGCAAATAGTCAAAGAAATCACATTAACAGTATGTGTGAAAAGATTAAGTTAGTAACCAGAACTCTCTGCCTTGAGGTAGACAATGTTCTCCACAGTAGGCACAGGGAAAAACCACAATTCACACAATCACAATCTTCAGGCAATAACAGATCAGTGTTACAATGACAGGATCCTCATTTGACCTTTTGTGATGGCTTAAAAGGGTCCTCCTGTTCTCTTACCATCCTCAAACATAGCATGGTGATGTGTTCTGGAACTGCTGCTTTTGGTAAAATTATACCTTACTCTACTATGTTCACAGAGAAAATACTCAACACAGGGAGAACAAGTTAATATATTTACTATTTTAGCTAGATGGCTATACTACATTTCTTAAAGTTTTCCTAAGTGAATGGATGTTACTAGAAATTCCACAGTTTTTCCCTTATTAATAAGGCGAGACATGATTTCAGGTCAATAGCCATGCTATGTGCCTGGACAGTTAGGCTAGTGTTTCTCTTGTTGCAGAAGAAAGCCTCTGCCTATACAATAGGATCTGGGATATTTCATGTTTGTGAGGTGTCTGCATACATATATACATACACACTATATAATACTTACTCATAGGGGAATTCTGCGCCAAAAAATTAAAGATTCTGCACAGAGTATTTTAAAATTCTGAAAATTTTATTTGTCAAAAAAAGGTTACTCACCTCTCGTAACTGTTGTTCTTCGAGATGTGTTGCTTATATCCATTCCAATTAGGTGTGCGCGTGCCGCGTGCACAGTCATCGGAAAGTTTTTCCTCTAGCAGCACCCGTCGGGTCAGCTGTGGAGCCTCCTGGAGTGGCGCCCTCATGGTGCTCAATATATGACCCTGTTGACCCGGCGCCTCCTCTGTTCCTTCTTGACGGTTACTCTGACAGGGGAAGGCGGGTGGGTTTGGAATGGATAGGAGCAACACATCTCGAAGAACAACAGTTACGAGAGGTGAGTAACCGTTTTTTCTTCGAGTGCTTACTCATATCAATTCCAATTAGGTGACTCCCCACAGCCTTACCTAGGCGGTGGGGTCAGAGTTAAGGAAACGCTGATTGTAGCACCGCTCTGCCGAAAACCGCGTCATCTCTGGCGCGCCGGACGATGGCGTAGTGCGAGGTGAAGGTATGCACAGAGGACCAAGTTGCTGCCCTGCAGGTTTCTTGGATCAGGACCTGGGCCAAGAACGCTGCTGATGAGGCCTTGGCCCTCGTGGAGTGCACCGTAAGAGCCGGGGCCAGTACTTTGGCCAACTCATAGCATGTGAGGATGCATGACGTGATCCAGGAGGATATTCTTTGAGATGAGACCAGGAGCCCTTTCATCCGGTTTGCCACCGCTATGAACAATTGGTTCGATTTTCTGAACGGCTTAGTGCGCTCAATGTAGAAAGCTAGTGCTCGCCGAACATCGAGGGAGTGCAGCCTCTGCTCTCGGTTACTGGCATGCGGCTTAGGGTAAAAAACAGGCAGGAAAATGTCCTGACTGGCGTGGAAGTGCAACACCATCTTGGGGAGAAAGGCTGGGTGCGGCCCGAGTTGCACCTTATCCTCGTGGAAAACCGAGTACGGTGGGTCAGAGGTGAGGGTCTTTAGCACAGACACCCTCCTAGCAGAAGTAATGGTGACCAGGAAAGCCACTTTCCACGACAGATACAGTAGGGAGCAAGTTGCCAGTGGTTCAAATGGGGGCCCCATGAGCCTGGAGAGGACCAGGTTAAGGTCCCATGCAGGGACAGGATGCCTGATCTGGGGATGTAGGCGGTCCAGACCTTTGAGGAAGCAACCAACTATAGGGATCGACCAGATGCTCCTGGGTGGAAGGCCAAGATAGTAGCGAATTGTACCCTTATGGAGGACGCCGCCAGGCCTTGCTGTTGCAGGTGTAGGAGGTACTCCAAGATGAGGGGTACAGGCATCTGGAGGAGGGGTGTTTGATGCTGGTCACACCAGCATGAGAATCTCTTTCACTTTGCCAGATACGTGGCTCTAGTGGAGGGTTCCCTGCTGCTGAGGAGGACCTCCCTTACTTGTTCTGAGCACAGAAGTTCCATGGAGTTCAGCCATGAAGCTTCCAAGCCGTGAGGTGGAGGGACTGCAGGTCGGGGTGATGGAGGCAACCGTAGTCCTGAGTAAGTTGGGGAGGCGAGGTAACGTGACCGGTGCGTCCACTGACAGCTCCAGTAGCATGTTGTACCAGCGGTGTCGAGGCCACGCTGAAACTATCAGAATTACCTTTGCTCCCTCCCTGCGGATGTTGAGCATGAGAGGGAATGGGGGAAAAAGGCATGGCGCCGGCGATCTCTCCAGAGTAGCAGGAACGCATCCGTGAGTGAGCCTTGGCTGTGACCTTGGAAAGAGCAGAACATTGGACACTTCCTGTTGCGTCGGTTGGCAAACAGGTCGACCTCGGGAAACCCCCACCTTTGAAAAATGAGGTGTATGACATCCGGCTGGATGGATCACTCATGTGTGCGGAAGGACCTGCAGAGGTGGTCCGCCAGCATGTTCTGAACTCCAGGTATAAAGGATGCTTCCAGTGAATGGAGTAGGCTATGCAGAACTCCCACAGCCGGAGGGCCTCCTGGCATAGGGGAGGGGAACGGACTCCACCCTGCTTGTTGATGTAAAACATGGCGGTGGTGTTGTCAGTTAGAACTGCTACGCACTGGCCTTGTAGTCGGGCCTGAAAGGCCTGGCAGTCTAGGCGCACTGCCCTTAGGTCTTTGATGTTGATATGTAGGGAGAGCTCATCCTGCGACCACAGGCCCTGTGTCGGAGGTCTCCCACATGCACCCTCATCCCAGATCCAACGCATCCATGACCAGGGACAAGGAAGGTTGAGGGTTGTGGAAGGGGACTCCTTTGCACACTGCTCGAGGGTTGAGCCACCAGTGGAGGGACATGAGGACCTGTCCTGGCACCGTGACCACTGAATTCAAGCTGTTGCGCCCTGGGGGGTAGGCCAAGGCAAGCCATGCCTGCAAAAGTCTGAGTCGCAGCCTGGCGTGCGAGGTCACAAGTGAAAGCAGCCATGTGGCCGAGGAGACTCAGGCACTCCCTTGCTGTTGTGGTTGGGAATTGCTGGAGGCTTTGAATTATGTCCGTGATGGCTCAGAATCAGGTCTCTGGCAGAAGAGCTTGCACCTGAATCGAGTCTAACACTTCCCCAATGAATTCTATTCTTTGAGTCGGTTCCAAGGTCTACTTCCCCAAGTTGAGGAAGAGACCCAGTAGCTCAAACAGATTTGGGACTGCACCTGCCCCCTGGTGCGGCCCCTGAGCAACCAGTCGAAGTAGAGGTATACTTGCACCTGCTGTCGACGGAGGAAAGCAGTCACCACCGACATGCACTTGGTAAACACTCAGGGGGCTGCTGAGAGGCCGAATGGTAGGACAGTGAATTGGTAATGCTTGTGGTTGACCATGAAGCGTAGGAAGCACCAGTGTGCAAGACGAATTGCTATATGGAAGTATGCATCCTTCATGTCGAGGGCGGCGTACCAGTCTCTCAGATCCAAAGAGGGGATAATGGTGCCCAGGGAGACCATGTGGAACTTCAACTTTGCCATGAATTTGTTGTGTCTGAGCAGATCTAGAATGGGTCTGAGACCCCCCGGGCCTTGGGGATTAGGAAGTATTGGGAATAGAATCTCTTGCTCCTTAGCTCCTGAGGAATCTCCTCCACCGCTCCCATGGTGAGGCGCGCCTGCACCTCCTGGATAAGGAGTTGCTCGTGAAAAGGGTCCCTAAAGAGGGACGGGGAAGGGGGGTGGGAGGGAGGGTAGGAGCAGAACTGGAGAATATCCCACTTCCACCGTATGGAGGACCCAGCGGTCCGAAGTTATTTGGGACCAAGCATGGCAGAAGTGGGACAGACGATTCAAAAAAGATGGGATGGATCCGTAATCAAGGCCGGTGCACCGTCCGTGGGCGCCCCTTCAAAAGGCTTGCTTGGAACTAGACGATGGATTAGTTGGGCCCTGTCCCAGCCCAGAAGGGGGGTTGGAAGGCTTCCTTCTGCCGTTCCTGCCCCTTCTCCTGTAGAAGTCCTGCCTTGGCCAAGGAGGGTAGGAGTGCTGCTACTGTTGTTGGGGCTTGAAATGTTTGTGTTGGGTTGCCAGGGTGTGCATACCCAAGGATTTCATAGTAGCCCTTGAGTCTTTTAGGCTATGTAGCTGAGAGTCAGTCTGCTCCGCGAACAGGCCCACCCCATCAAAAGGCAGGTCCTGCATCATCTGTTGAACCTCGGGCGGAAGGCCCGAGGCCTGCAACCATGAGCTACACCTCATGGCAATACCGGAGGACAAGGTGCATGCCACCGAGTCCGCAGCGTCCAGTGCGGCCTGTAAAGAGGTCCATGCCACCGCCTTGCCCTACTCCACTAAGGCTCCAAACTCCTCCCTGGACTCTGACAGAACCAGTTCCTTGAATTTGAGAATCGAGTTCCAGGAGTTGAAGCTATACCGGCTCAGAATTGCCTGCTGATTGGCAATCCTGAGTTGCAGTCCCCCCCGTCGAGTACACTTTACGCCCAAACAAGTCCAGGCGCTTGGCATCCTTGGACTTAGGTGCTGAGGCTTGCTGCCCCTGCCTCTCCTTCTCGTTCACTGCTGCAACCACCAATAAACAAGGCTGCGGGTGTGTGAAGAGGTATTCGTACCCCTTCGACGGGACAAAGTATTTCCTCTCAATGCCCTTGGCGGTGGGAGGGATGGAGGCCGGGGTCTGCCAGATGGTCTTGGCATTGGCCTGTATGGTCTTAATGAGGGGCAGACACACCCTCGAAGGACCTTTCGGGGCCAAGACGTCGACCACCGGGTCCTCAGACTCCACCACCTCCTTGGCCTGCAGACCCATGTTGCATGCCACCCTGTGAAGGAGGTCCTGGTGGGCGCGGCTGTCTATGGGAGGCGGTCCAGAGACAGACGCTCGGGAGCCTTTAGACTGGGTGCCTTGCGCTTGGTGGTATGCCCACAGGGTCCAAAATGGCCACTGCGTTGGTTCCTGCCACTGCGCAGACCACAGCCCTGCCCTCATCTCAGAGCGTCCATGACCCGACCAGTGCCAACCCCGCTCTCAGTATCTAGATCCCGCCTCCGAGTCCGAAGACCAGGATGGCAATGGCCAGGGCGGTGCCGAGCGGAGCTGATCCTGCGAGCACTGCCACGCCGGAGAGCAATGTCGCTACGCCGGAGAGCAGTGCTGCTACACCGGAGAGCAGTCCCGCCACCTGGAGCTGCACGGGGTCACTGAGCGGCACCGGGACCTGCCGTGCGACGGGGATCGATGCGTGGATCGGCATTGCGAGTGGGAGCACTGGCGTAACCTGGAGTGGTGCTGCAAGTATGACCTGTGCCACAATTGCAAGTGACACCGGGACTATCAGCGGCGCCGAGGGACGGCGCATCGCTGGTTTGCCTTGAGACGGTGCCATGCAATGCGGTACCGGAGGCTTGGCGCGAAGGGTGGGTGACCTTGGTGCTGTCATGGCAATGAGGTCCCTCGCAGCCTCAAAGGTGTCCAAGATGGATGGCAGTTCCACCTCCTTGATGACCTGGGCCGGGGAGTCCAACAGCACCAGACTCAACGGTCCTCCTTGCAGGGCCGAAGTCGATGGTGCCATCTTTGCAGGCTTCGGTGCTGGGTGCTCCTCTTGAGGACACATCCCATTGGCCTGCTCCAGACAGGTGGACCTCTGAGATGGAGAAATGCTCCTTTCTTGCTTCCGGTGCCACTTCTGCACCAGGGAGTTGGAGCAGTGCTGGGTCAATCCCGCCATTTTCAGCACCGGGGAGCATCGGTGCCACGGGTCTCTGCCAGAGTCCTTCCGCGGTGCCGCTTCCACCAGTGTCGCCAGGGCGCTACACACCAATGAATTTTAAAAAAAATTTTTTTTTTTTTTTTTTTAAATGGTGAGACATATACCTATCTATCTCATAGAGCTGGAAGGGACCCTAAAAGGTAATCGAGTCCAGGACCAAGTACTGATTTTGCCCCAGATCCCTAAGTGGCCCCCTCAAGGATTGAACTCACAACCCTGAGTTTAGCAGGCCAATGCTCAAACCACTGAGCTATCCCTCCCCCTCGGCGCCGGGTCTTGCCATGCCGGTGGAAGTTGTGGTCTAAGTGGCGCCTCCATAAGGAGCTGCTTGAGGCGAAAGTCTCGCTCCTTTTTGGTTCTGGGTTGAAACCCCTTACAAATCCTACACCAATCAGCTTGCTGAGCCTCCCCAGACGCTTTAGACAAGCGTTGTGGGGTCGCCCGTTGGTATGGGTTTGCTGCAGGACTTGCAGGGCTTGACCCCCTCAGACTTGGGCATGTAAGCCCTCCCAAGGAAAAGCGGTCGGGATAGAGGGTAAACTCCCCCAGCCCAATTGCTAGCTACAAACAACTAAAACTAACTAAAAAGTACAGAGAACACAAACAAAGCTAGGGAAACGTGGTAGAACTTGCTGAGCAAGACGCCACAGTTCCAACGACCGTCGCTGGAGGTAAGAAGGAACTGAGGCAGCACCGGGTTGGCAGGGTCATATATTGAGCGCCATGAGGGCGCCACTCCAGGAGGCTCCACAGCCGACCCGACAGGTGCTGCTAGGGGAAAAACTTTCCGATGACTGTACACTCGGCGCGTGCACACCTAATTGGAATCGATATGAGCAAGCACTCGAAGAATAACGCTACATAATCATGCCAGTTTCAATTATTTTGGTAATATATTTCAAAATACCTGTCAGCAACTATGTCTGTAACAATACAGACAACAACAACAACAAAAAGATTCCCCCAGAAGTAGAGAGTTAAAGAAACCCCTACAACAACCCAGTTCCTGTTTCTCTGCACCCTCCTGCCCAGAGCACAGCCGTGGGGTCAGACACCCGCACCCCTTCCTCCCAGAGCCCAGCCACATGCCTCCACCCCCACGTCCCCAGCCCAGACATCCGCACCCCCTCCCACCCAGCTGCGGGGTGCCACTCAGCCCTGACACCCGCACCCCTCCCCCCCAACAGCCCAGCTGCGGGGTGTCCCCTTCCCCCCCCCCAATGACCCACATCCCTTCCCCAGAGAGCCGCACCCACTCCTCCCCAGGACCGAGCTGCAGGGTGACCCCAAGCCCAGACACTCATACTCCTTCCCACTCAAAGCCCAGGGATCCAGAGGGAGAAACAGCCTGATGCTGGAGCCAGGATTTGTATTGAGTTGCCTGCATGCCACCTCCTTCCTTCATGGCGTGCCATGAACTGCAGCTACCACGAGCCATCCAGCTCCCTTTCCTACTCAAGCAGTGACTTCTATTTGCAAGTTGGGCTTTCCTGGATCCAGTGGCCCCTAGTGGCAGCCAGCAGCTCTGCAGCAGCAATTCTGCAGGGGAAAAAGGGAAATTCTGCGCAGAACATTAATTCTGAGCAAATTCTGCATTGCACAGTGGCGCATAATTCTCCCAGGAGCAGATACTGAAAACTACATTAAAAATTGTATGAATGTATGACAATGAAAATATGTAAGAAGGTTATTGGGGATGGATTAGATATTTAAAAAAAAAAAAAAAAAATCACGGTATTTGCCACAAAGAGTTTACAATCTAAAGAGAGAATAAAGTGTAAAAAAAAAATAGATACAAGTGAAGTGGCTAATATGGTTATGGATCACATCTTAAAATGTTTAGGATATGCAATTTTGTGTATATGCACACAGATAAAAATCTGTATTCCTAAAACATTTTAATGTCAAGATGTTGTCCATGATCACCATAACTACTTTATATGTTGTATCTTTTTCCCTAATCTCGGTCTTTTAAAATTATAAGCTATTTGAGACAGATTGTGCTTTTTTTTACATTTGTACAATGCCTAGCACATAGTGGAATGTGACTGGAAACAATAAAATAAAATAAAATAAAATAAAATGATTGCTTTGGGGGAGGAAAAGCAGTGAAATATAAAACTTACAGGTCAAGGCTCAATCACCCCTAGTAAGTAGGCCAGGGCACCCGCCTCCTTACCTTTAACTCTGAAGGATCCAAAATATTCAATAAGTGTGAAAAGAATTGTTCAGCACTGCGATAACGTTGGTCCGTCAAGGCTGTATAGCCATCATGAACAAGCGACTTCAACATTTCTGGCAACACAGTTAAATCCACCTACAAAATTCAATCTTAACTAAATCAAATTTTGTTGACTATGTTATGAAACAAGCTACTAATTATTAAAAACGCTATCCAAGTCATGATTAAATAATATCAGAGTTCAATCTTTTCTGCATTTTGGTTACAAGAGTTCCACCTTTCTGAATTTAGTTCAGTGGCAACATTCACTTTGACCTAACTTGTGGGTATTCAAAGTTTGCACAGAAGCAACTTTGGTAAACTTTAAAAATATTGTTTCAGACCCATCCCCCCCAACAACTTCACTGGCTTCCCATTCATTTAAAAATTGTCATCCATGTATGTCAATGGTCTATTGTTCCAACGTACTTCACAGACCTAGGCCTTGTCTACACTACAAAGTTTTGTTGGCAAAAGTTATGCCGCTTTAATTAAAACCGCTGTTGCATGTCCACACTAGCTCCTTGTGTCGGCAGAGTGCATCCACACTAGCAGCTTTTGCATCAACACAGAGCAGTGCACTGTGGTAGCTATCCCACTGTGCAACTGGCCGCAGGGTGCTTTGGGAAGGGTGTTGCAATACCTCATGGGTCAGGTACAGCATCACATGAGGCAGGTTTCTCAGTCCCATCATTCCAGGGGCATCCTAATAGATTGTCAGTTGAAGTGTGTGCGGGGAGGGAAAGGAGAGTGGTGTGGCTGGGGTAGGTGAGACAGCAGGCTGACCACCTATCCTGAGGCGGGGGAGCGGGACACATACCCCAGGTCAGCCCCCGTCTCTGCTTGGCAGTCGACACAGCAGTCTCCCCTAATGCAGACCGCTCTGCCTGCCTGCCTATGGTTCTATGATTCTCTCCAAGTTCTCCCACAGTCTCCTCAGCTGCCGGAAGCAGCATCCTGAGCAGCTCTGTGAGCTCTCCGTGCTGAAGAATGTCAAAGCAGCTCAGCAGTCATCCATCGTCCCCCCTGCTCCCCACAGCAGCAGTCTGCCTGCCGCTGTGCTCCCAGTGCAGGGCAGAACAGGAGCATTCCACGCTAATGATTTGCTCTTTGTTCCCCAAACTGAGCAGCAGGCTGAGCTGTCAGATACTTCCCAGAGCTTTGAAAGGGAAGAGGCGCATACCTGCAGGGCAGCAGAGATCAAAACAGTGAGCAGAGCGGTCATGCAGGCATTGTGGGATACTGGTGGAAGTCAGTTATGTTGACAAAACAAACAGCAGTGTCTACACTGACCCTTTGTTGCTTTAACTTTGCCACAAAAAGCTTTATGCCTCTCATTGAGGTGGTTTTATTTTGTCTGCAAAACAGCAGGGATTCCCCACCAAAAGTAGCTTTGTAATGTGGACAGCTCCTGTGTTTTGTCAGCAAAAGGCAGCTTTTACCAACAAAACTTTGTAGTGTAGACAAGACCTTAGTCTCTCTAAATCTCAACTCCTCGGTCCCGTTACATGATTTCATCACCATGGTTCAAGAGTCTGCTCCTCAACACTTTTACCATCTAAAAGCAGACTTCCTATATTTTTTCACCTTACACCCACCCATTTCTCTAAAACAATAAGCAATTTGAAAACATTTTTTTTCTCCCTGGTCTATATACTTTCACTTTTGGTCTTCTTTTATATTTAATGCTGAAATATCTTGGTATTGTATTAGCTTGTTACTCCTCTACAGTTGCTGTACACATGAGATAAACACAGAAGTCATTAGTTCATGAAGTGGTCTAATATCTTAGGCTCTGATACTATGCTGTGGACCACAATGGACTGCTGTGCAGAAGTCCTCCAAGCACAAATAGTTGCAGGATTGGGGCCTTAGTATTTTGAACAAGTAATTAAGGAAAAACAAAGCTGAATTTAATGTCATGAAGTAGCTACTATGCATAGGTATCAATTACTTGTTAAAGAAGACTGCATAAGGATTTTTACAACGCACAAACAAGGGAGTACATGTACGTATATGCACACAGACCATAATACCTCATTGTTCCTATGTCAGGCAGACCTGTTTTATAAGCTTTGATTCCTCATTTTCTTTTAAGATATGAAATAATTTAAATGTAAAAAATTATGAATAAAGCTCATCATTGTCTCTCCAGGCAATGGAAGATAGGTTTGGGGGTTGGAAAGGAATTATAAAAGTGGGAAAATATTGGACGGAGGAGGATGACTTGAGATCCTAAGCTGCCCAATTTCCTGATAGTGTGTTATACTGAATTATACTGCTGTATTTTAATTACATTTCAGTATTATTTTGGTGTATTTTTAAGCTTTGTCAAGGGTGTTAGAGGGAATCAATAGGTCCCCCTTTTCCTATTTACATAAATCCAAATTAATACATTAAAAACAAACTGAATACTAAAGAAATTCATTATTGCACATACTGTAATGATCTCCTAAATCATGCCTAAAATTACAGTTTTCAGTATGTAAAATTGTTTTATTTTCAGATTCTTTAAAGTAGAAATTAAAAAGTTATGACTGTAATGTTTGAAGTAATTTTCTAAATATTAATGTTTCACCCAAACATTAAACATTTTAATGAAGTGAAAACGAAAGCCAAATCTAACTAGTCCTGTTGGTACCACTGAAGTGAGATTTCAAAGTAATGATCTGGTCAAATCCATGTTAACATCTTCTCATTCTGTGCTGAGAATAGCCTGTGTCAAACACTGGGGCCTTACAGAACATTTTAAATTTCAAAAGTTTTATCTTGATGAATTTTAGATTAACTTTCATCCATCAAAATTCAGATTTTGGAAGTCAAGCTGCAAAAACCATAGCTGAATTCCAAAACAAAATGGTTACTAAAATTGCTGTATTTGCAAAAAAAATAAGAACATTCATCTACTCTTCGGGCAGAATGGAGAGAATGCTGATGGTGAAATTTGCCATAAGTCTGAAATTGTATTTATTTTCCTGATCTTTGAGTGACTGGTTGTCAATTTATGTTATTTTTATTATTATTATGTGATTCTTGTATTGAATTTTCTGTAAATTGGTGACATAAATGTCTTTCTTAGGACTCATGGCCCAAAGACAAGCATGCCACCAACTTAAAGTAGTTTTGTGTCTCTTGAGTTTTGATATTTTTGGAGGATCATTGGACAGCCTCTATGATGAATAAAATATGTAATATTTTTAAAGATGTTCACCTAAGAGGTACTTTTCCAAAGCCGATGCCTACTTAATTGTAAACTTTCATTAAAATGTCCTAATCTGCACTTGATTAGCAACACAATAAATTAACACTGCAGCAGAATGTAGGGGCTGATGGGGTTTTATTTGGTCCTATTGTACCACAGAGTAGACATAGCCCTGTTCAGAAGTTTGTGCTTGTCTGATAGATCTGTACTTAACCCCTAGGCTGTCTCAACATTTTAATTAAATGCCATTATTTTATTTTTTAATACTTAAGTAATGTCATTGCCAAGATAACATGATTTATTCAGACAGAGACATGAAAAGTTTTTTTCCAACTAAGATGCTAATGTTTTCAGTTGTTTCCTTCATTTACCTTTCGGATAGCACTACAGAGTTTATCCTGGATGTTTTTAGAATCGATCTTCAAACTCAGATGATCTCTACAATTAAAGACAGTATTAGCATCACTGCAATTTTTAACTTGAAATTTGTACATATACATTTTATATACTCCATTCTTCAGAGGGTGAAGAAATTCCTTTGCTTATGTAGCCATATGGGGTACACCTGCACAGCAACTGGGAGGGTGCTTCCCAGAGCAAGTAGACAGATATGCACAAGCTCTGTTCAAGCTAACACAAAAAATAACAGTGTGACTGCAGCATCAAGGACGGGGCATCAGGCTAGCCACCTGAGCCACTCTGCTATTTTTAGTGCACTAGCTCCAGCTTAGCTAACATGGGTCTCTCTACCAGTGCTGAGAAGCATACTCCCAGCTTCTAAAGACATTTGATTATACATTCATCTCTGCCCCATGTTCAAGGGCAGCAAGCACCCAGCACATGAGAAGTGTCCTAAAGATTGTGTGCTAAGAAACTGGAGATTTCTAGGAAGGGATCTGTCTGTTGTATACAGTAGAGCAAGTGTGAGGGGACCTTGAAAATGATATGATAATTTAGCCACACCATTTAGCCACTCTGCTGGTGTAGCTAAATTTTAATTCACTAATTAGTATGAGATCCATGGCATCCTAGACTGCACAATAAACACGTTCATTGTTATGGCTAGGCTCTATAAACTTTTCACAGCAACAGCCACAAAGATATAAAAGTAGACTGTGATTAAGTAATGGCATCAACACATTTTATTAACAAGAATTTTCTAATTTTGCATTTATTTATAAAATTGCAAATGGCCTCTGAACAATACAAAAACTTCAAACAGTGCAGCCTCTCCATGACAGATGTAGTAATTAAAGAAATTTAGTCAACTGACTGGACCTGTAAACTTAATCCAAGTGTAGTTCAGCTCTGAAAAGTGACTTCAAAATGCCCTGGTAGGGTTTCATACTTTGGTGTCTCACTAACTCCATATCAAATTTGTTTCTGGCTGTGAGAATGACAGATTATGTATTCAGCCACCAGTAGCTTGCCAATCATTTTACCATCTAAAAACTGATAAATTATAACTATTGTGATAAAGAATGTTACAGCTGAAAAGCAAACCAAAAAAATTCTGCTGTGCCTAGACACAGTTCTCTATCAAAGGATCTTTGAATACCTATCTTTGATCACAAGTCTAATTATCTGAGAGGTAAAAACAGCAAACTGACAGCCTTAATACAAACTTAAAATGTTATGGCCCATGTACCATTCTTAGAAGTTTTAATAATTATTTTATGACTTTTATGATAATTATTTTTCAAGGTAAGATCTACTGTAATAACTACAGGCTCATCTTAATTTCAGTAATGCATTTACTATAATCAAGAAACCCTTCAGCAGAAGTAAACAGCTATGCAGTACAAGATGGTTATACAAGCAGTGATTTGGATTTGTTTGTATTCCCCTTCTCCCACATGCACACTATTTTTTGACATTTGTTTATAGACATTTCTCTGGTGATTGTAACACTAGCATCTCAATACCTTTGAACCAATACAAATGTGTTAAAATTAGCAATTCTGCTATTACTTTTCTTTTTTGCCAATCTGTTTTTTACAGTAACTTCTATGCCTTGTGAATAGGGTTGTCATGTGTCCAGTTTTCAACCGGAACACCCACTCGAAAAGGGACCCTGGCTGCCGTTAAAAGTCCGGTCAGCAGCACAGCAGGGCTAAGGCAGGATCCCTACCCGGCTCTGCGTGGCTGCTGGCCAATGGGAGCTGCGGGGGTGGTGCCTGAGGGTAGAGGGAGTGCGCACTGCACAGAGCCGCCTGGCTACGCCTCGGAGCAGAGAGACATGTCGCCGCTTCCGGGGAGCTGCCAAAAGCAAGCGCCACCAAGAACCTGCATCCCTCACTCCCTCCTGCGCCCCAACCCCCTACCCCAGCTCTGAGCCCCTTCTTGGAGCCTGCACCCTGCATCCCCTCCTACACTCCAACCCCCTGTTCCAGCCCTGAGCTCCCTCCCGCACCCAAACTCCCTCCCGGAGCCCATATCCCAACTTCCTGTTCCAACTCAGAGCCCCCTCCCACCCTGGAGCCCACCCCAGCCCAGAGCCCTCACCCCCCTGCACCCCAATCCCCTGCCCCAGCCTAGAGCCTCCTCCCACATCCTGAACCCCTCATTTCTGGCCCCAGCCTGGAGCCCACACCCCCAGCCGGAGCCCTCACCCCAACCCCAACCCCCTGCTCTAACCCAGTGAAAATGAGTGAGGGTGGGTGAGAGTGAGCAACAGAGGGAGGAAGGATGGAGTGAGTGGGGGGCAGGGCCTCATGGCAGAGCCTCAGGGAAGGGGGCGGGGCAAGGGTGTTTAATTTTGTGCAATTAGAAAGTTGGCAACCCTATTTGTGAGGTTGCAAACTTATTTAGAGCATTCACTTACTTACAAATGTTAATGAATAATTGTTGGAACATGATTTTAGATACTTATTATAAGACTACTACAGAAAAACCACTGAAGGAGAAAAGTTGAGCAAATTTAGCAGTGAGAACATTTACATAATATTTATATGGTCCTGTTTTTCTGGGTTCCTTTTGTCATTGAAGATCTAATTTTTAATCATGGCTCTTCTTTCTACAGCTTAGTTTCTTCTTCTTGGAGCTTCAAGGAAATCATAAACTTGTGCTTATGACAACCATCTACTGCTACTGAAACAACTGTGATGTCAAATTCACTATTTACAGACTTTTACACAGAATCAAAACAAGGTGAGAACCACCATTGCTGGTCAACCACTTTTAAAAAAAAATATGAACAGCTTATTTATTAGCAAGGAGTGCACACAATGTTGAAGTCTCCAACATGTCAATGAGAGTTTTTTATCCAATATATCTGAATGCCTACCCTCATGTAAAAATTTGTCCTTTCAAGAATATATAAAAATAGGAACAGTGAAAGTTTCATTAATGTTCTTCCGAAGATTTTCACCATGTAAAGTTATTAAAATGATAAAATATCTACTTCTTACCTCGTCTTTTCAGAATCACTGGTTTTGTTCTTTAGTTTTCCTTTATTTTGGTGATTCTCTCCTGTTACATAAAAATATCATTTTGAACCAACTGAATAAAACATTCATTTAAAAGGACACCAACTCGAAAATCACATTTTGTCTGAAATTTTTTTACCTCCAACAGTTACAAATATCTCAGATTAATGTAACTGAAAGAAGTTAATAAAAATATCACTTCTTTCTTTATCCAATTTGTTTACTTTGGAAATTTAACACCACTTCGTGTACAATTTCTCCCTTGCTAGAAGTCCCTTATAATTAAGAAGAAAACCCCTTACAATTGTTTAACGAAACTTTTTTTTAAACAATCACATATTATAAAGAGGTTATATCAGCAACAAGCTAAAAATTATTTCATTTTGAAAAATTCCAGTTGACATTGTCTAATTTTTGAAGGATTAAAATATCAATATGAGCCTTATTGTAACATATTATGATTTCAATTTGCTGTATTTAGCCACAATACTTAAAGAATACCTTGCTGAACAGACTCATACAGTTCTTTTTGGCTTTACATTGAGAGGGAAAAGAAATTGAGAGAATAAACACTCGAGTATACACAATCTAAATAAATCATTTTCTCTACCTATGCCAGTCCATGCTGTAATGTTCTACGGGTGAGGAGAATTCATGACAAAGTTTCTTCCTCTCTATTACATCATATCAGGCAACTGTAAAAGAGATCTATTTTTTTTTTTGGCTTTAGGACTGCAGATGTTTGACTCAGACCAATATTAAGCTCTGGGGCTGTAAAATGTGCAAATGCTTGAAAGATTCAGAGGCTCAATAGCCACAGAAAATTTATTGTTGAACACATGATCGTTGAGCCCGTGTCTTAGAAACCCAGTAATCTGTGAGGTGATACCATTGTCTCCAGTGCAGGTAAGTGATTGAAGTAAACTCCAGTAATTAATTCTAGTACTTCACATATCTTAATATTGTGATGATTACTCAATGGGTTGGTTCCTGTGATAATTTAAAGCTATAACTTTAAAATAATTGTAAAATGGATAATGAATATATTATATATTAGTGGCATTTTATATTAATTTAGTACAAATGCTATAGGTAAAAGCACAACATAATGAAAATGCAACAAAATGAAGAAAAACTTTTAGAAGTATTTTGATTTCTATTCTGGTCTGCTGAAAATAAGAAGTGAAATCACTGACTCGAAAACGATTTTTGCTCACTTTCTTGCCTGGAGATGAAGGAAATGAAATGTAAGATTGGATGTTTGAATGTGTGTTTATAATTAAGTCAAAATTCAATGTTTATCATATTTTTATTTTTGTTTTGAATGTTTAGTAGGTTTTAAATGAAAACTTTATGAGACAGTCAATTATTTTGCTGCTCAACCTTTCACCAGTCCATGATCAGAAGTTCTGATTATCTGTGTAAGCGAAATGTTGTTTTGGGACTCCTAAATAGACAATTAATAGTTGACAATGTTCAGTTATAGATCTGGTGAGTGCTGGATTTTGCCAGGGTTCTTCATGACATGCTAAGTTATGAAAATCAGGGTTTTCTCCCCCCCCCCCCAAAAAAATATGCTAAATCGATCACAACTGGATAAAAGGCTTAGCAAATGCGAGGATATACTTTATTCTGACTCACTGAAGTACTGCAGGAGGATTTTTTTAAATCACCGATTTAAATTAGGCTGAGGCGCTGTAAAACTAATTTGAAAATATGTGCTACTGCAACTTTAGATGAAAATGTATAATGAATATATTATACATTAGTGGCATCTTTTATATGAATTTACTAAAAGTGCTATAGGTAAAAAAAACAACATGTGAAAATTAAGACTGTGATTCTGCAAATTCTTAAATAGGTACACCACTGTATACTTAAAAGTTAAACATATGCATAAGTGTTTGTAGCATCAGGGACTAATATTTTTATTATCAGCTTCTTAGTGGTATAAAATCTTTGTCACTTCAAAACAAAAATTACCTCAGTGTTAACAATGAAAAGTTACTTAGACTTTCAATATATTAATAAAATAATTATGAACTTTAGAATAAACAAACCAAAACCTTTTAAAAAATAGGAGCCTAAAGTTAAGATGTCTGTGGGAGCTCTGCACTGTGCAGGTTCAAATATTTACTGAAGGTGACACTTACAAATAATAATGCACAATAGATTCCTCATACTTGTAACCTGTGGGAAACTAGCAAGTGAGAGCCTGTCTGAAACACAGTGTTTTATTTCAGAGTAGCAGCCGTGTTAGTGTTTTATGTATATCCTCATTTTAGCATTTAAATGTACAGATTAAATTCTCTTTTCATTATTACACTGGAGTGTTCTTTTAAGGAACTGATATTGCATGCAAACAAACATTAAAAAACATAACCAAAACCCCATTAAAACAGTTTTTGTACCTTTGTCCTGCTAATTGCCTAATTAGTTTATGACCCATCTTCTTCTAATGTTTAAAGAGCATATATAGAAAAGAACACCACAATATTAAGTGCAACACAAACTTAAGTCCAAAAAAGAAAAAAAACATTCCAATTGATATGATTCTATTTTATCTTCAATGCATTTCATATTTAAAATATAAAAGACAACAATTAAAAGGAAAACGACTTGCTCCATTGTGTAATATAAGCCTCCTCTTCCACTGATCATCCAGATCAAGCACTGCTTATCTGAGAGCATTAATACTTACTTATAATCTCAATTTGCTCTTAAAATACAAAACTACAAAAAAACCTCTGCTGAAGTTTATTTAACATACCCATAGGAGAACATATTCAAATGTAAATGAAAAGCACTTACCCCTGAAACACTTTAAAGCTTTACCAGAAGTAACACTAACTCTGACAGGGAGTGCCATTAGGAATGAACAAAAATATACTACAGAAAGACAAACACACTCAAAAAAATACATGTAAACAACACTGAAAGGAAAAGAAGCCAAATGCAAATTAAAAAGAAACGGAGGCACCAGGGTCCTATATAAAATCTCCCACAAGCCACAGCCCTTCACTGAACAAAGAACCCGGAAAAGAATACTCCCTCCCTCCACCCACCTAAAATCTGTAACTAGACATGCACAGCATAACTCTTCCTGCCAAACCAAGGCCAAGCTAAATATTTCCTCCAAAATCAGTATGAACACAAAGAATATCTTGTACTATAGACACTTACAAGGAAAACAAAAACAAACAAAAAAAACCCCTAAAAACTCTAAAGAGAACAGAATGAAAAGCTAGGCACATTTTCTAAGAAATTCATATTAAGGAACAGCAATTCACAGCCCTATTATCTGCTTAGCCTTAGTGTGTTCTCTCCCCTAAACACTCAATCCTTCACTAGCCCCCATTATTTCTTCTGCACCATCTCTAAAATGGATTAACCTTTTCTCTCAACAGCACCCAGGTTCATGCCTTGGGCCTCTCTTGCCTCAGCTATTACAAAAGCCTCCTTAGCCTTCTTGATACTCAGATTTTGCCCCTCCAGACTATCCAAATACAGCTGTCAATATTATTTTCCTCCTGACCATGATTTTCTCCCTTCATAGATCTCTTTACTGCCTTATAGGATCTTTCGGCATTAAGTCCTTGCAATACTTCACAATTCTATGCCAGCTAACATCTCTTCCCTATAATCCTACTACATCGCATCTCTTCACTACTCCAAAACTTGTCTAGACTTGTCCCTTTCTACCTTTTCTGGCTTCAAAAATACCTTCTTTCTTCCTAGTACTTTACATACATACATACATACATACATACATACATAATATATATATATATATATATATATATATATATATATATACATACATACATACACACACACACACACACACACGCGCGCGCTTAATTGTCCTGTGAATCATTCATACTACCAGATCACTCTTCAACACTTCCTGTTCTGTCGTGCATTGTTTGGTGTTGTATCCACTTCTGGTTTTAGGGTTCAGTCTTGCATGGTGCTCTTTACTCTGGCTCCAATTCAGCAGAAGCATTTAAGCACGTGTAGTTTCAACAGGACTACTTTTGTGCTTAAGCACTTAAGAAATTACTCACCTAGTGCAGTAATGATGGTTCTTTGAGATGTGTGTCCCTATGGGTGTTCCACTGTAGATGACTCCTGAGTAGGGTTGCCAACTTTCTATTGGCACAAAACCGAACACCATAGCCCTGTCCCTTCCCTACCCTGCCCCTTCTCCAAGGCCCAACTCACTACATTCCCCCTCTCTCAGTGCCTCATTCTTCCCCACCTTCGCTCACTTTCACTGGTCTGGGACAGGCGGTTGGGGTGTGGGAGGGGTTGAAGGCTCTAAATGGGGTGCGGGCTCCAGGGTGAGGCCAGAAATAAGGGGTTCATTGGGCCAATATAGTTACTGAGGGTTTATGCTTGAGGAATTGAGGCTTATTAAGAAGATGTATTGTATAACCTTTTACTGCTTGTGTGGCTCTCTCAAATTGCTTTGCATTCAGCAAATTGTATCTGAATTCACTGGTACCGGTAACAATCTGCCAGCCGTGAGCCAATAAAGATCCATTTCTACACCATCAGCCCCCTATTTCCCCTATCCTTCTGGCCGAAGTGATGGCGATGAGGAACAATGTCTTCATGGAGAGGTGAGTTAGTGAGCAAATGGCCATAGGTTCAAACAGTGGTCTAGTCAGCCCTTTTAAAACTAGATTGAGGAATGGGGGTGTTTAGGTTGCGGGAAGATGTTTGCTATGCCTTTGAGACACCTCTTCATAGTTGGGTGGGAGAAGAAGTAGCCTTCTTCCTGTTGGTGAAAGGTTACAATTGCCACTAGATGGACCTTCTGTGAGCTAGTAGAAAGGCCTGATTTCTTTAAGGATAATGGGTATTCTAATACAAATGGCAGGGTAGACCTAGCAGGTGTGATGCCTCTGGATTGGCACCAAATCTGAAACATCTTCCACTTCTGGAGGTAGGTGCAACGAGTAGCGCCCTTTCTACTGTGCAATAGCACCTCTTTTACCTCCTCAGAGCAAGATGCCTCTATGTGCTGGAACCACGAAGGAGCCATACTTTGAGTCGCAGGGTCCGCAAGTTGGGATGGAGAGTTCACCCCTGGTTCTGCGACAAGAGGTGAGGAGTGACCGGAAGGCTCATTGGTCGACAAACTGCCAGGTGCGACAGGTAAGGATACCCCGTGTGTCTGGGCCAAGTAGGGGCGATCAGAATGATGTTCGCCTTGTCCTTTACCTTCAACAGGACCTTCCATCAGTTGAGGAAATGGGGGAAAATGCATACAGGAGGCCTTCGTCCCAAGGAAGGAGAAATGCATTTCCCAAAGAATGATGCCCAATCCCCTCTCTGAAGCAGTACTGGGGACATTTCTTGTTCTGGGGAGTCACAAACAAGTCTATTACTGGCGTACCCCACTGCTGAAAAATGTTGTGTAGGGTTGTCACCTCTATTTCCTATTCATGGTTGTGCAGGAATTTTGGCTGAGACTATTGGCCGTCGTGTTGTGTATTCCTGGTAGATAGGCTGCTGATATCAGAATGTTTTTTTAAATGCACCAGTTCCATTAACTTCAGTGCTTCCATATACAGGGAGTGAGACCAAGCGCCTCCCCGTCAGTTTATGTAGTACATACAGGTCATATTGTCCATCATGACCTTTGTATGCATGTCCTTGATCAGCAGAAGGAAATGGATGTATGAGTTTCTGACCACTCTGAGCTCAAGCAGATTCATGTGAAGGCATGTCTCTGCTGGGGACCATTGGCCCTGTATTATATGACCGTTGAGGTCCACTCCCCTTTCTATGAGGTCTCCAATCTCCCTTTTTCTTTGGTATCGGGAAGTAGCGAGAGTAGAAGCCTTTGCCCCTGAGATGCATGGGCAGAGGCTCTACAAGCTCACATGGTTCACCTCTTAGTGTAGTAGACTCTTGTGAGAAGGGTTCCTGAAGAGCGATGGGGAAGGGTATTTGGGAGGAGGAAGGGAGGAGAAGTGGATTGCATATCCATTCTGGACGATTTCAAACACCCACTTGTCGGAAGTTATCCGTTCCCAGGGGCTGCAGAATGGGGAGAGGCGATCTCTGAAAGGAGGAGAGGAATCTCCCAGTGTGTAGTAGTAGAGAGTGTTCTACGGGGACATCAACCAACTCGTCAAAACTACCATTTTGATATTGATGGCTGTGACAAAGTGGTTTGTGGTCCCAACTGCTTCCGCTTAGGGAACCTCTTCCCTTGACGTTCATAGGGCCTCTGCGATTGCCATTGAGACATATACTGCAATGAAAAGGCCTTAAATTGTGGTTGAGGGCTATGCTTCCTTTTGTAGGCTGGAGTGTAAATTCCTAATGAGCGGAGGGTCACCGAAGAATCCTTCAGTGTGTGAAGGGATGCATCCATCTTCTCAGCGAACAGCTTCATTCTCTCACAGGAGAGGTTTTCCACTGTCACCTGGACCTCTTTGGGGAAACCTGATGACTGCAGCCACGAAGCCCCTCTCATAACCACTGCAGTGGAAATCAAGCATGTTGCCCATACTTGCCGCATCTAGAGCGGATTGGAGGGACATCTTCGCTACCAGCTGACCCTCGCTGATTATAGCCGAGAATTGGTCTTTATGAGAATCTGACAGCTGATCAATAAAAGAATTTAACTTCCCGTAATTCTGGTAGTACTTGGCCAATAAAGCCTGGTAGTTAGCCACCCGGAACTGCAGAGAGGCAGATGAGTACGCTTTCCTGCTGAACAGGTCTAAGTATTTTCCATCCCACTCAGATGGAGTGGACCTAGATTGGTATTGGCGGCCCCTAGAACTAACTGAGTCCACTATAATAGAGTTCGGAGGCAGGTGAGAAAACAGAAACTCTGTGCCCTTTGCCAGCATAGTACTTTTTGTCTACCCACTTACAGATTGGCAAGGCGGAGGCTGGGGTCTGCCATACAATTCTGGCAGGGTATGGAAGCACCTCATTCACAGGGAGCGCACTCTGGCAGAGGTGGAAGCATGTAGAATATCTACCAGTTTGTGGTGGTGTTCAGTCACCTCGTGTAGTTGAATTTGTAGGGCTTCTGCAACCCTCTGGCCAATCCTGAAATGACTTGAAGTCATCCACCATGGATAGCGGAGGAGGCATCACTGCCTCATCAGGCGAGGAGAATGATATACAGGCTTGAAGGGTGCCCTCTCTTTCTGCCTGAAGGCTCGATTTCCTCCATCAGTTGTATGGGAGGTTCCGTGGTCCTTGATGCTGTCGCTGAAGGAGGGTATCACACTGGGGGCCCTGGAGGTTTTCTGTCTCTGGGCTGGTCCCAGTATGGCCACTGGGGGTAGCTGGCTGGCAGCTGATACCAGGGATGCCCATACCATGGAGGTTGAGGGGCTGGCAGGCGGTATACCTGTTGCCCATGCTGGAGTTGAGGCCCGTATGGCAGGTATGAGGAGCGTTGGGAAACCAGGTCCTCTGCTCACTCTTCAACCCCTCTGAGGAGAAGGGCGGTGCATGGCACAGAGAGGCCATCGATTCCAATGCCCTGGGGGAGCTCAGTACCGGGACTCTGGCGCTGAGTATGGGTGAGTCCAGTACATCAGATATGGAGAGGCCAGATGCACACCAGAATTCTGTCGGTGCAGAGAGTGTTGGTGCCAGTAGCTGTCGTTGCGGATTGGCTTGTACTGCCCGAGACAGCAATGTGGGCCTGACCAAATAGTCCGCCCATGCCACGTGTACCAGTGTTGGTGCGGTTGACGTGATGATGCGGCCTTCCCCATGGTGGATTTTTTTATGGTTTTCACACCCTCTTGGTAACGGAGCTTCCTTGCCCATGCCTATCGCGTCTTTGGGCTGACCAACTTGCTCTGTCGGCTCAGTACCTTCTGAGCCCTGAATAGTCAATCTACTCAGCTTTGGTGCCGATAGTACCGATGATAAGGATGGAGCCGGGGAACATTTCCAGCTCAATCTGCGTTCTCTGCGGGGACTCAGACCTTTTCTTAAAGGTCTTGAGTGAGTGGCTTGTCTCCTTGGAATCACCTGCCTTCGACATAAAAGGTTGCAGTCGGTTGAAGGGCCGACTCCGTGAGTAGGAGTTTAAGCTTCAATTCTCTGTCCTTTTTGGACTTGGGTTTTAGCTGCTGGCATAAACCACACCTTTGTGGATTGTGCTGTTCCCCCAAGCAGCAAATGCACTGCAAGTGATCCTCTGTTACCAGGATGGATTCCTTGCAGGTCAGACACTTCTTGAAGCCTGGAGAGCCAGGCATAACCTTGTCCAGGAGATCCCAGGATTGGTGGGAGACAAACCCTTTCTTCTTTTCTTTTTCTTCTTTTTCCTTGTCTTTTTTTTTGGCAGGGCAAACTGAAAAACCAAAAGTACTTAAAGAAAAAAAAGCTTCACGTGAAGCTAAATTTGCAAATCCATGGAGCGTTTATGATCCGTGAACGGAGTGGTTGAGAAGGAACTGAGAGGGAAGTGCCCGTGCATGCTCGCTAGCCTCGAAGCGGGCGAGGAGCTGGGCACACCTATAACAGAGCACACTTAGGGACACTACTTGAAGAAGCATGTATTTAACTTTTACTTGGTCGGGCTAGAGGGCCCAGTGCCTTGCAGGAACAAGCCCTCATATTGTAAACACACACTTCACTCAGCAACCAGGAATGTTTGCAACTCTATATAACCATTTTAAACAAGAACAAGCTCTGATTGCAAAGAGTAACTCTCATGCCTCCTCAACCACTTACAACTGTTACCAGGAAATATCAACACTGTTAACTACATTTAGGAAAAGCAGACTCTTCTTGAAGAGGACAATTACATAACTCTTAAAATCGCCATCTTTGGGCACAGAAACAGAAGCCCCCCCGCAATGGGGATGATTCTCTATAAAGACATTTTTTTGTTTGTTTTTTTTGTGTGCAAGAAACTCAAGTTCTTATCCAAAAACTTATGGAATCTATAAGGAATGGATAGTGACTGCTAGTGTGTATGGGGTCAGTAGCTAGAGAACTATGTGCTCTCTACACACTGTATCCCTTGATTGTTTAACTTCTAATTTACTCCAAATGGAAGCCAGATTTCCTCAAAACATCCTCTATTCCTCAATTTCCCTACTTTTTCCTCCACCTATATGCAGTGTCTTTATTCTGACATTACTCTTCGTTTAGTAACCTGCCTCATTCCAAAAAAAAAAAAAAAAAAAAAAAAAAAGAGAGTTTAGTGGAGCTATGCCTCAGTGTTTACATTTACTTGCCACATAAAACACTGAATTGCATCATACCTTTTTATATTGTCTAAACTCAAAAACAACTAAGGGTTGGGGGGGGGGGGGGGTGTGCATGGAAACCGCTACAGCTTAAAGTGCTTTTTCTCCCCAATTACAATTTTTTATTTTTAAATATGTTGGGCTTTGATTTTGGTATTGATTAGTAAACTATGTGTCTTGAAATCATTATGTATCTTAAAGTTATACATGCACGCTAAGAAAAAGGTGCATTCTAATCTTGGACCAAACATAACAGCAGCTGTACGGGGTCAGACCAAAGGTCCATCTAGCCCAATATCCTGTCTTCCAGCAGTGGCCAATGCCAGGTTTTTCAGAGCAGTGGTTCTCAACCAAGGTAAACTTACCCATAGGGGTACACAGAGGTCTTCCAGAGGGTACGTCAATTCATCTAGATATTTCCTAGTTTTACAACTACAGGCTACAGAAAAAGCACTACTGAAGTCAGTACAAACTAAAATTTCATACAGACAATGAGTTGTTTATATTGCTCTATATACTATACACTAAAATGTGAGTACAGTATTTATATTCCAATTGATGTATTTTATAATTATATAGTAAAAATGAGACAGTAAGCAATTTTTCGGTAATTGTGTGCTGTGACACTTTTGTATTTTTATGTCTGATTTTGTAAGCAAGTAGTTTTTAAGTGAGGTGAAACTTGGGAGTACACAAGACAAATCAGACTTCTGAAAGAGGTACAGTAGTCTGGAAAGGTTGAGAACCACTGCTTCAGAAGGAATGAACAGAACAGGTAATCACCAACTGATCCATCTCCTGTCCAAAGGGATAGTCTAACCTGCTGCTCTTGCCTGACTCATTTACGCTGGTCTGTTTAGTTCCACTTTCAATTCCAAATGCATACTGATGAATAAGATTTAATTAACAATGGATGAATAAAACAGGAACGGGACAGCTGGATAAAAAAAGCAGTATGACAATTAATGGGGAAAAATATAAGACAAATGACAGTTTACTGAGATTTAGGTATACAGTATTTTCAAGTCTGCTTGACGGTGGCACAGTTATTTAAGGGGGGGGGGGGGGGGGGAGAAAAACACACCCTCGTTTAAATTTCCATTACTTTTAGAGCTAACTCAGGCAATTAAAAATTAACTCACCTGATGGAAGCACTGAAGACCCGTCTTTATTTTTTGCACTTATAGCATCAGTAGTCACCTAACAACAAATAAACAAACTAGATTTTTCACAGAAAACATATATTAGATAAATATTAAGTTCCAATGACATATTAGAACTATGTTTACGCTACAGATAACTATAAGTATTATCTGAAGAAATAAAATATTAAAAATAGGTTACGGTATCAACAGTTAAAAGCACTAGAATAGGGACAAATTTCTTTTAAAAAAAAAGTAAAATTAAAAATTATCAAAGTCTCAAAGTGACATCCAGACAATCGTAACTCTGCCTCATGACAGATGGCAATGATTCTGTGGAATTATTCTCTTTTCTAGTTTATGTGATTTTGTTTTGGGAGCCATTTGCCCTTTGGAACCTTAGGCTACGTCTACACTACCCGCCTGAATCGACGGGTAGAAATCGATCTCTCGGGGATCGAATTATCGCGTCTCGTCGGGACGCGACATTCGATCCCCGAATCGACGCTTGTACTTCATCAGGGGAGGTAGGAGTAAGCGCCGTCGACGGGGGAGCCGCGGAGCTCAATTTGCCGCCATCCTCACAGCGGGGTAAGTCGGCTCCGATACGTCAAATTCAGCTATGCTATTTGAGTATCTTAAATCGACCCCCCCCCCCCCCTAGTGAGGACGTAGCCTTAGTCATTTTTAAGATGTTTGTTGTTGTTGTAATATTGAATGTTTACTAAATTTTGTTGCTATTAGTAAGGAGTGTTGTATAATTGTTCACTGTTTGCTAGGAATGGGGAAGCACAATAATTTAGAGTGATATTGTATGCATGTGGCATGTCACAGAGGTAAGGTTGTGTAGGTATTACCTTGGCTGATAAGTGTTAATTTGCTTGGGGAAGGGTTGTTAAAAATGATTAGGTTGCTAAAAAGCAAACACCCAAACTTAAAACCACACAAACAAAACAATACAATTTTATTAAATGCTAATGTTTAAATTTTGCTGTTTTTAAAAAAAATGAAAATTGAAGATACTGTTAAGATGTAGAGACCAATCAAAGTTAAATTGTCCACAAGGGGTCGTTCTGCTCCCCCCTTCATACCCTTAATCTTCTCACTGAAAGTTCAGGCTAGGGCAGCTGTCAGAACGGCACAGGTGTGCTCCTCAGTCTCTAATGTATCAGCTCCCCCACATTTTTCTGCCCACTCCAAGGCTTCTGTGATATTTAAGAGGGGGAAGGCAGAAGGGGAAACTGATCCCCAAGAGGTTAAGCATCACAGCTCTTAGATGTATTGCTCTGGCAGCAACCCCAGCCATCTAAGGGTTTCAGTATGATAACCCTCAGGCCAAGTCTCATAGTGGGGAGGGTGAGGATGAGGGGAAAGAGGTACTGGGGGTTGAATTTGTGGAGAGTAGATGAGACATCAAAGGGAACACAAAGAGGGAGCCTAGATCATCCCTCCAATTTCCTCAATTACACTATTGCTCAGTAATCACAGTGTTTAAGAAACTCTTAACTTTGACTGGATTCTATAATGCACCTTATTCTACAGAGAAATTTCCAACTCTGCACATTAAACCAATATTGACCCCTTATCTTCTAAGGGGAACAGTAGGTTTTCTTCAAAAAGCCTAGCCAGGAAGCAAATAAATGTGTGGCTGTTCACCTTCTACACTCGTGCTTTTTTCCCTTCCCTGATATCCTTTACATTATACAAGTTGAAGACTTTTCTGCTTCAAATAGAGAGTCAGGCTGTACTTTATATTCTTTTCAAACCTAAACCAGGAGGGCTATTTTTCAAACAACAATGTTTGCAGGAATACATGTGATACTGTTCTATGCTTATTAAATATTAATGAGTGGCCCCTTTGTTCTCATACTATGGAACAGAGTGAAGACTGTATTCCTCATGATTCTGAACTTATCCATACTTCTCCCCCTCACAACTCTTTTCTTTTCCAATATTTGTCTTCAGTCAAATTTAACTTCTCTTTAAAGAAAAAAAATTAGCAGCCCAAATGGAATTTTACTACATAAGAAAAAATACCATGCCCTATGAAAATTTTAATATGCTTTTTATATTTTTTTAAAAATTAGTCACCTGAATTTAAAGTTCAAATTAGGCTTGACTTGTACATTGTCCTCAAATCAGAATGGCCAAGTTTGAAATTGAAATTGCTCTTTCAATGTACTGTAAATTTGAATCTCTTAGCACACTGAAATAAGCACATATAATGCATTGACAAGTGTTTTTTCCCCCAATGTCCACTAATTTCTCTCCCATTTTTCTTTAAAAATATTAGCAGTTTAATTTTAAATTTACATTAATCCAGTGTTATAACTGAGCTTTTGTGTGTACAACTCAGTAATCAATTATAGTTCTTAAAGCAACTGAAATGTTGCCACCCCACCGCGCCCGCCCCCCCCCTCCACACACACGAGATGCTCACCATAAAACCCCCCAAAATATTATGTATGCATGAAAGGCCAAATATTTGCACTTGCATATAGTTAACTGTAGTTTAAATAAAACAACTAGAGGACAGTTTAAAATATTATCCATCTACATTTTGCATGGATACAACTATACAATTTCCTAAGATATACCAAGTCTTTGAACAGTAGCTTAAAGAATATTTAAAAGTTTGTTACAGTCAGAGTTTATTGCAACACTGATTATCTGAAATAAGACAGTCTCTCTCTCCCATATCAAGCAATGGAAGCTCCTCTTTTATACTAGTTCTTTAAATTCACACCATTTTTCTAGGACACTGAGTTTCAAAAGGCACTTGTTTCCTTTCTATAATGTATTATTGAAATTCAATTTCAAATTCATATTAATTTTATTATCTAAACTGCATTAGAATATTACTCCTTTTTAATTCAGTAGTACAGAAAGTATTTATCAGTTTAAAGGAGACAATGTATACTGACCTGTTTTACAAAAATGTTCCTAGTTCAACGACAAGTGGCATGTTTTCACAAGAGGCAGTCTACCCACAAATACATAAGAACTGAAGCTTTCAAGTCCTCCTTTTATCCTGTGTATAATACCTCCTCTTTTCAATAAGAGCGTTCCAATTAATTCATTGCTCAATCTTACTTTCTATTTTGCTACTCTTTGCTCTTCTGATATGGTTTCATTTCTCAGTAAATGACTCAGCCTTGTTTCTAGCCAGACCCGTTTTCCCGTTGCTAGGCAGAATTTCTTCCACGTTTACATAGTAGGCAAATGTATTTTTACACTGCTGTTAGCTCCATATTATGAATCATCATGCCTCCATTAGTATGCAGCATAACTAACCTGCTAATTTCTAGTAGTTGATAATGTTAAAGGGAGTCAGAAAGAGGCAGAAAAGTTGAATTTAAAAGGAAAGAATGCCTTCAGAGAGTAACAGCTTTTTGTTCAGTTTCATTCAGTTTGAGCATACAGCTTTATCCCGGTTCTAGCGAGAGTTGAGCAAATAAGGCCTTGTTTATCCCAGGCCCTGTAGCCAGTGGTGTATTTCCAACAGTGTAAACACACGTTACACGAATGTAATATGATTTGTACCAGCCAAGAGTTGTTGCAAGACAGGATAACTGAACCTTTACAATTCCCATCTACACTAGAGGTTTGTACTGGAACAGCTACACTGCCATGTATTTTTTCCCACTGAAGTATACCAGGCCTAAATTCTTAACATAGAGATTTACTCTGCAATCATCATTACTTATTCCTATATGTTACTAAGGTATCGCTTTCTAGGGAATTTACAATACACTTGCCAGTGATTTACATCTGAAGTCAATACTAGGTGTCCTGTTACAGATTGTTTTCAGTCTTTCCTATCTATTCTCTAAAATTTATCTAATGTCTGGTCTTGCTGTTCAGGTACAAGCAGTGTTGTTTCCAGTGATGTGAACTGGAATTTCCCACCTGAACTTCATTGCAAATCTGTCTCGGTATTTGGTGTTTTACTGAAACCCCCAGCTCCTGGAATCACATTAAAGCATGAGAACCTCAGGTTTCATATTAAAAGTATCTGGTGTGAAATCCTGGCAAGACACCCATTGATTTCAACTGGACCAGGATTTTTACCCATAGCTTTTATGGTTGCGGAAAAGAGTTTAAAAATGTAAACTGAATGCACACTGAACACTCAGAAACAGGACAGCAAATTAAAAAAAACCTACTTTTTTGAATGCTTGAGGTTGGAAATACTGCATTTTTGTTCACTAAGCACCCCACTGTTTGTGGCAGTACATAATGACTGGCCAAACTCCTGTGGCTGAAGATTGGACTGTGCCAGGAGGCAAGTAGGGATGGTTTTCTGGCCACTGAAGCAGTGTCAGTTAGGATTCTTTCTTCCAATGAGCCCCGAACAATCCCTGTCTACTCCAGCTGGGAGTCTCTTCTCTTCCCCCAGCACCAAACTCCACCCCCGTCCAATCAATTTCCAACTATTCCTTCAAATCAGGAAAGAAGGGCAAGGCTGTACACAGTTTGCATCAGGAGAGAAATCTACATAGAACTCAGCTTCATGATGCAGCAGGACAGATGAGCTGAATAAAGCTGCTAGCCCTTCAGGAGGGCATATGGTCACCTAATACTCATCAAAGTTGGGATAGTGAGCAGTGAGCCAAGTTTTGTCAGCTCCAGTGTATCAGTGCTTCCGGGACAGTTTTAAGGACTCAAGAATACAAACTGTGTCTATCAAGAAAGTCCACAATTTTTATAAAGCACGTTATTGACAGTAATTTCTAATCAGTAACAGTACAATTTAAAGATTAAAGTTACCCTGATAATGTGTTTTTGATGACAGCTGTGGTCTTTAGAGTCTGCTTTTATTTTCCTCCTTTCTTTGTCCATTTCTTTTGATTCTTGAGACATGAATAAATCAGACCCTGAAGAACCATATTCTCTAAGGAAAATAAAATGATGTTTTCAATGCTGGTAAGTCATATAGGCAATACTTAAGACTATAGACTGTATATGCATTGCAAAAAATCCCCATAGATAGATGAATCACAGATAGCTTAGACATATTTAAAGAGGTGGTCATGTAACCAAGCTACCAAGCTCTTCAAAGTTCTTCAGACTACTGACCAGCAAGAAAAGAACTAAGTGTCCAGCACCTCTAATCAAATAGCAGAGTGATGTTTTCTATAAAGAGTGTACATTTATACGGTTTCTGTCTACACATAAGTCATACTCTATATGCCATAGCAAATGTTGCCTTCGCAATACAGAAAAGGAGGTTATGGAAGGAAGTTTCTTCCGGTCATTAATTTTTTATAGAAAACTGATTTTAATTATAGTTACTGCATTCTTTTTTATAATGGCACATGCCATAAAGCTTACAAGTGAAACAATAAAATCCAATGCATCTTTTAGAGAAAAAAAGTTTAGTCGATAGGCGTGCACTTTAACACAACTAAATAAACAGTGACTAAGGTGGAGGGGGAACAAAAACACTTGACAGGTCAAATCCTATCTTGTTCTATACACAGACCCGAAAGATACATTTGAGTAGACTGAGATTGCCCAATAGATGTACATGCTAAACTTCAGTGATGCTAAAAATTAATCTACGATTAATACATGTATATGATTGGTGCTTAATTACTCCATATATCTAGGATTCAATATGGTTTTAACCCCCAGGGATTTTCTGTGGTTTAGCTGAATCTAAATCAAGACTTTTCATTCTTTAAATGTAACATATTTCCCAATCTGCTTCCCTAATAGCTACAGTACTGCAACAAAGATAAACAGAAGGAAAGTTAGTTGTTTTCAGGACTTTTTAGATTTACAACCTGGGGAAACTAAAAAACTAAAGAAAACAAATCTAGAGGTAGTAGTAGTCAGCACAAAACAAATGAAATATATTTTTAACTACTTTGTTTCCTACACTCCTCCACGACTACCCCTCATTCTGATTAACAGGCATTAGACACTGCTGGGTTCAGATACTTGCCTCTTTCCCCTTTATTTTTACTTGTTGGTGTATAACATAGTAATTCAAGCAAACTCTGTGCTCTGTACTATTTAAACAAACATTAAATTAACTTTAGATTAATTGAGTTATTTTTTATAAATAAAAATAAATCTGGCTTTAACTTACCTTTTCTCAAAAAATGATTTCTTTGTTCTCTGTTTACTTGCTTTCCGACCTATAGAAATTTAACACAGAAAGTACTGATCCAGCAACTGAAAAATGTCATTTGAAAGTAAAGTTGCAGTTTAAGGTACTTTGTTGTATTCAGAAAGTATCTTGAAGACAGAAAAAGCTACCTTTAATTTCTTCCATTTCCTTCCTTAACTTTGTGTTTTGCAGAATAAGATCCTTAACTCGCTCAGGAATATTCTTGCAGAGTTCCTGGGCTCTCTCATTAGCTTCCAGGGCCCATTCATGTTCTCCCAGCATTGAGAGAGCCTCACAGAAGCGATAATGACCCTAACGTGAATATCAATTTAAAATTTTTAATAAGTGATGATTCTTTCAAAAAAGAAAAATACTAATCTATATCCAAAAAGAGTGTCTTAGTAGACTGAACAAGTTAAAGTTTTTATATACTCAGTAACATACAAGTTACTGTCTGTTCTAGCCAACTGTTGAATGGCCAGTGTTACATAAGATTTGCCGCATCAAAACAGACTAATGACCCATCAAGTCTAGTATCCCATCTCTGGCTTCAGAGAAAAGTGAAGGGGCCTTTCCCTAAACCCCAATACCACTTTTGCACTTGAACAATTGTGTAATTGTCCAACATAATACGTGTTTTATTTATCACAAGTGTTTTTAATATGTACAATATATTCTCTACCCTCCAGCCTCATGCATACAAAAACATCACCCAATAATATTCTTAAAAATATATCTCAATCTAACTTTTAATTTTTTTTTTTTTTAAGTTTAGTCTGATCACTGAGCTGAGCTCCTGCCACTTCCATGAGAGCTAACTGGAGCGGAGAACAGTCTGCATCTAAAAGGATTGTGCCCTCATATCAGACACTGTGACCTTTTATTTAGACCACCTGACATTTTTCTTTCTATTGTAAAGAGAGTTGCCAAATTTACATTAAACTAACCTTTGGCCAATTAGGCTTCAAAATAGCAGCCATTTTTCCATCAAAAAGAGCTCTCCTTTAAATAAAAAAAAAAAAAAAAAAAAAGGAAATATTTATTAGTATTGCAGTAATACCTAGAATTCAGGGCCCCACTGTGCTGGATACTGTACAGACATAACAAAGAAAGAAGTCCTGCCCAAAAGAACTTTTAATTTAAGTGTAAGACTATAGACAACAGGTGTATATAACAAACTTACGGAGGGGGACTAAAAAGGAATAATAGGACAATACTGGTTAGCATAAGAAGCACAGCACACCAGCTGCCTAACCATCAAGTTTTTTGTAGCCATCAAGGCAGAGAGGAGTTGTAAGGAGGGATCTGAAAGTGGACAATAAGGTGGCCTTGTGGCAATCAAGACAGGTATCATTTGTGCATTAGACGCAGGGTTCAACATCTTGATACCATGCAAAAGGACACTAAAGGTGAAAACAAGTATTTTGATACAGTGGAGAAGGGGTGAGACTATGGAGGGATGCGAAGAAGGGTTTATGTGGTCAAAACAAGCCATCGAAATTGATTGTTACATCAGCATTTTAAATGGCTATAAGTGGGGCAAGACAGGATTTGTTAACACCAGAAAGGAGGACGTTGCAGTGACTGAGATGCAAGATAAAAGACAACCTGGATGAGAGATTTAGCTGTGTGGATAGAAAGGAAAGGCAGGATTTGAGGATTTATGCAGGAAGTAGCAGCAAGATTTAGACATAGTTTGGATGTGAGGATCTAGACCAGGGGTTGGCAACCTTTCAGAAGTGGTGTGCCAAGTCTTCATTTATTCACTCTGATTTAAGGTTTCGCGTGCCAGTAATACATTTTAATGTTTTTAGAAGGTCTCTTTCTATAAGTCTATAATATATAACTAAACTATTGTAGTATGTAAAGTAAATAAGGTTTTTAAAATGTGTAAGAAGCTTCATTTAAAATTAAATTAAAATGCAGAGCCCCCCGGACCCGTGGCCAGGACCCGGGCAGTGAGAGTGCCACTGAAAATCAGCTCGTGTGCCGCCTTTGGCATGCGTGTCATAGGTTGCCTAACCCTGATCTAGACAGAGGGATGAGTCAAAGATGACACCCAAATTATGGTCTTGAGTGAAAGGGAAATTGAGTCTATGGTGACTAAAAGCGGGAGAGAAGAAGGCCTGTATGGGGGAAAATCAAGACCTCTACTTTGGTGATGTTGAGCTTCACCTGACAACTATACATCCACAAAGAAATGCTAGAGACACAAGATGAGATTTTTAGCTTGGACAGGAGACAGATCAGGAGTGGAGAGGTAAATCTAAGTCATCAGTATAAAAACACTGAAGTCATATTTATGACTAGGAACACTTAGGAAGAAAAGGAGATGAGAAGGACAGAGCCGTTTGGGATTTCCACAGAAAGTCAGAGGGAAATGAAGAGGATTCTTAATAAAATGCTAAAGGAGTGGTTGGAGAGGACAGTCATGAAAGCAGAGGGAAAACAAAGTTTAACGAAGAGCATGGTTAACAATGTCAAAAGTTAAAGACAGTGATGAGAGAGTACTGGTTCTGAGTTTTTTGTTTTTTTTTTTTTAGAGATTTTAGAGTTCATTAGAGATTTTGGCAAGAACCGTTTCAGTGGAAGGAAAGCAAGCCTGACTGAAGAGGGTCTACAATGGCATAGGAGGAGAGGAACTCCAGACAGCTGGAGTAGATAATGCATTCAAGTAGTTTGGAAATGAAGGGGAGGAGGGGCAATAGCTAAAGCAGCAGGTAGGGTCACAGTGGGTTTTTGTTTTTTTAAGATGAGATAAACTAAAGCATGCTTGTGCTGCCAGGGAAGGGAGCATGATAAGAGTGAGTTTGAGCACCAGGGAAATGGAGGGGATCAGAGAGGGGGTAAGGTATATCAGGAGATGGGATGGGATCACTGGCACCGGTGGAAAGTTAGAGGAAAAGATCAGATAAACTTTAGTTTGTATTTGCTACAAATTATATCTATTCAAAATATACATGTTTTCTAAAGATGATGTTTACATCTTTCAAGTTCTCAATCACATTCTCCTTGTGGAATTTCCTTTCAAATGAATGGAAATTCAACCACACAAGATAAACACATTTGCTGGATGGCTCTGCTCAAACAGCAATAAAATAGAAGGTTAAAGATGAAACTTAAATGTGAAGCCTAACGAAGAACTGGGATGACAACACAGCTCACACTTATTTTTTTTTACAGCTATTTTCAGTCTGCCTGAAAACAACCAGTTTTTCCTGTCTGCTTTATACTGTGCCATTATTACTTCAGGAAACCAAGTATTGTATCTTCGAGGGATTAAAATACTACTTTACCAAGTATACTGTCAATTCAGAGTTTGCAATTACAGGAAAATTCAGCATTTCAGATCCCAGAAATGATTTACTTACCAGTATTGTGTAGTGAGAAGAAAACAGAGAGCCCGGTTACCGTAAAGAAGATGGTTTTCAGGACTTAAAAAAAAATTATTAAAAAGGTATCAGTTAATAAAATATATTACTTCTGAACAGTATAAAATGACTAATATAAGGAAAACAGTTTTAATTTTTCACAATAAAATTCTCCAACAACTTCATTTCCTCAATATGTGCAAGTCTGTGACCCAATCCAGCAAATATTTACAAACATGCTTAATTTTACTAATCCGAATAGTCCCATTGATTTCAGATGTATAATCTCGGCCAAGGTACAGAACTCAGTCAATTCTGACAGTTCCTGCCCCCCACCCCCCTGTTAAAAACAGCTGAGAAAGATCTAAATACTCAGGGGAGGAAGGAATGGGGTATATCAGAAGCAAAGCACTAGTGAAGATAAATTGCAGCTCAGCTCCATTGAACTTATTGAAGTGCAGTTCAAATCCTTTGAGAGGGTACATTTACCATGATTTTCTCTTAGCTCAACTTCACTTTTTCAGGCTGGAAAAGGTGCCTGAGGTGCAGAAAGGCCAGCTGTACTGTAATATATACCCCCACTTTATTTGGTACGGAAATTAATGTTTTTAGGCAAATTTATTTTTGTTTCTGAACAATACACTAATACAACTACTCCATCAAGCCCTCTTGAATGAATTACTGTAGACTTCCTCTGTTCCTGGATCAATCCAATGCTATCCAAAGGAGTTGAAGCAAAAATCAGCACAACAGCAAAACAGATTTTTCATTTGTGACTTGTACTATTGCTTAGGACTTGGTTTAACATAGCAAACAAAGAAAACAAGAAGATATTTTATTCTATTTTGACTGTTGTTCTGGAGGTTCTCCCAGCTAGCCAGGAATCTTCTTGCAGCAGACTGACAGCTAACGAAATTTTCTGATTGAAAGAGGAAGACTAGCCTTGTGTGGTAGGCTCTACCACGATGCCTTCAGACACAAATACTTTTTTTATTTACTACAGAAGTAGGAAGCATTCTATCACTGAAATATAGGAATGTCTAATCTGCAAGAATTATAAGGGGTAAAGTGAACACTGATGAGTGCTAGGCCATAGGGTTTTAGTGGTAGATGCTTAAATAACAATTTTCATAAAAATGTCACTTTTCAAATAACAAACATATCACTGCCCCTAACTACTGAGGAAATCAGAATACCAAAACGGTGAGAAAAGAAATTAGCTTCCTCACACTCATATAAAGGAAGCAATTTTCCAGCCTGTGGTTCTCAAGTTTGTTGTCTATGATTATGACTATAGTTCTCCACTCAGTTCTATGAGCAACTAGGGCTTCCACAAGCATCTACAACAATGTTGCATCTTTTTCATTGCTGGACACATGTGAAGAAGCTGCAGAAAACAATGAGAACACCTTGAGCATGCAATACATAAACTATGTTTTAATTCTACATATCGCTGTCCTAACCATTTTACAAGCTGGCTTGTACTAAATAGTTTCTTCATCTCAGGTAGGTGTGAACTGGCACAATCTACAAAGGCTTCTCTCTAATATAGACAGGAGCCCAAAAGCACTGCTGCTATAGTTGTTTTCAGTCCTCCTTCTGACATCTCACAGTGCAATGCCTCACACCTGAAACCCTGCTTTCAGCAACAGCATTGGGCACTATGGGAGGTGTTCTTTGCTGTCTCAGCATGTAACCATATATGTATAGTTGTGTTTTGTGAAGACATAGCAAAATGATTTGGGCAAGAATTTCCAAAGGGGCTTTAGGGAGTTAAGTGCCCAACTCCCACTTCAATTGTACTAGGCATATTAATTGAATATCTTCTAAACAGCATTTAATAGGTGTCTTTAGTAATCAAAGAAACCATTCCTGAAACCCAATGGGAATCAGGGACTCAGCTCCCTAGGGCCCCTTTGAGAATCCCAGTCCTTATTAAAATGAGCAAACAAAAATACAATTCCTGTGTGGAGGCCTTGGACTCTTGCAAGGACACATGATGCAATAAAAATGAAATGGTTTCTGGGACAGTTTATTTGATTAGCATAGCCATCTAAAGTAAAACAATATGCCCAGTGCAACTGAGTTTTCTGAATAATAACAGTAGCAACACCTGATTGCTTTGACTCTCAACAGCTTTAATTCTGGACAAAAGGTTAGTCACCCTGTTTAATAACAGGTTCTTCGAGATGTGTCCCCCTATGGATGCTCCACTTTACGTGAGTCTGCATCCCTGATCCAGTGATCCAGAGATTTTTGGTAGCAGTGCCGTTAGGGCCGCATATGCGCTCCCTCCATCTCGTACCACTCTTGGCAGCTATACAGCGCTGTGCAGCCAAACTGCCTTCAGTTCCTTCTCTACCGCAGAGTCCATGTAGAAAGAGGAGGAGGGTGGGTAGTGAAGCACCAATAGGTACACACATCTCGAAGAACCTCAATTACTGCACAGGGTGAGTAACCTCTTCTTCTTCGAGTAATGTCCCATATGGGTGCTCCACTTTCGGTTACTGTAGAGCAGTGCCCCTGGTTGCAAGAATGGGGCTTCGGAGTTGGATTCATGAGCAATGATAAGACAAATCAGTCCTAAGAGAGCATCTGATGATGAGTCCTGCACAATTGCATAGTGCTCTGTGAATGTGTGGGTGACACCCAGGTGGCTGCTTTACAAATGTCTGTGACTGGTACATTGTTCAGGAAGGCTAGAGAGGTGGAAGTCGATCTTGTGGAGTGTGTTCCAGTTCCCGGGAGGCGAGGGGGGTTGCAAATTATGCTGACTATAGCAGAAGTGAGTGCAACTGGAAATCCATTTTGAAAGCCTTTGTTTAGATATGGCTGAGCCCTTTGATCTTTAAGTAATAGAAAGGAACAATGCTGATAATTTTCTGAACAGTTTAGTTCTTTTGAGACAGAATGCTAGCGCTCTTCTAAAGTCTAGCATGTGGAGCAGGGCCTCCCTTTTATTGCATGTGGCTTGGGGAAGAACGATGGGAGGTATAGACTAATTCAGGTGGAATGAGGAAGGTATTTTTGGTAAGAACTTTGGATGTGGTCATAACATAACTTTATTTTTAAAGAAAACTACATATGGGGGGGGGGGGGTTTACAGCATGAGAGCCCCTATTTCCTCCACTCTTCAAGTAGATGCAATGGCCACAAGAGAGTGGGGGAGGAAGGGACTGCAGGGTGATGTCCCACCTCTGTACAGCCAGTGGCCTGTGCTCTCCTCTGCCATGCTGGAGCTGCCACATTTATTTATTTACAAATAAAATATGCAGAATTTTAAAAGATTGTGCAAAGAATTCTTATTGTTTTGGAACAGAATTTTTAATTTTTTGGTGCAGAATTCCCTCAGGAGAAAATAACAGATCTATCACTATAACAACAACAACACTAAAGAGTAACACTTTAGATATACTAAATAGGCTCTGCTAAGGGCTCCATCTCAGGCCAAAAGCGGTTGAGAAGGCACTGAAGGCGGTTTGGCCGCTTAGCGAAATATAGAGCCGCCAAAAGCGGCCCAAGACGGCGGGAGTGCATAAGTGGTCTGAATGAGCACTGCTACCAAAAATCTCCAATGACAGGTACAGGGACACAGAGTCACCTAAAGTGGAGCACTCCTACGGGAAGCTACTCAAAGAAGAAATCTACTTTACTAGTTGGCACACAATCTGAGGGGAGACATTAGAAAGGCATCAATCCTTCCAAATGCATGCCTACAATATGTGTCAGACCCAATACTCCCTAAGATAGGAATCTTTATGAAGTTCACAGTCTTTCCACAGACACAACTGAATTTGCCAAAAGCAGCACTTGCTTGTGATAGCACTGGTAACAATTTCAGCAAACCAATGTTTTGTTGCTAGTTCATTTTATAAGGCATAGCATTATACACTAAATAAATACTGTACCATTTGCATGAACAATATTTGTTTTAGTTTTACTTTTATTGTTTCTCATTTGAAGTCATAACTAGAAAACAATTTCCACAACCACCCAAAGGATGACTTCAGGGGAGGAATAAGCAACACATATAGATGAAAGTGAGCATGTTCTCAACCCCTAAATATCCCACTGGTGCCAACACTGGGTCAGCCCCATTAGTGCCAGCAACATTGGGAGCCCTATTGTAGGCAGCTATCAGCTCCAGTAGCTGTTTTCAGTAGTGTATCTTGTTTTTCTGATGGGACCATGTTTAACACACAGCACTGAAAGTGGCTTCTGAAGCTGACGGGCCATTTAGCCTACAGCTACCAACACTTTTAGAGCCGTTGTTCCTAAACTAGTATTAGTAATGATGGGCATTTTTTTTAAAACTTCACTAACACAGACACAGATAAAAAGTGTCTTTAGTACTAAGACAGGAAACAGAGATAATATGAATGTAGACAAAACTCTGTGGTAAGTCAGTTAGGCATCATCTGATTTTTAAATGAGTGGTCAACAAACCAAGACAAGTCAGAAAAAGATAAAAATGTAACATAAACAAAGATGATCCAGTTAGTTGACTTAGTTCTTACCAATATTCTATGGCTTTAGTGTATGAGCTTATAGCAAAATCAAGGTTCTCTTTGGAAAACTCACAATTTCCTCTCTTTTTCATAAATTCACTTTTCTGTAAGATCAAGAAAAACAAATATGCAACCAATCAGAATTTAACCCAACTGTGATGCGAACTATAAAAGCATTTAACAATATGTATTTAAGTGTCTCGTCTGTCTGTATACCAAATGTTGAAATGTACTCATAACTAATTGATCTGGAGCAGTGTAATTATCTTAAAAGGCATGCAACTCCTAATAAGTGTTGGCATATGATCCTATGAGAGGAATACTTATCTTTGGTCAATAGTTTCCCTACAAGTTTCTGTAACTTTGACTTTTTTCTTTTTAAATCCACTTTAGTGTTTTGTCCTACCTTTATACAGTTTTCACAACTCTGAGCTTCAAACTCTTCAACTAAGTTGCAGTCTTCCAATGCAACTTTAGTTATATAATGTTTATCTGTAAGCAGAAATTAGTAAGGTAAGGGAAAAAAACAAAAGCCAAACAACAATAGGTTTAACTTCTTGCTTTTAACAATCATAGTATATTCTATAACTGGAAATAGGATGTGTCTAGTTTTGTTTTTCCCCTCATCAACAACAGAAATAAGCTAAAACAAAGTAATACATTTCAAACAGAATGTGGATTATTTTTGCTTCCACTATTGCACAAAAAATGTAAGTCCCAATTGAATTCAGCAAGGTACTTAAAATTACGAGCATAATGCCTAACTTCAAGCATGCGAGCAATCTCAATGAAGTCAGTAACACTATGCACATATTTGAAGCCAGCATGTACTTAAGTACCTTGCTGAATCAAGGACTAAATGATCCTCCCTTTGTACTAAAAGCCCAAATCCTGCCATCCTCAGCCTACACCTCAGTGCCATGGAGCCTTTTGCTACTACAATAGAACTTTTTTCTATCATAAGAGTTAAATTCTCATATATCTGAATAATTTATTCAGAATTTTCATGAAGCTGACACAGATATTATTCAACTCTAATCACAGTAATATAACAAACAGATATAAATGTTTTAACCATCACAGCCATGTAGTAGAATGAACAGCAGTTAAGAGTTTCATTAAGTTGACAAACTAACAATCTTTCATTCTACCACTGTTGTATGCCTTAAAATATCCACACAAAATGGGTGTAAAGTTACCTATTAAATCTGTTACCATTTCAAGACTTTGGGAACTAAGAAAAATATTAGCCAGATAATGCGTACCGGAGGGTACCCCCAAAGAGCTTACATTTAAAACCAAGTGGGCTAATACTTTAGAGCTAATTATTTACTAGTTTGGAATATTTTAAAATGAAAAAAATAAAGAGTTTATAAAAATATCTGACAGTTTCAGTATATGGGAATGTTGTCTTTTAATGGAGGCACCCATCCTACCCACATGACATCACAAGAGACAAAGCCTCCTGAGCAAGATGACTGCAAAATTTCTGATCCTATCCAATAGTCAGACTGTCTCCAAATGTTATGAAGTTGTTTTAACTGTGAAACTGACTTCTCACTAGTTTCTATGGGACCAAAATTATCAGTGTCCTAATCTGCCTAAAGACACTGTCAAACTTGTGGACTCCTGTTTAATTTTTTTTTTTTAAACTATACTTCAGATAATTTTTAGAAAGTGCTAAAGAATCACTTCTTTATAATTAGATATAAACTCTTATATTTGTTTTGTTTTTTGTTACACTGAAGTCTTCCATCAAATGTTAGACCAGCCTTGTTTTCTTTAATAGTTATTCTTGAAAAGGAAGCACCTGAGAGACTAACAAATTTATTTGAGCATAAGCTTTCGTGGGCTATAAACCCACTTCATCGGATGCATGCAGTGCAAAATACAGTAGGAAGATATATATACACACAGAGGACATGAAAAAATGGGTGTTGCCATACCAACTATAACGAGAGTAATCAGTTAAGGTGCGCTATTAATCAGCAGGAGAAAAAAAAATTTTGTACTGATAATCAGGATGGCCCATTTCCAATAGTTGACAAGAAGGTGTGAGTAACAATAGGGGGGGAAATTAGCATGGGGAAACTGGTTTTACTTTGTGTAATGACCCATCCACTCCCAGTCTTTAGTCAAGCCTAATTTAATGGTGTCCAGTTTGCAAATTAATTCCAATTCTGCAGTTTCTCATTGGATTCTGTTTTTGAAGTTGTTTTGTTGGAGTATTGCGACTTTGAGATCTGTAATCGAGTGACTAGGGAGGTTGAAGTGTTCTCCGACTGGTTTTTGAAGGTTATAATTCTTGACGTCTGAGTTGTGTCCATTTATTCTTTTGCATAGAGACTGTCCGGTTTGGCCAATATTCTTTTTGCTGATACAGACTAACACGGCTACCACTCTGAAACTTGAAAAGGAAGGTAAGAGAAAATATGCTGGTTTATCATCTCTCTAAGAAAAAAAGTACCTCACGCCAAGTTGGATTCAGATTCGATTGTCACTGATGACGGAACACATCCCAATTATCAAAAGCTTATTTTTAATACAACAGGGGATATCATACCAATGGCAGCTGCAGCAAGAACGATGATAAACATTGGAGCAAAACTAGATATTTCAGAGGCAAGACTGCTAAACTGTTTTTTCTAGACTTAGAATAGCTGACAAAACTGAAGAGTGGGTGACTTCACGGAAAAATTAAGTATACTGCATTTAGAAACTGTTTCACTTAGCTTATAATCAAGTTCTGTCTTTTCCTTTGTTATTTTCTAAGAGTTCTTCTGGCTCTTGTTAATTATTCCACAAATGAGGGTATGATATTTAAGATAGTCATTTTCACAGCAATTGATTGTATCACTGACTAAGAGTAGGATGTCGATGAGGGAATAAGCAGCAGGAATGGATAAAGTCAAGATAAGAATATGAATGAACAACATTAGAAAAGAAATACGTAAGTATGAGAGAATAATCCTTCTGAACTGAAAAAAAATCTAATTTTCCCATGATGCCTCAACTGCTCCAAAGCTAAAGAAAAAAAAACATATATAGGACTCAGACAGACAGACAGACAGACACACACCATATGACAAGGTATCTTCCCCCATTTTTTTTTTTTTTTAAATGCTTATCACAGTCTGGGCAACTGCACCTGAATTGCTCCTCTATGATCCAGCAAGGGCACCCATTCTTAGATTTCCAGCTCCTAAGCCATTACCGCTCTTGGATTGACATATGCACCTCTCTACTTCCTGACCGGGGCATGTCCAGGCTGTACAGTTCTCCTTTAAGACTGTTATTCCTCAGCAAGGCAGACCACCTAACAGGCCTGTGTCTGCACTTTTCTTACTCTTCCAAGGCTGTAAACAGTGTAACTGCTAGAGTTACAAGTTATCACAGCTCTTCCTAAGCAAATATGTTTACTCTTAAAGTAAAAGCATTATATAGAAAACATATTAAAACCAATAAAAGAACCTACATGCATGCTAATAAGCTGACCAGAGATCGCCCCAACTCCTACAAGGTCTCTGGCTGGTGAGCAGTCCTTCAAGCCTCACCAAGGTTTTGTTCCCCCCTCATGATCACAAGTTCGTAATTGCCTTGGCTCAGAAAAAAACACCCCCATGAATCTGCAAATTACTCCTCCATGCTGTTTGGGACTTTTGATCCTGGGAATAGGTAATTGATAGTCAAAGGTCTTGTCGCCAAAGGAAAGTTTGAAAAGATCAGGTCCAGAGATGTGCATTTGCATTCCTCTCCTCCCAAATACCTCCTAGGAAACCTGCACAACTATCAATTCATTCCCGTCTTAGCCCATTTTCTAAAATAGTCCTTTGAAGCTCAATACTTCCCAAGGGTTACATTAGTCAGGTCTCCTACACAGCTTACATACAATCCCACAAACATTTGCATTTTTAATAATGAGATCCTATGATATTTAAAATTTAATTCAATAAGGTGTAGCCCAATTTAATAATGTTCATCCAGAATATTGCAGGAAATTGCATACCCGTCACAATGATTATACTTACATTTAGCAAAGAAAGCTTCTAAAGGAGGCCAACAGTAATCTCCAAGTTCTTCTAATTTCTGTAGAACACTGAACTCGCCTGTACATTTCACCCAGGCAAGGGCAGCCCCAACATCAAAAACTCTCTATTTCAAATAAAGGGTAGAAATTAGAGAAAGTTAGCAACTGTACTCAGTTTTTCTTATATGGAATAACCTAAATTACTGGCAACACAATATAAAGTAAAAAATTTAACAAATATGGATAGTATAGCAGCAATGTTGTGTAACAGTCTGACGAATAAGGTGCAAGGGCAAATGTTGAGGGTGTTGCCTGGAAAAAATAGAAGAGCATAGGTCAAATACTTCATATCTATTCCACAACCCACAGAATTCAGGAAAGGTATTTTTAGTTTATTTCAGACACCTGATATGTTATTTCTATGCATAAATATATGGTCAAAAAGAACCAACACTAAGTTAGCTTGCATTTTCACAAATTATAACAGCCATCTCATTTTATGCACCACAAAAGCCAGAAAAAGGTCAGGCTAAAACTAGATTTAAAAATCTGGCACAAGGACAACTTTGGAATAGGTTTTTTGCTCTAGCTAGGTTAGATGTGACATGCCAGTGATGCTGGCAGATCAGGTGCCCGCTCATACCAAGGTCCCCATGTCTCAATTAGACACTGACAAATTACATAACCGGAATCAGTCTGGCCAACCTGTGTTATAATTCTAATATCTATTTTAACAATTCTAAGAATGTGTTTAGACTTCATTGAATGCTTATGAATTGCTGCATGCATTAATATCATTTATAATATTGTATCCAATATTGTAAGGTAATATTTCAGCAGTTACATTGTGAACCTCTGTGACTGTGTACATCACCAGATAGGAGAGAGACCTTAATTACTGAGGGGCTCATCTTCAACAGAAAGTGTTATGCCTTTCCCAAAAGGAAAGGTCCATCAATACCCGACACACTATTGTGGGACCCTGCAATTGGAATCTCCCTACAAACCCTCAAGAGAACAAAAGACTTATGTTGTTCTGTCCTCCCTGTGACAAGTCATGCAAGTGGGTTCCTCCCATCAGTTGAGTTTCCTGCTCACAGTACATGGCAGGAGGGGTATGAAACCCCTAACAAGAACTGATGCTTGGACTCTGGGGACAAGATTTTTCCAGGCATAAGCAAGAGATCTCCAGCTGCTTAGCCTGGGTTAGCGCTAAAGGATATAGAGCTTGCTGATTATAGAAACGTCTATTATCTTTTGAAACTTAAGATTGTAACTCATTTGTGTATGTTTACTGCTTTACCCTTGTAAAGAATTCTCTAAATTTCTTTTTTCTATTTAATAAATCTTTGTATAGTTTATTACAGGATTGGCTGCAAGCATCATCTTTGTTGTGAGACTTAAGGTGCAACTGACCTGGGGTAATGACTGGTCCTTTGGGACTCAGAGTAACTTAAATATTGCTGTGTTTCTTGGTGTAAAGGACCATTGATCACAAAAGTACGCTCACCTGGGTGGTGAGATAGCTCAGAGTAGCCCAGGGGACTGACTGTGACTCCAAGTTAATGCTCCTATAGTGCCTAAGGAATTTACACTTGATAAATGGTTGATGAAATCTAAGACTATGTCTACACTACAGACCTTACAGCAGCACAACTGTACCACTCAAGTGCACCGCTGTAAAGTCTCCTGTATAGCCACTCGATGCCGGAGGGAGAAAGCTTTCCCGCCAGCATAATTAAACCACACCCAACGAGCAGCGGTAGCTATGTTGGCAGGAGACGCTCTGCCACCAACATAGTGCTGTCCACACCGGTGCTTTTATCAGTGAAAGTTATGTCGGTCAGGGTTTCATTTTTTTCCACACCCCTGACTGAAAATAGTTTTGCTGACAAAAGTGCTAATGTAGACATAGCCTTAGTATAGAACTCACAGCCAATTTGGGGGTTATACTCTGCTTCCTGACAGTCTGCCCTGAGGTTAGTACTCCTTCTCTTGAATCACTGCAGGCAGCATTACAGTATCAAGTCAAAGTAGCATATCAAATGCCTTTCAATAAGTACCATTTCTCATACAGTGTTACTTTTTACTGGTGCTACAGATTACCACTCCTGACTTATGAACCTTTCCTCAAATCCTTGTTTGACAGCAAACCAGAAAGGACACTTTCGGTATATCAATATAAAATCAAATGTTAATTTTTAAAACCATTATCCGCACTATGTGGGATCAACCTGACTGTAGTCATCAGCCAATCATTGCTCCTTGTAAGGAACTGAATGTTACTCAGCGCAGTAAATGCCCACTGTGACATTGAGGCCCATTGGTGACAACTGGCAAATGGCTCAATATTCTTTGCAAGCAGCTCCTTCCTCAGACCTGACAAACTCACTACATTCACTATAAAGAGTAATATGCAATTTCTCTACTAAAAGCTTGTAACTTATCGACACTCACTTATCGTGAGATGTGCGTATGGGAAATATTTAAGGAATAATGTCACTACACTGAAAATTAAGCTCTTATGGTCTTGAAGTGAAAGTGAGTCCCCAGGAAATAATGCGTCTTGGTGATGGCCAATTCAAGTGGAAGGGAGTTGTAACCCCACTCTGGCTAGCTAATGATCTAACATATTACTCAATCATCCACCTCGGCAACAACCCAGAAAAGGCAATGGAATACCAACAAAGCAACTATAAACACTGAAATTAATTGTAAGTGAAAAGGAATGACATGACAGCAAGGGGTGGCCATGCTTGTGAATAAAGACAAAAGACTGTTTTAGTATATTACAAGGTGGAGAAAGCCATTCTGTATCTATTCACTGAGATGCGTCTTGTTGAACGGGGTGCTTGATGAAAGACTTAGGCCTTGTCTACACTAGAGTTTTGTGGACACAAGTTACTCCGACTATCTAAAAGCACTATAATTACATTGCTTGAGCATATTTGCACAACGCTGCTTCTGTTGGTGGAGTGCATACACAGTTGGTGCTCTAGCATAGACAGTGAGAGCAGTGCACTGTAAGTAGCTATCCCACTATGTTACTTGCCACCTTCTGCAGCTAGGAGTTGTGGGAAGGCAGAGTGGATCATAGTGCATCATGGGTGTGGGCTCAATGTCCCATGATGCATTTTTTCCCCATCCCATCATTCCATGGGCTTCCGACTGTATTTTGCAGCATTTCTCAATGTGAGCCCACCATCTCTGTCTGAAAGGATGGATCCTGCACTGTTCTCTACTGTTGTGGTCACTGTTATGAACAAATCATGGATGGTTATGCAGTAGTATATCATGAACTCCCAATCTGAATAGGAATCAGAGTTGCCTGACTCGCTACAGGTCATCGAAAGAAACACCACCAGATTACTTTTGGCATTTATGGAGCACCTGCACACGGTGGACCGTCGCTTCTGGGCTTGGGAAACAAGCACTGAGTGGTGGGATCACATCGTTATGCAGGTCTGGGATGATGAACAGTGGCTGCAGACCTTTCAGAAGAAGAAAGCCACCTTCCTGGAACTGTGTGTGGAGCTCGCCCCAGCACTGCAGCATAACGACACCAAAATGAGAGCTGACCTCTCGGTGGATAAGCGTATAGCGATCGCTGTGTGGAAGCTGGCAACTCCAGACTGCTACCGGTCAGTGTTTAGAAACCTAGAGCAGTTTCCCCCTTGCTGGAGCACCGAGGCAGATCGCCTGCGCAACTGATTTTGAGCAGCCAAATACCAGGGCTATTAGAGAGGGTGCAATGGGGGGTTATTTGAATCAAGGAAGCTTTGAGGCACTATTTTGATAATGAGCACAAGCAGCAAGTCTTTCTATACAGCACCCTGCCTGCTTTGTTAACTTTCCACCTTCCATGAAAATGTTGATGATTCCTGACCAAAATTTGTAGTCTGCAAATGATCCAACTGCCACTGTGTATTAATTCCAGCAGTAACCACCATGTGAAGCAGACAAATAATGATCATCTTTCAGAGAGTATGTTTTTATTAAATACCAATTAACAACACACAAAACGCTTGGTGGGAAGGGAGGTAACAGTGCAGGGCAGTATAGGCTCTTATAGCTGTGCTAAGTCCAGCTATCATTTTGGAAGCTATCCGAAGGTGCGGAGCGAATGGGGTACCAAGACAGCCTGGGAGCTTGCAAGGAATGTGTGGGAGGAGTTTGGGGAGGGCATGGCAAGCACATTGATTTGCAATTCAGTATAGACTTTATACTATATTTCATGCTTCTTTGTGCTAACCAGAAGGATACATTGTATACAAACGTAAGCAATTATATACCTTTTAATTTACATTTATTACATTACAAAACGGTGAATGATGCATTTCTTACTTACTATATAATTTACTTCTGATGTGTCACATTCCATGTCAATGAAAAATTTCAATTAAAAATGCACATATTTTTATTTTTTTTAAACAGTTAAATAAAACTACTAGTCCTACCAGAATTCTGTGTTCCCTGCAGAATTTTACTTTCACGCTGAATTTGTGATTTCCCCCCCAGGATTCCTGCACGTGCCTGGCACAGGGGGTTGAGGCTCCCACTGACAGCCCCAGGCTGATAATGGGAGCATGATTATATTGTGTTATTTTGACAAATAAAATATGTTGAATTTTGCAAAATTTTAAAATATTGTGTGAAAATTTTTTGGCACAGAATACTCCCAGGAGTAAACTACCTCAAATGTGCTGGATATCTAAGAAACTATTTATCAAAACATGGTTTGCATTTAAAACTAACATTGACAAAACAAAGTACTATCTCTAGTTAGTGAATTGAACTGATTGTTTCTGGTCACCATTGTCCTTCAACATTTTAGAACTAGTAGACTCACCTTCTCACACCTAGTTTTTATTCAAGTTGGAAGAGGAAAACAAGCTTTCCTGCATTAGCAACTTCCCAACTGGTTTCTTAACTTTGAATGAACTAGTCACTAAACTGAACTAGTTAAATAAAATGAAAAAAGAAGAAAATATTCTCTCTGTACCTATAGAAGAGGCTATTGCTGTCAAAAACTGGTTCCAATGCTTCAAAAGTGACTTCCACCAGTTAAGTGGTCTAACTTTCTTTAGAAGTTGGGCAAATGTACTCTTTTTTTATTTAAATTGTTTTAATAGATTATAGTAAGCTTAGGCCTTAAGATAAATGTGAAATATGAAAACTAATTCAAAAGTTTTATTTTTAAAAATGTATTTAATTTAAATTTAAAAAATTGTTTAAAAAAAAAAATCACTGATTTGTATTCACCCTGCTTTCCCCTAACTTCTCTTTTTGACAGATTAATTATCAGTACTAGTGTACTTGAATCCAAGTATTGCAGGATTTTTTTAGAATATTTGTAATGCACTATTCAATCATTTAAAATCACTCCACCGAAGAAATCAAGTAAATATTGGTTTACACCTACCAACTTAAATTTTGTATTTTGTCACTGTAGCATCATAAATTTTGAGTTACCTTTAGAACGCACAATACAAAATTGTTAAGGTGTTTCTGCAGAAGGCTTATTTTGGTGATCACTTTTAAGAGTCTGCATCATCCTGCAAGCTACTTTTCAACAGAATGAGTGTTCCTGTTGAAGACCATTTGGAAACTTCAGTTAATGTAAAATGAGACAATCTGCTTACTTATCTGGGTTTCCCCACATGCAGCACAAGCTTCTTTTCAACTGCAGTGGCTTTCAATTAACTTATGGGTATCATTCAATTGTAGGCTTTGATCTATTTAGCATTTTTCTCGGTGACCCACTGTGGTGGGGTATACAAACCCCACACTGGATTGTAAGGGGCTAAAGGACAGTCCTGGGCCCAGCTAGCCCTGCCCCTCTAACCCTGCAGAACATGCTCCAACTGGCAACCTGGTTGAAAAGGGAGCAAAGCCCGCTCAGAAAGCTGGAGAGGAGTACAGAACTACTCCACCAACTCCACCCAAAATGGGCTAGAGAAGCATCCCTGAAGTACAGAACTATATGCTGAGCCCAGCTAGGGTGACCAGACAGCAAATGTGAAAAATCGGGACGGGGGTGGGGGGTAATAGGAGCCTATATAAGAAAAAGTCCCAAAAATCGGGACTGTCCCTATAAAAATCGGGACATCTGGTCACCCTAAGCCCAGCTCACGCGGTTTGCTTTTCTTTTTGGAAAAAAGGAGACTACGGGGGGATATGATAGAGGTATATAAAATCATGAGTGATGTGGAGAAAGTAAATAAGGAAAAGTTATTTACTTCTTCCCATAATACAAGAACTAGGGGCCACCAAATGAAATTAATTGGCAGCAGGTTTAAAACAAATAAAAGGAAGTTCTTCTTCACACAATGCACAGTCAACTTGTGGAACTCCTTGCCTGAGGAGGTTGTGAAGGCTAGGACTATAACAGCGTTTAAAAGAGAACTGGATAAATTCATGGAGGTTAAGTCCATTAATGGCTATTAGCCAGGATGGGTAAGGAATGGTATCCATAGCCTCTGTCTGTCAGAGGGTGGAGATGGATGGGAGGAGAGAGATCACTTGATCATTACCTGTTAGGTTCACTCCCTCTGGGGCACCTGGCATTGGCCACTGTCAGTAGACAGGATACTGGGCTAGATGGACCTTTGGTCTGACCCAGTACGGCCATTCTTATGTTATGTTTTTATTTTCCTTTATCTGGGACCAGAAGCAGAAGGTGCAGTGGTAGGAAGCAACCCAGAGAGGGTACCTCAGGAGGGTCTATTAACACTGCTGACCCTCATAGGGCCCTGGGTCAGAGCCTGGTGGAGTGGGTGGGCACAGGTTCCCCTACCACTACCCCATGACTGAGTGGACGCTAACCACTAAGCCACTCAAGCCAACTGAGGACTCTACTACACCCACCTATGTATTTGTGCTTCAACCCAAACTGAGACAACAGCTGACATGAGAACGGACATTCCTCAAGCAGGGTGTTGCAAGTGAAAAGCCCTTGACTCTGAAATATACTTCTCCCGTGTCCAACAAAGCCTGAGTTGGAGGACCATCAAAGCATGTTCCAAAGCTTTTTCTAAACGAGTGGGGTTGAGTGCAGAATGTTTGTTGGCTGGTATGTTCTATCCGTGTGTTTTTAAAACAGATTTTGTGAAATTAGATTATTATTTTATTTACTATTAAATGCATGTCCATCAAGACAAAATGCCATTTAAATTAAATAAAAATATAAGTAGTGAATTATCCAGTAACAAGTTATAGCTGTGCCTGATTTATTTCTCCCACTATTAAAAGTGGCTACGATATGGTCTTCAAAATGGCAAACTATAAAGCAAATTTCTTTTTTTAACGTTAAAGTAACTTTCCAGTTTATGCCATCTGTGTAGGTTAAGAGAAAGTGACATGCAGAAGAAAAAGTACATCCATGCACCAAAACTTCAGAACTGGGAGACTTCTAAGAAAATGCAACCTATTATACCATCAAGGGCTCTAGCTGTTATATACCCATGTACCTTGTTTATATGTAGAAAAGAAATACTGGGGACAGATGGAAAAGCCTTATTTGTATTTACAGGAGGTTTTTGTTTCTTTTTTTTAAAGTCAAAATAACTTACATTTTCTATTCGAGTACCAATACTCAATATGCCACTGATAAAAAATGGATTGTTCTGGGGAAAAAAACAAACAAACAAAAAAAGAAATCAGACTTTTCACCCAACCAAAAGCAAAGTGAGGCTGTTCACTCAACGGCATTTCTCTGTCTGTAATGCGATAACGTTTGAATGGTACATCTGATCCATTCAAAAATTTCAGGGAATGTTCTAGGCAACAGTGAGTAGAATCATATTGATTTTGGTGAAAATCAGAAGAAAAAAAAAAGAAAGGGGAAAAAGAAGAAACCGATTAGGAGAGCCAGCAGCTTCAAAGAACCGGTTGATAGCCATTAACACCTTACCTTGTAACAATATCCCCTCTATCTCAGCTTTGCTGATCCTCCCAATACAGTACAATGTTGATATCCAAAATAACTTATTTCCCAGACAGAAAGACAAAAAATAAGAATAGTGGGGTGAAAGGACAGTGGGGAGAAAGAAAAAATAGGAGGCTGGCACACAGGAAGCTTGTTGGAGGGAATACCAGGGGTATGTCTACACTGGCACTTCGTCAGCAAAACTTGTCGTTCAGGGGTGTTAAAAAAAAAAAAAAAAAAAAAAACCACACCCCCATACGACAAAAAAGTTTTACCGAGAAGCACTAGTGTGAACAGCTCCTTATCAGAAGGAGCACTCTCCTGCAGACAAAGCTGCTGCTGCTGCTGGTGGGGGATGGAAGTTTTTTTGCCGTCAAGAGAGCTCTCTCCTGTCAACAAACAGCAGCTACACTGCGCAGCTTTTAGCGGCGTGGCTATAGCAGCACATCGTGTCGCTAAAAGCTGCGTAGTGTAGCCATAGCCTAGGATGCAAGGATGCCCTGTAAGGGCAATGTGCTCAGACAGAAGCAACAAAGTGTGCGACCCACTAGTACAGTGGTTCTCAACCTTTCTGGACTACTGTACCTTTCAGGAGGTTGATTTGTCTTACGTACCCCAAATTTCACCTCACTTAAAAAGTGCTTGCTTATAAAATCAGATATCAAAATCCAAAGAAGTGTCACAAGCACACTATTACTGAAAAACTGCTTACTTTCTCATTATCATATAATTATAAAATAAATCAATTGGAATATAAATATTGTACTTACAGTTCAGTGGTATAGTATATAAAGCAGTGTAAAGAAGTCATTATCTGTAGGAAATTTTAGTTTGTACTGAATTTGCTAGTGGTTTTTATGTAGCCTGTTGTAAAACTAGGCAAATATCTTGATGAGTTGACATACCCCCTGGAAGACCTCTGTGCACCCAAGGGGTACACGTACCCCTGGTTGAGAACCACTGCACTATTTATTATGAAGTCATGTAACGGCAGAGTGGACCATCAAGATGCAGTTTTGGGATGCACACAACCAATCTTCCATTGATCACAATTTTCAAAGTAAAAACTGTGCAATACCTCAATTTAAAACACCACACCAAACACACACTAAAATATTTGGTTCATCATTTGCACACTCGCCCACAACCCTCAGTTTTCTTTGCTGCTTCCCTCTCTCCTTTGTTTGGCGTCTCCTATCAGTACATGGTTGTTTTGGACCAGATTAGCAGCAGCAAGATTCAAACAGCAAACTGTTACTGAGCAAAAGAGGAGTGAAAAAGCAACTTTATTTCACTCTGTGGGTAGGAGGACCTCTCACCTCACTAACGTGGTTCTACTGTCTGTACTGCAATCATGGATCAGGGAATGCTGTGCTATCCACTGTACAAACATGTAACAAAAAGATGATCCATGCTCCAATCAAGCCCCTGGAGCCAGTTTTCTTGCAGACATCACTGAATCATTGTACTTCCCTTACAAGAACAGTAACTCATAGTGCAACCCAACTGGCTGTCAACATATTTATTCACCCTAGCAGAAACAACTGCCTTGTTCTAATTTAACATATAAATCAAGATCTGTATCATGGCAAGGTGCTAATTAAGCACTCTAACACATTCGAAAACGTAAGTTATAGAACACCACTTACCACAACTTTCTTAGCCAAATCAAGCATGTCTTCCAGAACCTCAATATCCCCGAGTCTCTCCAAACTTAGCTCATAAGAGAAGGAATCGCTTAAATGAAAACATTTTTTTTAGAAAAGTAATTTTTGTCCTATTATATAGCCTTAGCTATTAATATTAAAGTCAGTCAGATCTAAAGAAGACAGTGTTTAGAAACTTAGAGCAATCTCTTCAAAATGGGAAATCAATTGTAGCTGCTGGGTTCTTAGCACTTTCAAAAAACCAGGGCAATGATTTGGATGTTTAAATATAGGCATCCATTTTTGAAGAGTTTATCCCTGATATTCAGAATCTAAAGTCTCTTCAGTTATAGCTAGGGCCCTACCAAATTCACGACCATGAAAAACGTGTCACAGATTGTGACATCTGGTCTTGTGTGTATTTTTACTCTATACTATACAGATTTCAAGGGGGAGACCAGTGTTTCTGAAACTGGTGGTCCTGATACAAAAGTGGGTTGTGGGTCGGGGAGGGGGGAAGTCGTAAGGTTATTTTAGGGGGATTGCAGTATTGCCACCCTTACTTCTGCGCTGCCTTCAGAGCTGGGAGGCTGGAGAGTGGAGATTGTTGGCCAGACATCCAGCTCTGAAGGCAGCGCCTGGCCAGCAGAAGGGTGGAAGTAAGGATGGCAATACCATACCACCCTTACTTCTGTGCTGCTGCCTTCAGAGCTGGACAGCTTGAGAGTGGCAGCTGCTGGCCGAGGGCCCAGCTCTGAAGGCAGCAGAGCAGAAGTAAGGGTGGCAAAACCATACCATGCCATCCTTACTTCTGCGCTGCTGGTGGCAGTGGTTCTGCCTTCAGAACTGGGCTCCCGTCCAGCAGCCGTTGCTCTCTGGCCACCCAGCTCTGAAGACAGCGCCACCACCAGCAGCTGTGAAGAAGTAGGGGAGTAGTATCGCAACCCTCCTACAACAACCTTGCGACCCTCCCACAACTTCTTTTCGGGTCAGGACCCTTACAATTATGACATCGTGAAATTTCAGATTTAAAGAGCTGATTTTTTAAAATCATCTGACCATGAAATTGACCAAAATGGACCGTAAATTTGGTATGGCCCAGTTATAGCCAACTTTGCTCATGGCCAGATTGAAGCATTAAAATAAAAACAAAAATGTAAAGGACAAGATTAACCAATATGAATAAATAAATGCTTACCTGAAATCAGTTTCATTCTCAAGTTTAAATAGAAACGGCCAAACAATGTAGATTTTAATCACATCACAATAGTCTTTCAGTACATGAACTGGCTTACTGCACCACACTTCACAGGGATCAACTGCTTAATAAAAAAGAAAAAGGGAAGACATAAGGAACCTGATTAAGAATAACCAAAGCTGAATGTTTAGTTTAAAAAAACAAAACAAAAAAAACACAACCACTAGAGTAATTTCTATGCTATGCTCAGGCCTAAAACCTGGAATCAAGGAAATCTGAACACCCTAGGTATAGCTGAGTTCTTTTGCCACAACCTCCCAAATAAATGGGAGATTCCAGAAAGGGCTATATTTGCAAACTCAGAACATTCAGCACCCCCCGTTCACACCATGAGCTCCCCACACTGGGTCCACCTAGATGGGACACCCAGGGAAACCTTACATGCCTCCAAAGGCCCATTCAGCCCCACTTCCCAGTCAGCAGTGACTCTCAGCCAGCATTGTAAAACAGAAGGTTTATTAGGCCTGGTCTACACTAGTCGGTTATTTCAAAATTAGCAGAGTTAATTCGGAAAAAAAAATGAATCCGTCCACACCACCAAACCGTTTTTTCTATTTAAAGGGCTCTTTAATCCGATTTCTGTACTCCACCTCGGCAAGTGGAGTAGCACTTAAATCGAGATCGCAATCCCGGGTTAAAAGGTATTGTGGACACAATTCGACATCATTGGCCTTCGGGAGCTATCCCAGAATGCTCCCTTGTGACCACTCTGGACAACACACTCAACTTCGATGCGCTAGCCAGGTGGGCAGGAAAAGCCCCGGGAACTTTTGAATTTCATTTCCTGTTTGGTCACCATCAGCACAAGTGACCATCAGCACAGTCCACCATCACAGGCGACCATGCAGAGTCCACCATCACAAGAGATCACGCAGTCTCGGATTCGCAGACGAGCTCCAGCATGGTCCAAACAGGAGTTACTGGATCTCATCGTATGTTGGGGAGAAGAATCTGTTATGGCGAACTACATTCCAAAAAAATCAACGCAAATACGTACGCTAAAGTCTCCAGGGCCATGACGGAAAGAGGCTACTCCAGGGACACAGAGCAGTGTCGTACAAAAATCAAGGAGCTCAGGCAAGCGTACCAAAAAGCCAGGGAGGTGAATGGGCGATCTGGGTCACAGCCCCATATATGCCGCTTCTACAGTGAGCTGCACGGAATTATGGGGGGTGACGCCACCACTACCCCACCACTGTCTGGGGACACTTGCAAGGGGGGAGTTGCACGGAGTGAGGAGGATGAGTCATTGGAGGACGAAGAGGAGGAGTAGGACAATGCAAAGGCGGTAAGTGGGGAATCTGTTTTCCCCCCTAGCCAGGAACTATTCTTAATGCTGGAGCCAATAGCCTCCCCCCACTCCCAAGGCGGGCTCCCGGACCATGACTCTAGAGAAGGTACTTCTGGTGAGTGAGAGCCTGATCAGAGCCACACGGTGGGGGGCTGAGGAGAAACCCAGCCGCGCTGGGCTGTTCGCGTTTAGTTTAAAGGGCTCATCCCTGCTCAGAGCCTCATCAGAGCGGTGGGGGGAGGGGGGTAAGGAGGGGGTTGTGTGAAGCGATCATCCCAGAGAGCCCGCAGGCCCTCCTTTTATATGGCAAACCCACCAGGCATTGCTTGCTATGGGAAAGGTGGCCCGGCAGTTTGAAAGCATTGAAATGAATGCGGAAGAAGCAGACCCTCCCGTACCCCTAGGGCTTACCATGGCTGCCTGCAAGCTGAATTCTGTTGCCCGGCTGTGAGTGATGGCTTACTCATACCAAAGTGGCAGGCACTTCAGTACAAGAGGCAAAATGCTAACTTATACAGAAAGAACATGTGCAGTGTACTAATTGCCTGTTTCACTGAGAGCGTCCCCTTTGTTCTCTGAAATGTATCTTTTAAAATACTACCCCCTCCCCTTTTCTCCTCCCGCACGTGCAAATGTTTCAACGCAGCACCTATCTACTCCGTCCCAGAGGCTGGTCCAGATTAGAAGGCGGAAAAAATGAACTCGGGACGACATGTTCAACAAGCTCATGCAGTCCTCCCGCACTGATAGGGCCCAGCTGAATGCGTGGAGGCAAACAATTGTGGAGTCCCGTAAAGCATTACAGGAACACGAAGAGAGGAGGGACGCACGCGATGAGAGCAGGCAGGACGCTATGGTCAAGCTCATGGGGGAGCAAACTGACATGCTGCGCTATGTGGTGGATCTAATGCGGGAAAGGCAGCAAGACCACAGACTGCCGCTGCAGCCCCTGTATAACCGCCCTCCCTCCTCCCCAAGTTCCATAGCCTCCTCACCCAGACGCCCAAGAACACTAGGTGGAGGTTACGGGGACCCACACACTCAACCCCAGAGGATCGCCCAAGCACCAGAAAGCTGGCATATGTGAACTTTTGATTTGGTTTCTGGACTTATCCTTCCCTCCTCCTCCATCACCCCACTAACCCAATACTACCCCCCGCCCCAGTCTAACTTCTGATTTCTCTCAATGTGTTGTGCAACAAATAATAAAGAACAGTTATTTATTTATTTATTTATATATATATATATACACACACACACACACACACACACACACACACACACACACACACAAATATTAGATAGATAGAGCAGGTAGCTTCAAGAGAAACAAACAACTGTCACACTGTACCCTGGCCAGTCATGAAACTGGCTTTCAAAGCTTCTCTGATGCACAGTGCACCCTGCTGTGCTCTTCTAATTGCCCTGTTGTCTGGCTGTGTGAAATTGGCCACCAGGCGAGTTGCCTCAACCTCCCACCCCGCCATAAACGTCTCCCCCTTACTCTCACAGATATTGTGGAGCACACAACAAGCAGCAATTACAATTGGAATATTGGTTGTGCTGAGATCTAACCGAGTCAGTAAATTGCACCAGCGCACTTTCAAACGTTCAAAAGCACATTCTACCACCATTCTGCACTTGCTCAGCCTATAGTTGAACTGCTCCTTACTACTGCCCAGGGTGCCTGTGTACGGCTTCATGAGCCATGGCATTAAGGGGTAGGCTGGGTCCCCGAGGATAACTATAGGCATTTCAACATCCCCAACAGTAATTTTCTGGTCTGGGAAGTAAGTCCCTTCCTGCGGCTGTTCAAACAGACCAGAGTTTCTGAAGATGCGAGTGCCATGTACCTTTCCCGGTCACCCCACGTTGATGTTGGTGAAACTCTGTTGTGATCCACCAGTGCTTGCAGCACTATGGAAAAGTATCCCTTGCGGTTTATGTACTGGCCGCCCCGGTGTGCCGGGGCAAAGAAAGGGATATGCGTTCCGTCTATCACCCCGCCGCAGTTAGGGAACCCCAGCGCATTAAAGCCATCCACAATGGTCTGCACATTTCCCAAAGTCACTACCCTTGATAGCAGCTGGTCAATGATTGCGTTGGCTACTTGCAGCACAGCAGCCCCCACAGTAGATTTGCCTACTCCAAACTAATTCCCAACTGACCGGTAGCTGTCGGGTGTTGCAAGCTTCCACAGTGCTATGGCCACTCGCTTCTCAACTGTGTGGGCTGCTCTCATTTTGGGGTCTTTGTGACTTGCTGTCCCCTGTCCTGAAGCACAAAGTTCCATGAAAGTGGCCCTATGCATACAAAAGTTTTGCAGCCACTGGGAATCATCCCAGACCTGCAACACTATGCAGTCCCACCAGTTTGTGCTTGTTTCTCGGGCCCAGAATCAGCGTTCCATGGCATGAACCTGGCCCAACGCCACCATGATCTCCCAATCGCCACATGCTGTGCTTCTAGGAACGTCTGTGTCCATGTCCTCATCAGTATAGTAATCGCGCTGTTGTCGCTTCTTCGCCCGGTTTTGCAGGTACTGCACATACTGCTGGATAATGCGCGAGGTATTTACAATGGTCAAAACTGCAGTGGAGATCTGAGCAGGCTCCATGCTCGGGTAATCCTGGAAAAAGGGCGCGAAACGTAGGAGAGCTGTTCAGTTCAAGATGGCCAATAAAAGGCGGAAAATGGTTGTCTTCTGTAGCTTTCACGGAGGCAGGAAGCTCACTAGAGCTGCAAGAGTGGGAGAGCAGAGTTTGTGGCGGCAGCTGTGCGCCTCAGTTCACGATGGCCAAAAAAAGGCGGGAAATGGAGTTAGATAAAAAAGAGTAGATAGAAAGACGAGAGGACATGCGAGGTGGATTAATAGTACCAGGAGACAAGCAGTGCACCGTACTGCACCGTCTGCTGGCAGTATGGCATCTTCCGTAGCTTTCACGGAGGGAGGAGCGAGTGATGACACACACCCAGAAACAGCCTGCAAGAATGTTTTTGCCCCATCATGCACTGGGATCTGAACCCAGAATTCCAATGGGCGGCGGGGACTGCGGGAACTTTGGGATAGCTACCCACAGTGCACCACTCCGACATTCGATGCTAGCCTCGGTACTGTGGACGCACTCCACCGAATTCACGCGCTTTAGTGGGGACACACAACACCGAATGTATAAAATTGCTTCCGAAAATTCAAATAGAATAATTTCGAATTAACTTCGTACTGTAAACGTACCGAGTCAACAGGAACACAGTATAGTTTTCTGCCCTTTGGTAACCTGTGACTAGTGTTATTGACCAACCACTTTCTTAAAACAAAAGCCCTATCAACAGTACGGGCGCTGCAGCAGCATAGCAATGGTGTCATAGCTATGCTGTTGTAACCCCATAGCTTGTTAGCACAGAAATCAGGAACTTTCAGCAAAGTCCATCTTGGGGGGATCCAGGGCCTGGTGCGCTGGATTCCCCGCTCCGAGTCCCCAACAGGAGTCTGATCATTTTCAGTTGCCTGGCCCCAGACACGCCTGTTGCCCCTCCTCATTCCTTTGTCTCTTTCCAGGGACAGCAGGTCACCTGGTCTACTTTGACACCTCCGGCTGATTCTTGCAGAGGAGGTGACCCGACCATCAGTTGCCAGGCTCCAGAGTGTCAGCCGTTCTCTGTCCCAGGCAGCAGTCACACCTGCCCTCTAAGGGTCACGGCAATGATCACACACTCTTACCCCGCCACCTAAATACAGTACTTGAACAACAGGGGAAACTGAGGCACACACAGTATTCAGAGACGACATTAAGAACCTTCCCACTTCATCACAGTACAGAATAATTAATTGACGATGACCTCAATGTCACTCCAGGGAGAAAATTAAATTTCATTTTTTGTCAAGTATGCGTGTTTGTTGGAGTAGTTTACACATTTCTAAATGAGGTTTCAAAACTTGTAAGGATAGACTTACTTCTGAGGCTTTGGTTACCAGTTTAAACAAAACAAATCTGCCAACTAAAAATCATAGGTTGCAACTGACAACTCTTAACACTTTAGAATAAATCAAAAAAGCTATTTGTCATTATTTATGCTCATTCTTTGCATTTCTCTCAGATTGGAAAATAAATATAAATGAAGGCTATTTTACATTTACTTATAAACAGTTTCACATCCAGGCTTTTAATGTTGCAGTTGTTTGGGTTTCAAACAATGCAGGGGAATATTTGTTTGAATACAGCTGCTTTAAATGAAAAGTTTAAGAATTTTGAAAACATCTGTTGGCCTCAAAATCCACACTCCTTAGCATTCTAACTATGCTGACCTAACCCTCAGTGTAGACACAGCTAGGTCAACAGAAAACTCCCTCAATTGACCTAGCTACTGTCACTCGGGAAGGTGTAATTCCTACAGCAACTGTAGTCTGCGTCTATACTATGGGGTTACAGCACCATTGCCATACCACTGCAGCGCCAGTACTGTTGATAGGGCTTTTGTTTTAAGAAAGTGGCTGGTCAATAACACTGGTCACAGGTTCCCAAAGGGTAGAAAGCTCAAGTACTCAAAACCGAGTCAGGCCTACATGGAGATAAGCAGTTGACATATATAGAATGGTATATTCAGGTCCTGGTCTAAGATTGGAAGAATTGTGATTTGAGCAAGAGGCATAACGCCTTCGTGTATTCTTTTGGGAGACCAGAAAGGGGACTGAGGTGCAGCTAACCCTGTAGCCCCAATAATGAAGTATCTGAGCACATCACAATTTTTTATGTACTTACCCTCACAACACCCCATGAGGTAGAGCAGTTATACGATAGTGAACTGAGGCACAGAAAGATTAAGTGACTTGCCCCAGGTCACACAGGAAGTCTGCAGCAAAGCAGGGAACTGAACTCCCATTTCCCAAATCCCAGACTTGCACCCTAACTACTCAACCATCTTTCCTCTCACTTATATTGCATTTGTATTACAACAGCACCTATAGAAACCCAATCAAGTTCACAGCCCCATCATACTAGACTCTGGGCATGTAGAGTAAGAAAGAATCCATGATTCAAACAGCTTACAATCTAAATAGACAACAAATGGGAGAATATTATCCCTATGAAGGAACTGAGGTACCAAGGTCTTTGTGTACATGGAGAACTTTACCAGCACTATTATATCAATATAACTCCACGTGAGGACACTTGGAACAACAGTGGCCATTTTTAAACTGGAAAAAAAAAAAAAAACCACTGTTTTTCCAAATAGAAGTGTCTACATGGGGAGTTATATCAGTATACTAATACTGGTAAATTTCTCTGTATAGATGAGTCAAAAGAGATTAAGTGACATGTGTAGTTGAGAGAGCCTGAAGCATAGGGCTTAGTATGAGGCCTAAGGCCTAAGTCAGGCCCTGCTGATATTTAGCAAAGTTAGCAAGAGTCAGGCTTTGAGCAAAAGTCAGGCCCTCTTATGAAACAGATGGTTGCTTGCAGGTTCACTGTCTGATACACAAACTTGGCAAGAACAGGGCTGGCATTACAAAAATACAAACACTCCTAAGAAGTGCTAGGCACAGGATACTTGCATAAATACATTCCAGAAGGGTAGTACCGGAACACCCTAATATCAAGTTATAGCAGGGGTCCCCAACGCAGTGCCCGCAGGGGCAATGACGCCTGCCGGGGCGTCTAAGTGCGCCCGCGTACTGGCTGGTGGATGAGCATCTGCCAAAATGCCGCCGAGAAGCATTTCGGCGGCGACGCCTCTGCATGACGTTGCTTCTTGGCAGCATTTTGGCGGCAACGCCTATTGACGTTGCCACTTGTTGGCGGCATTTTGGCAGATGCTCGTCCGCCGCCACAGTCCTCCGTGGCTCATCATCTGGCACCCGCCAGACGAAAAAGGTTGGGGACCGCTGAGTTATGGTATAAATATACTCTGTGAAGATGATACAGTGACATACTGACCCCTCCTAAAGATAAGGTCAGGATGACAGGGTGATGGATAGAGATGTTTTGATCGAACCAACATGTACAAGGTAAAGGGTGGTAGCTAACCACGTTCGAGGGGCAATACGTAACTTATTTATATCAGTGTATAAAAAGGGTCACAGAGGGGGTGTCTTTGTCCAGCCTATGGGGGAGTCAAAGGCCGCCGCTCACTGAGCCAAGTCCATTGTAACAGGCATACATGTTCTAGTGTAACTGTAGATGTTGATCCAGGGAACTAGGATAATAAACCTGGCCAAGCGCCTTCGCCACTGAACCAAGTCTGTGGTCTTCTAGGGAAGTTCGATAAAGTCTGCTTCCGAGCTATCTGGCCAAAGAGAATACACATGCAGCCAAAAACTGACAACAACACGCCCATGGTCACAAAATAAGTCTGGCAAAATCAGGAATTCAACTCATATCTCCCAATTCGCAGTCTAGTGCCTTAACTGCAAGACAATCATTCCTTTCTACAGAAATGCATATTTAGTTACAGAAAAAACTGTAACTCAAACAAACCAAGCTGCTAGATCCTGGCTCCAATGACTTCAATGGGTCTCTTCACAGTGTAAAATTAAGCCTCTGCAGGATTGCAGCCCAACACCACATAGCTGAAGCAACTCAGACACCTCATTAAGAAAGCAAAGTTGAACCTGACATGGAAAATTAATGCTGAATTTAAGCTTTAATTCTCAGATCATACTAAGAGGCTGCATGCACGTAATCCTAATAAAATATCCATATTATTCTTGCGAACATATGGTTCTCTGTTAGGACAAGAGTGAGAAATATTGCAGCATGAAACATACACACTTCTGCTCAACAGGGCTCCAAAAGAATGTTCCCAGCCATCCAAGCAAAATATAAGGGGGGGGGGGGGGGAGTGAAACAGTCCAAATGACCAAGTAAAGCAGACAAGAGAAAATACAAAGTAAAATGTTTGCTAACTTCCAACATCAGTTTACATACCTGTTTTACGTTTGTTTGAAGAACGCTTTCTAAATTTCTCACGAACCTAAAAATAAAGAAAATTTTATTTTTTGCATAGCAAGCAATAAAAGTCACAATGCACAAACCATAGGCAACATAATTCCTCTAAGCAATAGTGATTTAACTGGTTCTAAAGCAGTTTACGTTTATTTAACTTTGCTAAGGACTTTTTAAGGTCTGTCACCAAGGATTTGGAGCAATCAAATTTTTGAATTGCTCCACTCCAGCTCCGCTCCAGAACCAATAGTGACTGTTCCGGCTCCGCTCCAGCTCCGGGCAAAAACCTGCAGCTCCACTGCTCCGGGCTCTGCTCCAAAGCCCTGTCTGTCACCACTTTTCTCACCCTTTGTTGTACTAAGATATCAAGGAATAGTAATAGTGCTAGAAAACTTTGCTTTCAAAAAAAAAAAAAAAAAAAAAAAAAAAAACACGCTCTGTGGACACAGCCACAAAGATTATTTCTGTCCTCCTACTCTGAATGAAAACATTTTTAATCCCACTGTGATGGGTTGGATCACAGAAACCCCCTTTTGGCAACAGTTGGCAGCCCCGACTACTTCTACGCCTGCTTTCCTGCCCTGGCGGCTTGGGACTTCAGTGCCCTGCCTGGTTTGAGCCAGACCCGCTAGCCTGCTGCAAACCCAGACCCAGGTCTGAACCATGTCCCCTAACAGCTGTAGGCTTAATTGAAAGCAGCTTAAGAAGTGTTCCTGTCTCTTAGGGTATGTCTACACTACCGGCCGGATCAGCGGGCAGTGATCGATCCAGCGGGGATCGATTTATCGCATCTAGTCTAGACGCAATAAATCGACCCCCAAGCGCTCTCCCATCGACTCCTGCAGGCAGTCGACAGGGGCGGCGGGGGGGGGGGGGGGGAGAAAGGGGGCGGCAGCAGTCGACTCACCGCAGTGAAGACACCACTGTAAGTCGATCTAAGTACGTCGACTTCAGCTATGTTAGTCATGTAGCTGAAGTTGCATAACTTAGAACGGTTCCCCCGCCAGCATAGACCAGGGCTAACACTCAGATGCCCAACTCCCAACGGGGTCCAAACCCCAAATAAATCTGTTTTACCCTGTATAAAGCTTTATACAGGGTAAACTCAAAATTGTTTGCCCTCTATAACACTGATAGAGAGATATGCACAGCTGTTTACCCCCCCCCCCCGGTGTACTCTGGGTTAATTAATAAGTAAAAAGTGATTAAATACAGAAAGTAGGATTTAAGTGGTTCCAAGTAATAGCAGACAGAACAAAGTGAATTATCAAGCAAAATAAAATAAAACATGCAAGCCTATGCCTAATACAGTAAGAAAACTGAATACAGATAAAACCTCACCCTGAGGGGTGTTCCAGTAAGCTTCCTTTTACAGACTAGTCTCCTTCTAGTCTGGATCCAGCAATCACTCACACCCCCTGTAGTTACTGTCCTTTGTTCCAGTTTCTTTCAGGTATCCTTGGGAGTGGAGAGGCTCTCCCTTGAGCCAGCTGAAGACAAAATGGAGGGGTCTCCCCCAGGCTTAAATAGACTTCCTTTTGTGGGTGGAGATCCCCTCCTCTCTCCTATGCAAAGTCCAGCTCCAAGATGGAGTTTTGGAGTCACCTGGGCAAGTCACATGTCCATGCATGACTCAGTTTTTACAGGCAGCAGCCATTGCCCACATGCTATCTTGAATGTCTCCAGGAAGACTTATGTGGATTGGAGCCTTCCAAGATCCATTGTTCGTTAAGTGTTTTTTGATTAGGCACTTAATTTGCACATTCCTTTCTCGAGAAGATGACCAAATGCTATACTAAGGCTACTTAAAAAACAAGCAAGTACACAGCCAATATTCATAATTTTTAATACAAAAATGATACATCCATACAAATAGAATGAATAGATTCAATAGATTATAATCTTCACAGAGATATGTTACATGGCATATGTAGCATAAAATATATTCCAGTTATGTCATATATACATTCATAAGCATATTTCCATAAAGCAGGCCTGCACAACTCGTAAAGTGGCGAGGGCCATATTACTCCAAAGGAAACAGCTGAGGGCCGAACTGCCCTCCAGCGCCGCCGAACCCTCCCCCCAGCGCCACCCAGCCCCCCTAAAACACAACCCCCCCCCAGCGCCACCCAGCCCCCCTGAAACCACCCCCCCAGGCCCCCCAAACCCCCCCCCCACCCCCCCCCACCCCCCCCAAACCCACCCCCCCCCCCAGCGCCACCCGCCCCACGGAAACAAACCCTCCTTCCCTAGCGCTGCCCCATCGAAACAGCGTTATTGAACCTTGGTAATATGTTATAGCGGGCCCCTAAGGTAGTATAATTAAGGTAAAAGAAAACTGTCTTTTTGCTAGAAGTAGAATAAGATCTTCCCCCCACTTTGTAATCAATTGCCCTGTTGAATGAATGAGGTGTGAATGAGGAAGGCGTGGAAGGCAGGCACCTCCAGACAGCTGCAACCCTTGGAGAGGGGATGGGAGCCAGACCAGATCAGTAGAACAGGTCAGCCACCAACTCACCGCTCGCCTCCTCAGCCCCCCACCCCCGCCGCTGGCTCACCTGCCCCTCCCCGCCATTGCCCACCCGCTCGCCTTCCCCGCCCACTGCCTGCCCACTCGCCTCCTCAGCTCCCCTCCTCAGCTGCCGGCTCACCTGCCCACCTGCCACTGCCTGCCCGCTCGCCTCCTCAGCCGCCGGCTCACCTGCCCCCCCGCCACTGCCTGCCCGCCCGCCTCCTCACCTGCCCCCCCGTCACTGCCCCCCTGCTCACCTCCTCAGCCCCCCGGCTCGCCTACTCACCCCCCGCCACTGCCCGCCTGCTTGCCTCCTCAGCCCCCCCTTTCTCCCTGCCGCCGGCTCACCTGCCCCCCCGCCACTGCCTGCCCGCCTACTTACCCCCTGCCACTGCCCGCCTGCTCGCCTCCTCAGCCCCCCTCCCTCACCCGCTGCTTGCCTACTCACCCCCCGCGGGCTGCATGTTGTGCAGGCCTGCCATAAAGCCTTATGGGGTGCACTATCACACCCACCTTCAACACGAATGGTCTTACTATTTTCTTTGAGTAGAACTGGATGAATCTGCCTCAGGTCTGGTCTACACTACAGACCTATACTGGTATAACTAAGTCACTCAGGGATGAAAAGTCCACACCCCTGAGCGACTAAGTTATACCAACTTAACCCCCTATGTAGACAGCGCTATGGGAGAAGCTCTCCCACTGACATAGCTACCGCCTCTTGGGTAGATGGTTTAACTACACCAATGGGAGAGCTCTCTTGTGTTGACTTAAAGTCTTCATTAAAGCACTACAGCGATGCAACTGCGCCAATGCAGCGTTTCAAGTGTAGACTTGCCCTTAGAAATCAATCAACACTACTCCTCATTTACTCCTGGGGGAATTCTGCACAGAATACTGTTTCAGATTGCTTTGCTCCCCTGCAGAAAAACAGGGGAGCAAAGAAGTCTGTGGGGAACACACACCCCTTCCCCGGCAGCCTGGGCATATCTGCCTGCAGCAGCCAACAGAGATGTAGATCACGTCGGGGCGGGGGGAGAGGGAGAGTTTGAGCATGCATGGAGAGATGTTAAGGGGGCAGGGCTGGGCACACACCTGTATGCAGATCAGCAAAAGAGACTCTGTCCCTCTCCCTCACTATTGTGGTGTCCCAGGCTTGGAGGGGGTAGGGTTTTGTGAGGCAAGCTCTGTCCTGTGAAGCAGAGCAGAAATGTAACAACTAAGCAGGTAGGCATAGGCGTGCGCACGGGGTGTGCCAGGTGTGCCCAGGCACACCCTAATGCAGGGGCGGGAAAATGGCCCCACTCTCCCGACGCAGCAAGTCCGGCCGAGCACAGCAAGTTGCCGGCCCCTCCCCCACCTTCCCCCCTCCCCTGGAGCCATGCCGCTGCGCACGGAGCACTCTGGGGGCCGGGGCTGCACGCTCCCGCGGCCCAGTGTTTGGCTCCGCGGGTAGACAGACACGTTTCCCGCTCATCTGGAGCCTTGCCGCCACACGCGCAGCATTCTGAGGGTCGGGGCTGCCTGCTCCCGCAGGGCAGCGTGTCTGGTTCTGCGTGGAGCCTCATGGTAAGGGGTCCGGGGCCAGGGGGGTTGGATAAGGGATGGGGGCAGTCAGGGGACAGGGAGCAGGGTGGGTTGGATAGGGGGTGGGATCCCGGGGGGGGGTTAGGGGCAGGGTCCTAGGGGGGCAGTCAGGGGACAAGGAGCAGGGAGGCTTAGATAGGGGGTGGGGTCCTGGGGGGCAAGGGTCCCAGGAGGGAGTAGTCAGGAGACAAGGAGCGGGGGGGTTGGGGGTTCTGAGGGGGGCAGTCAGAGAGTGGGAAGTAGGAGGGACTGGATGGGGGCAGGGCTCCCTGGGTGCACACCCTAATAAAATGTACTGTGCACGCCTATGCAGGTAGGCTGCTAATGTTCCCATTGTTGGTTAATTGTTCCCATTCTTAGTCAAGTCTCCCAGGAGCCTAAAAACACATGTAAAAGCTTAAAGGCTCCTTTACGTTGCTAGGGCAGTGAAAAGGAGCCTTATAGTAAATTACAAGTATGGGAATCCTCAGCTAGGAAGATCTATGTGCTTTCTTATTTTTTTTCCCCCGCTGCCAGAGGGGTTAGACTGCAGCTCAGGATCTATTTTACCTATCCATTTTTAAAAAGGCAGGACAATGATTAGCAACACTGTATGACTTTCACATGTGAAAGTCTGAGCAATTTAAAACTACATTCTACTTTACTTTAATTTTGGTGTTCTGTAATGTAATTTAAATGAAAATCCAGGATTAAAACTGGAGTACAGGGCATTGGTTACAAAGTATTTGTAACTTAACTTTTCTGTGCATTAGGAAATGCTGAACAATTATTGTGATTTTCTGTATGGTAGTTTAAATAAATTACCAAAATAAGTGAAACTGATGTGATTATATTGCATTACTTTGACAAATAAAGTATGCAGAATTTTTAATTTTTTGGCACAGAATTCTCCCAGGAATACTCATTCAGCTATTGGTATTCACAGTCCTGCTAAACCCTATGCGTTTCAGGAAAACAGGCAATCAAACCAACAGGTCCCTTTGGATCCCTGCTCCCCTTTAAGTAATCATTGAATATGGCCAAATATGGTAAATTACACAGCTTAGTCAGACAAGATTACCACTGTGTCATGATATTACAGATGTGCTACACCTTTATACAGTCTTTCTGGGATCATACCCTTCTCACTAGGAGGCCTGGGCCTCCACTTTTCTCAAGAAAGAGCCCCATAACTCCAAGACTGCTTCGGCAGCTCTGGATGAGGTACACCAGATGTTGTGATAGCCATGTGTAGGACCCATGGATCTTGAAAGGTGTGTTGGGGGGGGGGGTGTTGATCATCGTAGCAGTGAATACAAGTCTACAGGGTCAACACTAAATGCCCCAACAACAACTACATAGGTGAAACCAGAGACAGACAATTACTGCACACTCAGATTAACACAGGAAAATGATAAAAGACGAAAACACCACATCACCTGTGGGTGAACACATTTCACAGAGTGATCACTCTATATCTGATCTCTCAGGGCTTGGCTACAGCGCTCCTGGTACTCCACCTCGGCGAGAGGAATAACGTCTGATGCGTCTTGGCTGAGACGCCCCAGCGTCAGTGTGAACAAGGTGTTGCATTAGTGCACTCTGATTGACTTCCGGAAACATCTCATAATCCCCTTAAGTCAAGTGGCCACTCTTGTAATTGTTTTGAACTCGGCTGTAGGAATGCAGATATGCCCTTTCAAAGCTCAGTTTCTGACAGCCGGCATGCTCATCTGCTCCCAGACAAAGCAAACATTACTTAGGAATGTTGTTTGCTGTCAGTGTGAGAGAGAGGCAGGGGGGAGGGGGAGTCTGAACTTACAAGACAGCATGCTGACACACTCTCAGCACCCCAAAAACCCACTCTCCCTCCCCCCACATACACACACACTCCCTGTCACAGTCCACCCCACCCCCCGCATTTGAAAAGCATGTTGCAGCCACTTGAACGCTGGGATAGTTGCCCATAATGCACCGCTCCCAATGCCGCTGCAAGTGCTGCAAATGGGGCCACGCCAGTGCGCTTGCAGCTGTCAGTGTGGACAGACTGCATCGCTTTCCCTACTGCGCTCTCCGAAGGCTGGTTTAACTCAAAGCACTCTACATCTGCAAGTGTAGCCAAGCCCTCAGTTCTTATAGGAAATCTGCACAACACCTTCAAAGGTCTGTAACCTTTAGTTCAAACTTTGCTTGACAATAAAAATCATGGACTGAATAGACACACTGAATTTATGGCTCATTACAACCATCTATAACCCATTACCAACCGCATAAACAAGCTGCCTTTCCCCCTCCGTTTTCCCCCCTCCCCATGACTGGAGGGGTGTTAACAGGCCACTTCACCTTGAATGGTCCCTTGAAATGTTTTAACTACTTACACTAACCAATCTGGTCCACCTTGTATTTAGCTGTAACACTCTAAGGGCTTGACTACACTTGCAAGTTAGAGCACATTAAATCAGCCCCGGGCACCCTAACTCCTGGTTGAGGTGTTCACACTGGCAAGGCACTTAGAGTGCCTAGATGCTGCAGCTGGAGCGCTCCTGGTAATCCACCTCCACAAGACACATAAAGCTTGCTGCGCCCTGGCTGAAACGCCCAGGTGTCAGTGCGGATGCGTTGCGTTGCATTACTGCGCTGTGATTGGCCTCCGGAAACGTCCCATAATCCCCTGAAGTCAAGTGGCCACTCTGATCATTGTTTTGAACTGGGCTGCAGGCATGTGGATATCCCCTTTCAAAGCTTCGTTTCTGACAGCAGGCATGCTTATCTGCTCCGGGACACAAAGCAAACCATTACTGTGGAATGCTGCTGCTGAGGCAGGCATTTGTGTGTGTGTGGGGGGGGGGGGGGGGGGGGGGGGGAAGGTCTACTGCTGTCTGAACTTCTAAGACAGCATGCTGACACACACTCTGCCCCCCAAAACACACTGTCTCTCCCCCCACATACAGACAACACATGCTCTGTCACACTCCCCCACCTCCCCTGGAAAAGCACGCTGCAGCCACTTGCACACTGGGATAGCTACCACAATGCACTGCTTTCTGTGGTGTTACAAGAGCTGCTAATGTGGCCACGCCACTGCGGTTGCAGCTGACAGTGTAAATACATGGCAGCGTTTTCCCTGCTGCGGTCACCGAAGGCTGGTTTAACTCCCAGCACTCTACATCTGTAAGTGTAGCCAAGCCCTAAAAATGTTTCCCAGACCTGAAGAGGAGCTCTGGCCATGTCTACACTACAAAGTTAAGTTGACTTTATGAAAGTCAACATCGGGCTTCCAAATTAAGTAAGTCAATCTTGTGTGTCCACCCAATGCTCCTTGTTTCGGCCGAGTGCATCCTCGTTAGCCGCACTTGCATCGATGCACGGAGCACTGCACTGTGGGTAGCTATCCCACAGTGCAAGTAGGCAAATGGGATTTGGGGTAGGACTTGCAATGCTTCATGTAACCAAAACACTGTCACAGGTTGTAATGGGAATACGGCTTTAGCCGCTCATGATGCATTTTCTTCCCTCCCTGCCTAATATCAACGGCAAACAAACCAAGTTTTTTTTCCCACACCTTATTTCAAAAGCCTGGGTTAGCCACATGGACACCACTGCCTGATAAGCATGGAACCCACTCAGCTGTGCACTCTTGTTTTGAGCATTACAAACACCTTATGGTGCAGTATTTCCAGAGCCGAGACAGGACCCACCGCGTGGAACATTGCGATGTCATCCAAGCAGCCCTGCTGCAAGCCTTTGAGTGAAACAAGTCACAGTTGCTAATGGCAGTCGTGCATCAACTGAACACAGCTGAGTACCGTTTCTGCTCCTGGGAAACAAGCACTGACTGGTGGGACCAGATCGTTACGCAGCTATGGGATGACAAGCAGTGGCTGCAGAACTTTGGAATGCAGAAGGCTACATTCCAGGAACTTTGTGCAGAGCTTTCGCCTGCCCTGAAGCACAGCAACACAGAAATGAGACCTGCTCTGAGTGTGGAGAAGCAAATGGCGATCGCTCTATGGAAGCTTGCAACGCTAGCTGGCCCTGCACCTCAGAGACATTCTGCACAGCTGTCTGCAGCTCCTGTTTCAGGTTACAATGCTGCAGAGATTTCAGCTCTTAGTCTTTCCTCTGCCGTATGACCTCACTCTTGGCCCTGATAATGAAAAAAGCATCCTTCACCATCTGTAATTGTGGGAAACTCTTTCTTCTCCTTTAACTCCTCAGTAAGCTTGTCCAACTCTTCTTGGAGCTGGGAGATTCCAGCCTGCTTTGCTATGTGCAGACTTTGCAGCTGATACTTTAGCAGCCTCTTTTCTTCTTTCTTCATTTCCCACTTTTAGCCTCACCTCCGAAAGCAGCTGCTCGGCCACAGGGAGACTGGCACCCGTATCCTGCCGTTGGCCAAGAAGCCTCATAGAGCTTGTCTGCACTCTTCTATTCCGGATGCAGCAGCTGCTTCAAATCCTTCTGTGTGGTGCTGTACTGTCTGCCCATAGTGTCTTTCACTTCCTGTTTTGGCTGGTTGATGGCATCTGTCAGTCACATTAATTCTGTCCAACTGCCCTTTGTGAAAAGTCTCCATAGAGAGCTATAGTTCTAGCCCAGGTTCTTCCTGCTTCAGCTCCCAGCAACTTCTCCTGTCAACCAGTTTCCTCTTCCCCTTAGCTGCCTGGTGACCATCATCCTGGCACTTCTTGGATTAAAGTGCTTGAAAGGGAATGGAGTCTTACTCAGGAGAAACTTCGTGTTAGCACTCAAGAGGCCCAACATGTAAAGATGCAGCACCAGCACTTGGATGGGCAGACAATGTTTAAAAATACTCCAAGCTTTGGCAGACAGTAAACCTGAACAAGATGGAGTTTGCCTGGGAGTTCTCCTGGGGCGATTTCTCACAGTGGGGTTTGTGACAAAGTGGGAATGTTCTTGATGTGTTATTTGAATGCTGAGTAGGGAGTATTAACCTGGGAAGGTTGCAGGGGAGTTTTGCTGGGACTGCCTGCATTGGGGAAGGGAGGATACCTGAGCATGTAACATGAGAACCCAGGAGGGGGATTGGAGGCCAGGTAACACCTCTGCCCGGGAAACTGGACAAAGGACACAAAGGCTGGGGGAGGAGCCGGAGAAAGTGCAGAAAGGAGAGGGCAGAAGAGAGTTTCAGTTTTTGAAGCTGGCTGGGAAATAAAGAGCGGAGCCCCGACCAACAGAGCTGTGGCTTCCCTGGGGCCCCCAGATGGACCTAACTAAAGGGGGTCGTGTTGTCTGTATCAGCAAGACCTGTTTTGGACTGTGTTCCTGTCGTCAAAATAAACCTTCTGTTTTACTGGCTGGCTGAGAGTCATGGTAAATCGCAGAAAGCCGGGGGTGCAGGGCCTGGTCTCCCCCCCACACTCAGTGACAGGGTTTTTTTGCCTTTCAGTCTTCAGATGTTGTATTTACTGCTCACAGAAGAGGCTCCAGGAAGGAAGATATTATGGATAGTGAGCGATCAGCTGTTGTGACCTGCATAGGATGTGCCACATTTGTCGGTCTTTCTCCCAGAGGATAGAAGCAACTTTGTCTGTACAAAGTGCAAGCTGGTCTCCAATTTGGAAGAGAAGGTTAAAGGACTAGAGACCCAAGTATCAACCCTGCATTGCATCAGAGAAAATTAACATTTTCTGGATAGAAGTCAGCGTTTGGTACTGCAGGCACAGCATGCTGAAGAATCAGAGAGGGCACTGCAGAATGGGGAAGAAAATTGGCAGCATGTGACCTCCAGAAGAAGCAAGAGGCGAACCCATGAACCCCCAATGCTGATAGTGGTAAGAAACCGTTTTCAGGCTTGAGTGGGTCACTGCAGACTACGTGGCTCTGGGAAGAAGGATAAAGGAGTTTGAGGCACAAGTATTGTTCTCGTCCATCCTCCCCGTTGAAGGAAAAGGTCCAGGTAGGGACCATCGAATTGTGGAGGTAAATGCGTGGTTGCGCAGGTGGTGTCAGAGAGAGCGTTTGGATTCTTCAAGCATGGGATGTTGTTCCACGAAGAAGGATTACTAGGGAGAGATGGGATCCACCTAACAAAGAGAGGGAAGAGCATCTTTGCAGGCAGGCTTGCTAACCTAATGAGGAGGGCTTTAAAACTAGGTTCGCTGGGGGATGGAGACCTAAGCCCTGAGGTAAGTGGAGAAGTGGGATACTGGGAGGAAACACAACGAAGAGAGTGCAACAGAGGAGGCCTCCCGATTCTTACTGAGAAAGTAGGACAATCGGCTAGTTATCTTAGGCGTCTGTACACGAACGCAAAAAGCTGGTAAACAAACAGGAAGAATTGGAAGTCTTGGCACAGTCAAGGAACTATGACGTGATTGGAACAACACAGACTCAGTGGGGTAGCTCACATGACTGGAGCACTGTCATGGATGGGTATAAACTGTTCAGGAAGTACAGGAGGGGGAGAAAAGATGGAGGAGTTGCACTGTATGTAAGAGAGCAGTATGACTGCTCAGAGCTCCAGTATGAAACTGGAGAAAAGCCTGTTGAGAGTCTTTGGGTTAAGTTTAGAGGCAAGAGCAACAAGGATGATGTCGTGGTGGGCATCTGCTATAGACCACCAGACGAGGCTTTCTTTGGACAACTAACAGAAGTTTCCAGATTGCATGCCCTAGTTCTCATGGGGGACTTCAATCACTTTGACATCTGCTAGGACAGCAATACAGCAGTGCACAGACAATCCAGGAAGTTTTTGAAGAGTGTTGGGGACAACTTCCTGGAGCAAGTGCTGGAGGGATCAACTAGAGGCCATGCTTCTCTTGACCTGCTTCTCACAAACAAGGAAGAATCGGTAGGGGACGTAGAAGTGGGTGGCAACCTGGGCAGCAGTGACCGTGAGATGGTCTAGTTCAGGATCCTGACAAAAGAAAGAAAGGAGAGCAGCAGAATACAGACCCTGGACTTCAGAAAAGCATACTTTGACTCCCTCAAGGAACAGATAGGCAGGATTCCCTGGGAGGCGAATATGAGGGGGAAAGGAGTCCAGCAGAACTGGCTGTATTTTAAAGAAGCCTTATTGAGGGTGCCGGAACAAACCATCCTGATGTGCAGAAAGAATAGCAAATATGGCAGGCGACAAGCTTTACTTAACAGTGAAATCTGTGAGCTTAAACACAAAAAGGAAGCTTATAAGAAGTGGAAACTTGGACAGATGACTAGAGAGGAGTATAAAAATATTGCTCTAGCATGCAAGGGTGTAATCAGAAAGGCCAACGCGCAAATGGAGTTGCAGCTAGCAAGGGATGTGAAGAGTAACCAGAAGGGTTTCTACAGGTATGTTAGCAACAAGAAGGTGGGATAGGCAACCTAGTGACAGATTACACTGGTCTACAATTTTTGAGAAGTAGTCTGCTTCAGAGATAAAATGTGCTATTTATTATGTATTTTGATGTGCTGAATTCAAATATGACAATTAAAACAACTGATTAGCTACTGTTTCTAAGATATTTAAGTTTTTACATTTTATGTCTATGTATATTGTGTAGATAGTAGAGTTTTAATCATAAATTGTAAACCTAGGTCTTTTCATGTGTTTATGGTTGCTTTACATGATAATATTTCACCTGGCCTGTTTATGTAACACTTTAAAAATCAGCAAAAGGGTTATATAAATAAAATTTATTATGAAACAAAAGGCAAAAAACTATTCTGTACATAGTTTAGTCCTATTCAGTGTCTACTCGGCACTTCTTGGCTTGTCTCTTGTATTCATTAAATGGAGCATCTCTTGTCACTGTCCAGCAATAGTCTGCAAGCATTGATGGGCTCCATTTGCCCTGATAGCGTTTCTCCATTGTTGCAATGTCCTGGTGAAATCGCTCGCCGTGCTCGTCGCTCACTGCTCCGCAGTTCGGTGGGAAAAAAATCTAGATGAGAGTGCAAAAAGTGTATCTTTAGTGACATGTTGCAACCAAGGCTTTTGTATGCCTTGAGGAGGTTTTCCACCAACAACCTGTAGTTGTCTGCCTTGTTGTTTCCGAGAAAATTTATTGCCACTAACTGGAAGGCTTTCCAGGCCATCTTTTCCTTGCCACGCAGTGTGTGGTCAAATGCATCATCTCGAAGAAGTTCACGAATCTGAGGACCAACAAAGACACTTTCCTTTAGCTTAGCTTCACTTAACCTTGGAAATTTTCCACGGAGGTACTTGAAAGCTGCTTGTGTTTTGTCAATGGCCTTGACAAAGTTCTTCATCAGACCCAGCTTGATGTGTAAGGGTGGTAACAAAATCTTCCTTGATTCAACAAGTGGTGGATGCTGAACACTTTTCCTCCCAGGCTCCAATGACTGTCGGAGTGGCCAATCTTTCTTGATGTAGTGGGAATCTCTTGCACGACTATCCCATTCGCAGAGAAAACAGCAGTACTTTGTGTATCCAGTCTGCAGACCAAGCAAGAGAGCAACAACCTTCAAATCGCCACAAAGCTGCCACTGATGTTGGTCATAGTTTATGCACCTCAAAAGTTGTTTCATGTTGTCATAGGTTTCCTTCATATGGACTGCATGACCAACTGGAATTGATGGCAAAACATTGCCATTATGCAGTAAAACAGCTTTAAGACTCGTCTTCGATGAATCAATGAACAGTCTCCACTCATCTGGATCGTGAACGATGTTGAGGGCTGCCATCACACCATCGATGTTGCAGGCTACAAGATCACCTTCCATGAAGAAGAATGGGACAAGATCCTTTTGATGGTCACGGAACATGGAAACCCTAACATCACCTGCCAGGAGATTCCACTGCTGTAGTCTGGAGCCCAACAGCTCTGCCTTACTCTTGGGTAGTTCCAAATCCCTGACAAGGTCATTCAGTTCATCTTGTGTTATGAGGTGTGGTTCAGAGGAGGAGGATGGGAGAAAATGTGGGTTCTGTGACATTGATGGTTCAGGACCAGAAGTTTCATCCTCTTCCTCGTCTGACTCAAGTGAGAATGATTCTGGTGCATCAGGAACCGGCAGTCCTTCTCCGTGGGGTACTGGGCGTATAGCTGATGGAATGTTTGGATAATGCACAGTCCACTTTTTCTTCTTTGACACCTTTCCCAACTGGAGGCACCATGCAGAAGTAACAGTTGCTGGTATGATCTGTTGGCTTTCTCCAAATCATTGGCACTGCAAAAGGCATAGATTTCCTTTTCCTGTTCAACCACTGGCGAAGATTTGTTGCACAAGTGTTGCAGCATATGTGTGGGGCCCACCTCTTGTCCTGATCTCCAATTTTGCAGCCAAAATAAAGGTGATAGGCTTTCTTAACCATAGTGGTTATACTGCGCTTTTGTGATGCAAAAGTCACTTCACCACAAACATAGCAGAAGTTATCTGCACTGTTCACACAAGTACGAGGCATCTCTGCTCACTTTGGCTAAACAGAAATGTGTCCCTTTGCAAAATCAAACACTGACAAAGAAGAGAGCACGACACTGTATGATTTCTAAAGCTGATATAGGGCAATTTGTTCAGCAGAGTGATGTAAACTTCGTTATGATTGCATCATCCATGACTTCTAGGAATAACATGATGCAATTCATATCATGTATGACGCAATACCAGCTTCAGATTGCATCATTCATTGTTTTGCCTAAAAAGCAAGTACTGTCCAAACCCAGTCATAGATTTATTCATAGATCCAGTCAAAGATGTATTTTAGTCATTTCTGGTTTAAATTGAGATCCTTTCCCTTTATAACTCACTTATCCTCCGCCATTCCCAAGTCAAGGGTCGTATATACTGACCCAATAACATATCTTGAAAACTAGAGCCAATCAACAATTTTAAGCATAATTTTCGTTCTCAGTGACCCAGAATTCGTAAAGTTTGACTGCATTTATTTCAGAAGCATTTTGGCTGTAGAGCAGTGTTATGTGGGAAAAGCTGAAGTACTCAATGCTTTTTTTGCCTCAGTCTTCACAGACAAGGTCAGCTCCCAGACTGCTGCACTGGGCAGCACAGTATGGGGAGGAGGTAAGCAGCCCTCATTGGTGAAAGAACAGGTTAAGGACTATTTAGAAAAGTTGGACATGCACAAGTCCATGGGGCCGGATCTAATGCACCCGAGAGTGCTGAGGAAGTTGGCTGATGTGATTGCAGAGGCATTGGCCACTATCTTTGAAAACTCGTGACAATCAGGTCCCGGACAATTGGAAGAAGGCAAGTATAGTGCCTATCTTTAAAAAAAAAAAAAAAAGGAGAATCCGGGGAACTACAGACCAGTCAGTCTCACCTAAGTCCCTGGAAAAATCATGGAGCAGGTCCTCGAGGAATCCATTTTGAAGCACTTGGAGGCAAGAAAGGTGATCAGGAACAGTCAACAGGGATTCACCAAGGGCAAGTCATGGCAGACCAACCTGATTGCCTTCTATGAGATAACTGGTTCTGTGGATATGGGGAAAGTGGTGGACGTGATATATCTTGACTTTAGCAAAGCTTTTGATACGGTCTCCCACAGTATTCTTGCCAGTAAGTTTAAAAAGTATGGATTGGATGAATGGACTATAAGGTGGATAGAAAGCTGGATAGATTGTCAGGCTCAATGGATAGTGATCAACAGCTCAATGTCTATTTGGCAGCCAGTATCAAGCGGAGTGCCCCAGGGGTCTGTCCTGGTGTCACGTTATTGACTTAAACTGGGACCATATAGAACATGGTTGCAACCAAAGTCCTGTAATGGCACCAAATCTTGTATAAAGGGGGTCAAATGAGGTGTCTAAGGTTATGGTTTGCTGCTTATGATTATGCTATCTATATGTGTGCATCAATTTTGTAGTTGAAGTTATGAATATTGGCTCTATACTGTCTGTATTTCAAAATTATGCTATGCTTCTGGGAGACATCCCAGACAAGTTGGTGTTAGCTCTGCCTAGCCTGCTTGATGGCCCATTAAGGACCATCAGCTATACAACTGACCCATTGAAAGAAGGCAGATAAGCCTTGTAACTCAGCAAAGTATGCAGGGACCTGCCCATGTGATGCAGACTCCATTTTGCTGTAATTTTCCACAGTAAGAACAAAGAGGTGTTCTTACACCTGGAAAAGACTATAAAAGACTGATGCCTCATCTCCATCTTGTCTTCAATCCTGCTTCATACCTCTGGAGGGACTTTGCTACAAATGGAAGCTCTACACAAAGGACTAAATCACCCATCCCAACTGGGGATGTACTCCAGAGACTTGATTTAAACCTGCAGTTTATTTCATCCCTGCTTCAAGCCTGAACCAAAAACTTCGCCATTACTGTATGTAATTGAGAGCTAGAATTGGTTAAATGGAATCATCTATATATTTTTCCTTTTATGAATAAACCTTTAGATTCTGAAGGATTGGCAACAGCTTGATTTGTGGATAAGATCTGATTTGTATATTGACCTGGGTCTGGGGATTGGTTCTTTGGGATCGAGAGAACCTTTTTTCTTTTACTGGGGTATTGGTTTTCATATCCATTTGTCCCCATAACAAGTGGCACTGGTGGGGATACTGGGAAACTGGAGTGTCTAAGGGAATTGCTTTTGTGACTTGTGGTTAGCCAGTGGGATGAGACAAAAGTCCTCTTTGTCTGGCTGGTTTGGTTTGCCTTAGAGGTGAAAAAACCCCAGCCTTGGGCTGTAATTGCCCTGTTTTAAGCGATTTGTCCTGAATTGGCACTCTCAGTTGGGTCCCGCCAGAACCAGCATTGTTACACCTGGGGCCAGTTTTATTCAACATCTTCATTAATGATCTAGATGATGAGATGGATTGCACCCTCAGCAAGTTCGCAGATGACACTAAATTGGGGGGAGAGGTAGATACGCTGGAGGGTAGGGATAGGGTCCAGAGTGACCTAGACAAATTGGAGGATTGGGCCAAAAGAAATCTGATGAGGTTCAACAAGGACAAGTGCAGAGTCCTGCACTTAGGACAGAAGAATCCCATGCACTGCTACAGGCTGGGACCGACTGGCTAAGCGGCAGTTCTGCAGAAAAGGACCTGGGGATTACAGTGGATAAGAAGCTGGATATCAGTCAACAGTGTGCCTTTGTTGCCAAGAAGGTTAATGGCATATCGGGCTGGATTAGTAGGAGCCTTACCAGCAGATAGAGGGAAGTGATTATTCCCGTCTATTTGGAAGTGGTGAGGCCACATCTGGAGTATTGTGTCCAGTTTTGGGCCCCCCACTACAAAAAGGATGTGGACAAATTGGAGAGAGTCCAGCGGATGGCAACAAAAATGATAAGAGGGCTGGGGCACATTACTTATGAGGAGAGGCTGAGGGAACTGGGGTTCTTTAGTCCACAGAAGAGAAGAATGAGGGGGGATTTGATAGCAGTCTTCAACTACCTGAAGGGGGGTTCCAAAGAGGATGGAGCTAGGCTGTTCTCAGTGGTGGCAGATGACAAAACAAGGACAAATGGTCTCAAGTTGCAGGGGGGGAGGTCTAGGTTGGATATTAGGAAAAACTATTTCACTACCAGGGTGGTGAAGCACTGGAATGGGTTACCTAGGGAGGCAGTGGAATCTCCATCCTTAGACGTTTTTAAGGCCCAGCTTGACAAAGCCCTGGCTGGGATGATTTAGTTGGGGTTGGTCCTACTTTGAGCAGGGGATTGGACTAGATGACCACCTGAGGTCTCTTCCAATCCTAATCTTCTATGATTCTATTATTCTTAGACTTTGAACTGCACAGCTTTTCACATGCACTACTCTCACCAGGGCCGGTGCAAGGAAGTTTCGCGCCCTAGGCAAAATTTCCACCTTGCGCCCCACCCCCCCCCCCCCCGGCCCCCCCCCCCCCCCCCCCCCCCCCCCTGCAGCAGCTCCCCACCCCGGGGAGCCGTGCGGCAGCTCCCCACCCCAGCTCACCTCTGCTCCGCCTCCTCCCCGAGCACACCACCCTCGCTCTAATTCTCCTCCCAGGCTTGCGGCGCCAAACGGCTGATTGGCGCTGCAAGCCTGGGAGGCGGGAGAAGTGGAGCGGCGACCATGCGCTCGGGGAGGAACACTGTAAAAAAAAATTGGGGGCACTGCTTTTTGGCACCCCCAAATCTTGGCGCCCTAGGCAACCGCCTAGTTCGCCTTAATGGTAGCACCGGCCCTGACTCTCACCTCTAAAGCAGCAAGAAGAGACCTGTACTCAGACTCCTTTGCATCTGCTTTCAGCCTTGAGTAAATATTTGCTTTCCTGATCAGTCATCCTGTCTCTTGGACTCTTGACTTAAGCTACCCCATCTCTGAGCCTAAAAAAAAAGTCAGGATTTCTTGGCCTTGCGTATTGGCCACCGCTGTGAACAGTCTCTCCTGGTCAGGCAGCATCTGGTCTTTGACATCTTATTCAGGTTTACTGTCTTTCAAAGCTTTCAGTATTTTAAACATTGTCTGCCCATCTAAATGTTGGCATTGCACTCTTACCTGTTGGGCTTCTTGAGTGCTAACACAAGGTTTCTCCTGAGTAAGGCTCCATTCCCTTTCAAACACTTTAATCCAAGACCTGACTAAATAATTTCCCTCACTACTTGCTACTAGCCCAACCTACATGTCAGATAGTTGATCGGCTTGCTTCCCTTGCTCAAATAATTTCCCCAGGAAAACCTACATTTGCATCTGCAAACTGGATAACTGCTTCACCATCTCATTTGCATTCTTGCCCCACATGCTCCCTGGGACTCTGGGAACTTTGGGACCTAGGCTGATCTTGCCCCCAAGCTTCCTCAGCCTGGGGCCCTTTCTTTCTTTCCCGGCAAGTGCTGGGACCATCAAGCCCTTCAAACTTCTGATGTTCTTCTGCCCTGTGGCTACAAGAAAAATCAGTGTATCCCCGATAAATCAGAGTGGGGGGGAGGGTGAACCCTCTGGTCAAGCTCTAGCCCTGGCTTCTATACTGTGAGTTTCCTGTTACACAACTTAATGCATCCCCATTGGGAGGTCCCCTCTGTTTACAGTTCAAAGTTCTTGCCAGGCAATGTCTCTTTACATGCCCCAGTTCGCCACATTTCAAGCACATTAACCCTAGGACAATCACTCTTCTTGGCCACAAACTGTTTTGTGTCAGTCTCTTTAAGAGACATCAGGGTCTCTTGCTTCTGAGACTAGACATCCTTTGTGACCCAGCCCTTTCTGGGTGTGCCACAGTACTCTGCATCAGCCAGTAATCTCCCTTGTTACTCCAGGGGCAAACCCAACTTGCATGCCCCCTCTTGCCCACAGTACTTGCACCCCCTTAGCAGGACCATCTGACTTCTTTCCCTTCAGCGTCTGTGACAGCCTACATGGACTGCTGGGCTCCCCGCCAAGCCTGTGACAAGTGCTCCTTGAGTTGTCACTGCTGCTCCTTCTGCAGATCCAGAATATACGATATTTTTCACTCAAGATGAGTGTAAGCATCGCTCCGTGTTATCATTCCTACATGATGGGAGGGGGCCTCATACCCCACTTCTAGTACCATACCATAACAAGGGCCCTCATCCTAGAGTATCCCCTGGCAGCCCAGTGCAGCCCCACCATTGTGTCTCTGCCTCAGTTTCCCTGAGTGAAGGTTTTATGAAGTCCAATGAGATGCATATATTCAACATCACCCCTTCAGGGGCCTAGTTTATTCAACCCCAAAGGTGGAATACCACACAAACAAGTCTCCACTTCAGCATCTCTAGTAGGTAGGTGCAAGGGCTGAGCCAGCATTAGTCTGTCAACCTAGTTATGTCCCACGTCCCTTACTAGTAAGGCCTTCATGACCTGGAACCCTTTTCTAGAGTCCAGGGCCTCTTCTTACTAACTGGGGGAGGGTCTCTTCTCCTGGGTCAAGGCCAAACTGCAAAGACCTTTCCTCAGGACAACATCTAATTTCTCTTTTCCAGGGCTTCTGCCTGTTGAAGTCTTTCACGGGAGCCAGGTTTCTCTGAGCCTAATCATTCATAGTCCTTCCTTCCAGAAACTCTCCCACTGAAGAACATTCTCCCTAGGTTTCCTTCATTGGATTCCCATCCCCTCTGGGAATTGCTTTCTTTATCACGCCCAGGTGCTTCACTGCCTAATTAAATGCCTTCCAATTACTCAGTAAGCCAGATGAACCTGAGTTGCCTCATCCACCCTAGTGCAGCCTGTCAGAGGTAAGCCAAGCCCCTGACTCCTTCTGAGGGCCAGATACACTCATATAGCTTATTCCCAAAGTGGAAGGGGAATAATCTATACTGGTATAGATCATCTTCATATAAGTATAACTGTGTTCTGATTAGGTACCATACCAGTATAATGATTTAAGTTATATATTTAAAAAAAAAAAAAAAAAACCAACCTACATCCTGACAGCTATTCACATACAAAATCAGTGTGCAGATCACCTAAATAAGAACCTCCATTAGGCATCCTGCCAATCCCTTACATATTAATAGTTACTTACCAATTCACAGCATTGTTTACCATAAAAAGTGATTCCACTGAAGTCTGATTCCAATGTAGTTACTTCCATAGTGCATGTCCCTGGGGAGAAATAAAGCCAGAAATGCATTAGAAAAAAACCCCTCAATTTGTATATTCCTCTGAGAATGCTTAGAATGTCTGCAAAATTAAGTTATAACCTAATGTGAGGGGAAACGATCCATTCAGCTGTGAATTTTAGCTTTCCACTCAGGATTGTATAGAAGTGAGGGGGGAGGGATAGCTCAGTGGTTTGAGCATTGGCCTGCTAAACCCAGAGTTGTGAGTTCAATCCTTGAGGGGGCCACTTAGGGATCTGAGGCAAAATCAGTACTTGGTCCTGCTAGTGAAGGCAGGTGGCTGGACTCAATGACCTTTCAAGATCCCTTCCAGTTCTAGGAGATAAAATAATAAATTAATGGAGATATCCTAAGTCCAGATAACCAGTGTTATTATTTGAGGAGTCCCAATCACAGACCAGGACTGTACAAACACAGAACAAACACAACCCCTGCGCCAAAGAGTAGTATAAAACTAGAGACAAGAGATGGATAGACCGATGGGGGAAAAACACAGGAAACCAAGGGACAATATTGGTCAGCATGATCATATGTGGACTCAGCACACCAGCAGCTTGTTGTCAAGATTTTTTGTAGGCTTCATGACTCGGGAAAGTTTTTCGCATTGGACCACAGAGAACAGTCAACTTCATAGAAATTTGTCTCTCCATGCCAAAACTGACCCAAAACACTTTCTTTGTAATTTGCGTTTTACAGCCTGTGCTTTCTTCACTGATCACAGACAACTATGAACACGAACACAAATTCATAAAAAGCTTTTGGTTTGGATCAAGAGCAAACTGTCCTGTGATCACTCTCTCAGGCCTTGGCTACACTTGCGAGTTACAGCGCTGTAAAGGCTCCCCCAGCGCTGTAACTCACTCACCGTGCACACTGGCAAGGCATTTGCAGCGCTGTATCTCCGTGGTTGCAGCGCTGCATGTACTCCACCTCTCCAAGAGGAATAGCGAGTATTGCGCTGCCGCTGCAGCGCTGCAGCGCCAGTGTGGCCGCCCAATGCGCTGTGAATGGCCTCCAGAATTATTCGGCAGTATCCCACAATGCCTGTTCTAGCCACTCTGGTCATCAGTTCAAACTCTACTGCCCTGGCCTCAGGTAACCAGCCATGTGACCGACCCTTTACATTCTCCGGGAATTTAAAAAATCCCCTTCCTGTTTGCTCAGCCCGGCGTGGTGTGGAGTGCTATCAGCGAATCTTTCCAGGTGACCAGGCCTCCACGCGCCAAGCGAGCCCCAGCATGGAGCAATGGCGAGTTACTGGACCTCATCAGTATTTGGGGGGAGGAAGCTGTACAGTCCCAGCTGCGCTCCAGCCGTAGGAATTACGATACCTTCGGGAAGGTATCAAAGGACATGATGGAAAGGGGCCATGACCAGGACGCCCTGCAGTGCAGGATTAAAGTGAAGGAGCTGCGCAGTGCCTACCGCAAAGCCCGCGACACAAACGGCTGCTCGGGTGCTCCCCCCGCGACCTGCCGATTCTACAAAGAGCTGGATGCGATACTTGGGGTTAACCCCACCTCCACTCCGAGCACCACCATGGACACTTCAGAGCCGGTGTGGGGTGGGGGGAGGAGGAAAACGGGAGTGATGGTGGTGGGCCAGATGGAGACACCCCGGAATCCCTGGAGCCATGCAGCCAGGAGCTCTTCTCGAGCCAGGAGGAAGGTAGCCGGTCGCAGCGGCCGGTACTTGGTGGAGGACAAACAGAAAAGTAGGTTCCCGGTAAGCGGGTTTTTGGGGGAGGGGGGGAGGAATTTTTTCGGCGCGAGCTCTTTGGGAGAGGAGGGTTAGGCATGCATGCCTAGATGCGGAATAGTGCATTGATGTGGTTTATCACATCGCGGTAATCAGCCTCGGTAATCTCCTTGAATGTCTCATCCAGATCGTGTGCAATGCACTTGCGCAGGTTTATCGGGAAAGCCACCGTGATCCTTGTCCCAGCCAGGCTAACGTGTCCGCGCCACTGTGCCGCGGGGACCATTGCTGCACCCAGGCAAGCTGCATATGGGCCAGGGCGGAAGCCGCATTGCAGTAGAAGACCCTCCCTTGCTTCCCAGGTCACCCTCAGCAGCGAGATATCGTCCAGGACGAACTCCTGTGGAAAATGTTGGGACAGTGTTCAGTGTAGGTGCCCCCTGAAGCTGTTGGCTCTCCCCAAGGCACAGAAACCCAGAGGACAGTGCAGCCCTAAAACAATCAGTCCCCCTTACTCACCATTTTGAGGCTCCCGTGGGATGCGTGTGCTCTGTTTTGGACGGGAAAATTATGCTAATGTGTAGACCCTGTGTGTTTTCTACTCCTTAAGTGCGGGGGGAATCATTACTCTGTCTGGTATAAACAATGCTGCCTCTGTTAAATGTTTCATTTTGCCTATACAGCTGCATCAACCTTGAGACTTCAGCCGTCCCTCTTATCGCCTGCTCAGAGACTTCAAAGACTCAGGAAGAGACCGCGAAAAAGCAAAGAAGACATGCTGCAAGAAGTGATGCGGCAATCTATTAAAGAGAATGAGAAAGCAAAGGACTGGAGGGAGAGAGAAAGCAGGATCCGGCAGGAAAACGCAGCGCACCGGCAGCAAAGCACTGATAGGCTCATAAGCATCCTGGAGCGCCAAGCAGATGCTATCCAGGAGCTGGTAGCCATGCAGAAAGAGGAGCAGTACCGCAAACGCAAATGCCACCCCCCCTACAGCCCTTGTCCCAAAACTCTTTCCGTTGTGCCCCACTGTCACCTCCAACCCACTTTCCCCAACTTCCGTGTTCTTCATGCCACCCACTGCCTCCAACACCAGTATCTTCACCACCCAGCCCTGAAAACCACTCAACCCCCATCACCATGCAGTATAGCTGTCCTGAAGTGCAGCACTCACTGCACAGCACACCAGACAGGACATACGCGAATCTGTGATTGTACTGTTCCCCACTCCACCGCCTTGTTTCTTTTCAATAAATAATTTTTTTTTCTTTTCAATAAATGGATTGTTTGGCTTTGAAAACATTCTTTATTATTGCATAAAGTAAAAGACTCCTTAGCCCAGGAAATAAACAGGCACTGCAAGTCTGCTTGTCTGCTTAGCAGATACTGATTCCTAAAGATTGGAATTACTGCACTTCACTCCCGTGCAGGACACCAGATATCACTGCTGGTTTTCAGCCTCAAATTGCTCCCTCAAGGCATCCCTAATCCTTGCAGCCCCGCACTGGGCCACTGTAATAGCCCTGCTCTCTGGCTGTGCAAATTCAGCCTCCAGATGTTGAACCTCGGAGGTCCATGCCTGAGTGAAGCTTTCACCCTTCCCTTCACAAATATTATGGAGGGCACAGCACGCAGATACAACCGCGGGGATGCTGTTTTCGGCCAAGTCCAGCTTCCCATACAGAGATCGCCAGCGGCCCTTTAAACGGCCAAAGGCACACTCCACAGTCATTCAGCACCGGCTCAGCCTGTAGTTGAACCGTTCCTTGATGCTGTCAAGGCTCCCTGTGTAGGGTTTCATGAGCCACGGCATTAACGGGTAAGCAGGATCTCCAAGGATCACAATGGGCATTTCAACTTCCCCTACCGTGATCTTCCGCTCTGGGAAAAAAGTCCCAGCCTGCATCTTCCTGAACAGCCAAGTGTTCCGAAAGATGCGTGCGTCATGCACCTTTCCGGGCCAGCCTGTGTTAATGTCAATGAAACGCCCACGGTGATCCACAAGCGCCTGGAGAACCATAGAGAAATACCCCTGCCAATTAACGTACTCGGATCCTAGGTGGGGTGGTGCCAGAATAGGAATGTGCGTCCCATCTATCGCCCCTCCACAGTTAGGGAACCCCATTTGTGCAAAGCCATCCACTATTTCTTGCACGTTACCCAGAGTCACGGTTCTTCTGAGTAGGATGCGATTAATGGCCTTGCAAATTTGCATCAACACGATTCCAGCGGTCAACTTTCCCACTCCAAACTGGTTTGCGACCGACCGGTAGCTGTCTGGAGTTGCCAGCTTCCAGATTGCAATAGCCACCCGCTTCTCCACTGGCAGGGCAGCTCTCAATCTCGTGTCCTTGCGCCGCTGGGTGGGGGCAAGCTCCTCACACAGTCCCATGAAAGTGGCTTTTCTCATCCGAAAGTTCTGCAGCCACTGCTCGTCATCCCAGACTTCCATGACGATGTGATCCCACCACTCGGTGCTTGTTTCCCGAGCCCAAAAACGGCATTCCCCGGTGCTGAGCATGTCCGTGAATGCCACAACCAATTTCGTGTCGTACGTGTTACGCGGCGCGATAGCATCGTCGGACTCCTCACCCTCACTCTCACTGTCACTTTGGATCTTAAGGAATAGTTCGACACCCAAACGTGACGTGCTGGCGAGACTCATCAGCATACGCCTCAGCAGTTTGGGCTCCATTTCCCGCAGACAGATCGCGCTGCACAGAAACCGTTGAAAGATGGCGCCAAAGGTGGACGGAAACAAAGGGATTTCTGGGATGCGAAGCGATGCATCACGGGGCATTGGGACAGGACCCAGAATCCCCCGCACCCACGCCCCCTTCCCACAATTCACGGCACCAGAATGGGAAAAGGTGCTCTGTGGGATAGCTGCCCATAATGCACCGCTCCCAATAGCGCTGCAATTGCCGCAAATGTGGCCACGACAGTGCGCTGGGCAGCTGTCAGTGTAGGGAAAGCGCTGCAGTCTGTCCACTCAGCTGCATGAAGTCAGGTTTAACTCACAGTGCTGTACATCTGCAAGTGTAGCCAAGGCCTCAGTCTCTCCATGGGCACTTCTTCCAAGTAGCAAGCCTCTACCTGCACTTCTCCCAGAGCAGAACCCCACAATTCACACTACTTTAGACAGGATCACTTTAGACAGGCTACAACATCCCTCATTTACCAGTCATGTATAGCTCAGCTTGTGCAACTGGGTTTAACTAGACTCCTCTTTGGGAGCTTGCGGCTAATATGAAATGCAGTGGTTCAGGACACGTTCTTCAAAAACGAGTAAATTATTCATTGACAGAAACATAACAAGGAGAGAGAATAGGGTTTTAAATAAAAAAAGCCTATACATATATTTCCTACCTAAACCCAGCCCACCCTTGCCTGTTTATGGAAGTTCTGCTTAAGCCCAGTACCCCAAGCTTGGCCAGGGTGAGACAGGTTGCCCCCTGTAACTGCTGCCTTCCTGATTTGCGGACTGGAGAGCTCAGCCTGTCTCTCACCTCAGCTCCCTGGTTCAATTTTATCCATTCCAGAGACTCCTTGTGTTCAGGATTCCCAAGTTCCTTTGTCTGACTTGGCAACCTGGTCCAGACGGATTTGCGTGTTTCCCCGCAGGGGCGCTTACCTGTAGTCTTTATCATACAGTAGATCCCAGGCATTGTCTATTTCAGTATGGGGCAATTAAAGCAGTCTGCAGTCATGTCTCGGCTCTTGTGACCCAAAGCTAATTAGGGCTGATCGTAACACTTACAGAACTAACCCGTCAACCCCATTACACATTACACAGGTACACGTTAGTGCAGACAACGCCAGTTCTTCACGGCGGTCAGTCACCACAGGGACGGGCGCTCGCTCGCTCGCTCGCCCGCCCGCCCCTGAAGCGCGGAGGCTGGTGAAGCCCAGGGCTCGGAGGGCGGGCGAAGGCCGGGGCCCGGGCCCCTGTTCGCGGGGGGCTGGACGCCGCCTCGCGTGACACTTAGTTCACTTCGCCCAAGTTTTCGCGAACGGGGGCGCCGGAAGCTCCTCGGGCCAACCCAGCAGCGACCCAGAGCCCGGGCAGCCTCTCCCCGCGACCGGACGCGGCCTGGCCCCGCCGCAGGGGCTCTGGGGTGTGCCAGGGGCGCGAGCGGGACTCGCCGGAGCCCGGGCGGATGGGGACTGCGGGCTCCTGTCCCCTCCTCACTGGGGCACCCCTGGCAGACAGCACCACGCGGCGGGGGAGCCGAGGGCGCCCCGTGACCCCCCCCCCGCCGCGGGTACACGGGGTTTCCGAGGCTAAGCACAACCCCCCCCCCCGCCACGTGGAGAGGAGGCGGAGGCAGCGCGAGCCCAGAAACGATCGTTCAACCGACACCCCAAGCGCACCCCTTACAACGCTCCCTCACTCACCAGGCCGGGCGAGCCCCGAGAGCAGCGACACCGCCCGCTTCCTGCTCAGCCGCACAGCCCGGCGCCACGGCCAACGAGCGGAACCTCAGGCTAAACAGCCACTTCCCCGCCCCCTTCCTCCCAGACCTTCTATTGGCTGCCTGCCTTCTGACGTCAGGGATTTTAGAAAGGGGAACGGGCTCCTCGGGACCTTGCGTTTCCTGCGCGAGAGGAAGAGACACACGTCGATGGCGCCTTACGCTTGCTGGTAGAGACCGGGAAAGCGGGTTCGACGGCTTCTTGTAACGTCATGCGCAGGCGACAACTTCGCCGCTCACGCGTGTCTGTCGTTTCACCACGCATGCGCGCAGAAAGAAGTTGCGTTGCGCTCTGGATGTGTCCTGGACTGCTGGGCTGGGCGCTCCTCCCCATTCCTCTCGCTCGCTCACTGGCCTGGGGAGTCCCGGGCCGCACGCGGAGCAGGCCGGGGGGAGGTGAGAGAGGGGGATGGGCAGAGCGGGAGAACCGGAGGCGCCGCCCCGCCCGGTGCTGCTGCTTCCCCCCGGGGTCTCAAATGGCCGCACTGAGCTTGGCGCGGCGCGGGCGGCAGTTTTCACGGGGGTGGGAGGAGACGCCCAAGTCCTGAGGACCTCGCAGCCTCCAGGACACCGAGAGCCTCCGGCGCGGGGGCGAATGTGGCTCCCGGCCCTTTGCAGCGCCGCTGCTGCCCGCTTCCCCGCCCCCCCGCGGGAGGCACCTGGGTCTTGGCGCTGGCCGCGGCGAAGCGCCCCGGGGCAGGGGATGGGACGAAGGTCCCGGTGTCACTGGATTTACTCGAGGGCCTACCTAGTTCACAGCCCGTCTCCGCATTGATGGCGAGGAGGGTCGCGGCTGGTCCGAAAGGTGCCGGGGGTTGGCACCCACGGGCCGTACTTTGCCCGCGCTGCCCCGGAGTGGAGTGAGGCGTCTTTTGGGTGCCCAACTCCGCTGCAAGGAAAACCGGGTTCCGCACGGGTCTTCGCCCCGGCAGGGGCAGCCTCTGCCCAACAACGTGCTTGGTGCTGAGATGAGCAGGAAATACTGCTTCTTTCAAGCCCTGTCGTCTTGTCTATGGTAGCAATTACTAATCCAGTTAGACTGCAGGTTCCCCTGCTAGGAGCCGTGGCAACAGGTAGCACTAGTAGTATGGGTCTACCCACATTGCACCAGGAACCACACTACTTGATTCCCATTCCCCACAGCCACATCGAAGATGAAAGTGAGAGGAATAGCATATTCACGGGTTTCTCAACATCTTCGAAACCTATACAAAATCCCTATTGTAGAGTTGCCAGGCATTCGGTTTTCAACCGGAACGGTCGTAAAGGAACCCTGGTGGCTCCGGTCAGCATTGCTGATGAGCTGCTAAAAATCCGGTTGGCAGTGCAGCAGGACTAAGTCAGGCTCCCTGATTCAGCACGGCTTCCGGAAGCGGCCGGCATGTGGCTCCTATGTGCAGGGGCAGCCACGGGGGCTCCGCGTGCTGGCCCTGCCCCGAGCGCCGGCTCTGCAGCTCCAATTAGCCAGGAACCATGGCCAACGGGAGCTGCGGGCAGCGCACAGAACCCCTGTGGCCACCCCTGCACCTAGGAGCCGGATATGCTTGCTTGCGGGAGCCACCTAAGATAAGCGCTGCCCCTCACCCCCTTCCTCACCCCAACCCTCTGCACCAGGTCAGAACCCCCTCCTTGACCCCAAATCCCTCATACCCAGCCCCACCCCAGAGCCCACACCTCCAGCCGGAGCCTGCACCCCAACCCCCTGTCCCAGCCTGGTGAAAATGAGTGAGGGTGGGGGAGAGGGAATGGAGTGAGCGTGGGAGGAGCCTCGGAGAAGGGGCGGGGCAATGTTCTGTTTTGTGCAATTAGAAAATTGGCAACACTATCCTAAGGTGATGTGTAGCTAATAGCTTCTTGTAATTAATTTCTTTCTCTCAGTTAAAAAGAAGAGACTAACATGGTTGAAAACTCTCCAGCCCCATTGCCTGAAAGAGCAATATATGGGTTTGTTCTTTTCTTAGGCTCCCAGTTTGGCTTTAGTAAGTATGTTTGCTTTCTGAGTAAAGTGCTACATGTATTTGCTGTATTAAGAGGCAGAAATGAATACTGTACAATAGTGCCTCTAGTAAGATGTAGCAGTTTTAAAAAAGATTAACTCTGTTAATACTTCTCAAGTAATAAAAATGATATTAGTTGTAAAGAAGGACTGAACTATTATTTGCAGTGTTGTAGCTGTGTTGGGCCCAGGATATTAGAGAGACAAGGTGGGTGAGGTAATATCTTTTATTGGACCTACTTCTGTTGGTGAGAGAGACAAGCTTTTGAGTTTACACTGGGCTCTAATGCTTTTCTCTCACCAAGCTCAGAAGCTTGTCTCTCTCACCAAATAAAAGTTATTACCTCCCAAGCTTGTTTCTCTGAACTGTTGTTAATTTTGCAACTTTATGGGGTAATCCAAGTCTTGTCAGTTCTCCCTTGTATTATTCTTTTGGATTTTGTTCTCCCTGATACTGCTGCTGGTGGCCACATAGCTGAGTGTGCTGAGGGAACAGCTATATTTCAGGGAGTTAATTGAAAATCTTTCTAATAGGCTGAGTGTACAGCATATCATGTGTACACAGTTGGCACTTTGTGACCTGTGTAGAAGTCAAAGATGCAAAACACAAATTCTGAAAATGGGGACTGATACTCAAAGGATGAAGGCTGACGAAAATCACATCAGTTTCACTGTGCTGCTGCTTTCAGCAATGATGAGCCACAACAGAGCAAAGTGCTGGAGATATCCACTTGATAAGGAGTGGAGTAAAGAGCCCATACTCCCTTGCAGCAAGTGTAAGGCTTTTGGGTGGGGAAAACTAAATAGAGAAGGTATGCTCCTTCTCTTCCAACAGTTAGAGGATAGTTTAGGGACTTCAGATTTAGCATATCAAAGACAGAGATGAAAAATGGAGCACCAGATACTTCAGGGACAGAAAAGCACCTGGCTGTAAGAATCCCAGAACCCTTCCCATTTCAAGCAGCTCAGCAAGGATGGAGCTAAGGAGGGCTCCACTCCAAGGGTGTTCCCGAGACTCTACTCTGGGATTCCATCTTCTGTATCCTCTTGCTAGTAACTGTTCTGTTGATCTAAGAGGTTGTAAAACCTTAACTTTTGAGCCAAAACTGACCTTACTGTTCCTCTTAAGAGAAATATTTTTGAATTAATACTTGCTTCATTGGCATTGAAATCAGTAATCTCAAATTTACTCCCATTCTAAATATATTTTCAGTAAAATATGCATTTTTAAAAACATTTCTTCCAGTACTAGGTTGTTGTAACTCTTGTTTCAGTTTTGTGACAGTTAGGACTAGTGACTCTGTTACTTTATCCTTCCCCACCAATTCCCCATTTATATGTTTACTCACTTGCCAGAATTCTAGTTTTTGAGCTCTCTGGGGCAAGAGCTGTCATTGTGTGTTTGTTTGTACAGTACCTAGTACAATGCTATCCTAATCCCTATTTTGGGTCTTTACATTTTATCGTTTCTATTGTGATAGCCCCTTAAGTGGCATACTGTAGTAAAGAACTGAAGTATTTAAAAAAGAAAATCTCATTCAAGATGTGTGGAATTCTATTAAAATAATATTTGGTACTCCACAGATGTCTCATTTTGGGAGTTAATTGGTTTTGTTGGGGGTGGGGTGTTTAATGGCTAAATCCTGCTATCCTTGTGTAGTCAAATTACCCATTAACACAAAGGTGGGCAAACTACGGCCTGCGGGCCACATCCAGCCCGTGGGGCCCCTGAGCTCCTGGCCCCCGGCCTCTCCCCCGCTATTCCCACTCCCCTGCAGCCTCAGCTCACTGTACCGCCAGTGCAATGCTCTTGGCGGCAGGGCGATGAGCTCCTGGGGCAGCGCAGCCTGACCCGGTGCTCTGTGCTGTGCGGTGCATGGCTGGCTCTGTGCTGAGCCGGGTGGCGCAGCTGCAGCACCGCCAGCCACCGGTGCTCCAAGCAGTGCGGTAAGGGAGCAGGGGGAGAGGGGGATGGATAGAGGGCAGGGGAGTTCGGGGTGGTGGTCAGGGGGTGGGGGTGTGGATAGGGGTCGGGGCAGTCAGAGGGTGGGGAACAGGGGTTGAATGGGGGCAAGGGTCGGGGGGGCAGTCGGGGGGGGTTGGATGGGGCGGGGGGGCAGTCAGAGGACAGGGAGAAGGGGTGGTTGGATGGGGCAGGAGTCCGGGGGGGCCATCACGGGGCCAAAAGGGGGAGTGGATAGGGGGTGGGGGCTGGGCCACGCCCCCCTCCCCTAACTGGCCCTCCATACAATTTTCAAAACCCGATGCGGCCCTCAAGCCAAAAAGTTTGCCTGCCCCTGCATTAACATCATTGCTAGTTTTGACTGCAGAATTAGACCCTTTGTGGTTCAGTGCTGTCATATAGTTCTACATACATAGTCATTTGTACATATTTCTGAAGACCTAGAGAAATACCTTGGACCAATGTTTTTAAAATACAAATGTTTAAAATTAATTTTAAATTAAATTTTTTAACCTTTTTTAAAAATCGACAAATGATGCAAGGAATTCTTGTCTATTTTATTCTGGAATTAGAAAACAAATATGAAGAAGAGAATTAAAGTACCATCAGTTATAAAGTTTGCATCCCTATGGCATAGTTTGTGTTCATAGTAGCATTCTCTGCAGTATTTCAGTAGACCTATTTAGATGCTTTTTGGAATCCATAGAGAAAATTTTTATAATTTGTTTGTCTCCTCTGTAATGACGGTGCTAACTAGATCTAGAATTGATTTGTCTCTTAAAACAATGTAAACTGTACAATTATGATCAAAATATTAACTTTTACTCTTTTTGCACAGTGTTATACCTTGTATGGGCGTATGTTCCTGAATCTTGGTTATTCTCAGTGGGACTAACATACTGGCCTCAAAAGTAGGTTAAATTTATTCACTGTTAAACATGTGGAAGAACAAACACATACCCAGAAAAATTGTGCCAGTGTCCTTTTACATTTAAAATATTTTACATTTAATCCAACTTGAAAAAGAAGATTTAATATGTTTCTCCTCACAAACAGCTACAGTATTTATGTAAAGTAATGTTTCACAAACAACAGTTTACTCTGAAAAATTATCAGCAAGCTAAAATGAAGTGCAGTACACCTGTCTGTTATGTTCTTAAAGTAATTTGGCAGCTTGGTTTAATTAAGTTTTTTTTTCTGAAATATCATGGTAAATTTTATTAAATTAAATTGCCAAAAAAACTGTCTAATACATTTATTTGGCTATTATGCCATACTGGTCACAATGGGTCCTTAGTTAATGAACTGCATTTTCAGGGTCTTCTGTTTTTAGTGTGGTGGTCTTAGCTATAACTATTTTTTCTATCCACTTTATATTCATACACCTCTACCCTGATATAACGCGACCCGATATAACACGAATTCGGATATAACACAGTAAAGCAGCGCTGTGGGGGTGGGGGCTGCGCACTCCGGTGGATCAAAGCAAGTTTGATATAATGCGGTTTCACCTATAACGAGGTAAGATTTTTTTGGCTCCCGAGGACAGCGTTATATTGAGGTAGAGGTGTACTTGTTTCTACTTCTGTACTGTCTTGCTTGATTTAGAGCTGGAAATAATTTTTTACTAAAGACTTTCTTTTGCGAAATGTCATTTAAAAATAAATATTTTATTCTGCAGGTACTGGGCAGTTGCTTTGCCTGTATACCTTCTAGTTACTTTAGGAATTGGCTATATATTACTCTTTGGTATTAACATGATGAGTACTGCTCCACTCAACTCCATGCACACCATTACAGGTAGTTGATGATTTTCTTGTATAGTTCTTAAGCCTTCTACAAAAGTTGACAATCACTGTAAACATACTTGCTGGTATTACTAAACTAAACCAAATTCAAAACCTTGAATTTGCACCTATGTTTAATGTATTGGTGTATTATAGCTCAGTGGTTTGAGCATTGTCCTGCTAAACCCAGGGTGGTTGTGAGTTCAATTCTTGAGGGGGCCATTCAGGGATCTGGGGCAAAAATCTGTCTGGGGATTGGTCCTGCTTTGAGCAGGGGGTTGGACTAGATGACCTCCTGAGGTCCCTTCCAACCCTGATATTCTATGATTGCAGGACTGTTACAAACAATTATATATTTTGTTCAAACTTCATTTCAATACAATGTTATAACTACAAGTTTTGACTGTTTTATTTTTTTCCAAATGTATCTTCTTTAGGACAACCATTACAGTCTAGCATTTGCTACTCTTTCCCATGGATTTTATTTCTGCCCACTGATCCAGTTCTGAATACTTGAAATATAGGTGGCTTCCTCAATATTTTCCCATCTTTCTCAAGATGGTATTTCTTTTATTTGCTGATAACTGCTTTTCCTGAGCAAGAACATAGGAGAATTCAAAAATTACCCAGATCATTAGAATCTGAGTCCATGCTAAAGCTAAATTGTCCCAATTGACAGCACCATTTGGCCATGTCCATTCACTTCTAATGAAAACCAACAAAATTAATATTTAAGGCATGCTTCATTGACTTATTTTCACTTGCTTCCACTGAACTGTTCTTTGAAGTGGAAAGAGCCAAGTGTAGACTCTGCAGTAAAGATGGTGACTAGACTGATGACTTGATAGAAAGCTGCTGAGGTCAAGAACGAAAAGGGTCAGCAGCACACATCCACAGGCAGAATTTAGCCCCAAGTCTTTCTTGAATCAGCACTATGGAACTTGCTTTGCTAGAGGGAGCAGAATGTTAACATCGACTGTAGATAAACTGACAGTACCAACTAAATGTATTCGCTTTTCAGACATTTACAGCATCATTCTGGTTTACTAAAAGTGGGATGTTTCTCGAATTTCACTCTGTTAAACGTTGCATAGGATTTAGGTTGTAGCTGGATGTGATGTAAAATCAGAGCAGTATGCTTTTATGTTGATGAAGTGTAGGAGTCTAGCAACACTTCTAGCAGGAAAACAAAGCATTTCAGTTTATACCATCAGTTTTAAATCATGGAATAGTGAAATGTCTTTTGTCATATTTCCTACAGATAACTTTGCAAAAAGTCAGCAGCAGAAGAAATCTCAAGAAGAAGCAATCCCTGCATTGAGGGATATTCCCATTAGTGAAGTAAACCAAATGTTTTTCCTTGCTGACAAAGGCATTTGTAACAGAAATTAATTGGAACCAGACCCTGTTAGAATAAGACACTACAGTACTACAATAATTTTTAGAAACACATTGTAAGAAAAGTCAAAGGCTTGTCAGTGCTAAGAAATCTAACTCTTTCAACAACTGGAATAGATGAATTTGTATCTAAATTAAGCTGTGGTCCGCACTGGTTCACCTTGTGTGGCATAGAGTACTGAACCAGGACTCAGAAGATATGGGCTCTGTTCCCAGCTCTGCTACTAGTCTGCTGGGTGACCTTGAGCAAGTCACTTCACCACTCTGCTTTGGTTTCCCCATCTGTACTATGTATATGATACTGACCTTTATAAAGTGCTTTGAGATCTACTGATAAGTGTTATTTAAGAGCTACGTATTATTATTTATTATTAAACAAATTGATGATTGTTGAAATGGTTTTATTTCTTAATGTAGAGAGACCTACAGTATTAAACGACAAAATACTTCATTCTGGGAACTGAATTCTTCCATATACATTTGTTTAGCTATGCTCTGGATCTGAAGTAATCTGTTCAATTACCCCTAGATTTTTTTTTCTTGCACATTTGAGGGTGGGATATTCCAAAGCATTTAATGTTTGGCTTAATTCTACTCTCATTGACTTCAGTGGGAGCAGAGTTAGGCCAACACTGAGTGCTCTTAAATATCCCACTCTTTTTTGACCAGTCTTGGTAAATTCAAGTGTATGCATTGTGACTGTACAGTAATATTAATAAAATGTTTTTAGTTGTCTAAAACTGATTGCATTTCTAATTTTTTTTCTGAGGGGTATCTTACTTGCCTTGGACATACAGTGCACAATGGATTTTCTTTAGATATGTATTTCTGCATATCAAGAATATCCTTGTTTTCCTATCTTATTAGCCTTATTAAAAGTGATAGGGTTTCCCAAAACCAGGAGAAAAGGTGGGGGATGAAGAAAAATCCAAACAAGTTCCCATTTAAATATATTAGTTGGTTTTTCTTAAATTGCTTTCTTATCCTTCTTCTAATGTTCTTTAATATTAAAAAATTACATTTCTTAAGAGTACTAAAAATAAAATTCTTCCGGACCCATGGAACTGCTGTAAATGTCATGGAAAACTGATCCAGCTTCTTAAACTCAAAGGAAATCTCAAAGTATACTGTATTGTTTCTAAGCCACTGCCAAAATATCTTAAATAGAGAATATTCTTCCACTTAAACGTTACTTTGCTGACAAATCGTCACCAGAAGTTGTCTAAATATTTTATTTGTCACCAGCTGACATCCTAACACATTGCATCATAAAACACTAGTGATAATAGTTAAAGCCTCGTCGTCAGACAAAAATACCGTCACTCTTGTCAGGAAAGAACTTCAGAGTTACAAAAAGTTAACATTTTGTTAGAAAAGGAAATAAGATATGTTGGAAAACGTCTGTATGCAGGACTTCATACTGATCCCATTAAAACTAATGAATGCTCTGACGCTAACTTCAGTGGGAGTGCTTCCTCCACATCCCAGCTTGCTATAGCTGAACAATCACATGGATGTTCCCAACTTGTGATCCAGAATCTAAGATTGCTTGTTTGGTTGATTTTTTTATTTTTGTTTTTTGCAAGGGGGGAGAGAGGAATCTCCAGCTCTTAGAGCAATGAGAAAAATCCTCAAATTTTGAACCAAACAAACCAATGTAATGCTGTCTGCTTGAGTTTGCAGATAGCCTGAAATAATAGCTCTAAAGTGTGTAACTTGCCCTTATTCATCTCATTGGGGTGCTAATGCCAGAGCCTAATGATTATATTTTAAATGGCAACATTAACTACTTAATTGCTGATCAGAATATGCAAAAAAGAAGAGAGTCTTGGAATCTCATTTTGATGTCTCAGATTGCATGGGGCATATTTGTTTGAGTGGAGCATTTGATTTGGGACAGAGCTGAACTTTCATCTTTTTTTTTTTTTTTCAGTTTGAACCCTTTCTTTTCTCCCCTTCTATTTTTGACTTTCTCATACAATCTTGAACTGATAGAAATTATAGGCTATTCTGGCAGGGACCATGTATTTACTATTCTCTAGTGGGGGGGAGGGGGGAGGTTTGTCATTAAAAAAATAGTTAATTTTTTTTCTTGAGAGAATTCATGACTAAGTCACTCCAGAGTTATATATTTTCTCATATGCAATTTCTGGTTATGATTTTCTTGTTCCTTGAAATTTTTTCTAAATTTTTCAGAAAGCAATTTAAATTCTAACTTGACAACTAGTGAAGGCTATGATTCTGGTGTCATTTAATTTAAGGATTAAATTAATTCCCAGTTAAAGATACACAAATCCCTACACGATAAAGAAGAGCTACTGGAAAATGCCCTCAAGTCCTAAAAACACACAAACTAAAGGATTATAAATCTTAAACAAAGATTCTATCAGTGATGAATCTGCCATTTCACTTGTCTGCTGATCTAGCACAATTATGGGAAAACTAACAGAAGGGACCTAAGTGAACAGACAAACTGGGGCCATTTATTATTTAAGTGAAATTTACAGGCACGAAACTCAAGCTTTGCTTTTCTGTCATTGAGTGTCAGTGCTGAAATGACATTCTGATGACCTTTACTTCAATTTAAGAATAATTATCAAACTATCAAAGGTTGTCTTCATGATCAAAATAATATATTCTGTAACACAATGTATTTTTCTATTGTGTAGGGTTTGGGACTTGTGATAAAGGTTAATGGCATCTAATGTTTAAAACTAATATACTTTGACAGGGCATTGTGGATCTTGAGAGTCCCTCATTACATGACCATACATACAGCAGTAATCAGGTATATTTTATTCTTACCAACTTGGTGGGGGAAAGCTACTTTTCACTAGTTCCTTGCACCTAAAGAGACAGCATTCTTTTTAGCTGCCAAAGTATTTAGAAGGCTTTATGCAGTTGTCAGCTCAAAGTTATCAGATGGATGATTCCAAAACAAAACCTGACAAGATTAAAGGGTGGTGCTGGTTTTAACTCCTTCCCTCCTAAAACATACCTGTGTAAAGACTACCCAAAGATCTGGAATAGACTAAATGTGATCAAATATCCACTCCCTTTAGTCGTGCTAAATCCTAAATTTGCCCTCATTTTCACCTCTTGGCCTGGCCTTATCAGTGGTATCTTGTCACCACCAAGATTAGTAGTATTTAGTGGACTGGGCTAATAGCTTTATTCTTGCTGAACTAGGCAAAGGGGGGTAGCCTTTAGCCTTATTGTGCAAGTAACTGCTATGCTTTTTGTCTAGTTCCTTTAGAGGAATTTTGTTTTCATATGCATTTGGATGCTTATTGCCATGATTTTGTTTTGATATTCTAAGCAAGAGAGATGCATGTGTAGAAACAGTGTGACATCCTGTTCTCCAGAATGGAGTTTCTCTACAGACAGTGTTGAGTTTGAACATGCCAGAGCTTCTCCTGTAGTGAAGATCAGAGAGGGTACTCTTATTTTTAAAATGCAAGGGCCCAATACTCCTACCACTGAATGCAATAGGACTGTGGTTCTCAACCTTTTCTATATGATGTTCCCATATGCCAAAAGAAACGTGTGTGCATGAACAGACAGACACACAATATGTTCATAACCCTAAGGCTGAGCAGCCATGCAAAAGAAGATTTGCCACTGATTTCAGTAGGAGCAGAACCAGGCTGAAACTGATTAAGGGTATGAGGTGGAAGCCTGGTTTTTTTTACTGTGTTGCAGTGCAGAATGATGGGTTTGGGCTATACATAGAAAGTGCACAATGGTTAGTAAGGAGCTAAAATAAGAGCAATATTACCATGTATTCTGTTACTCTCATTTTTATTGTAAATATTTATATTAAACTGAACCCTGTAGGCACTACTATATTGAGATCTGTACCCTATTGAGCTGGGTGCTACACAAACAGAAAAGAGAAAAACCCTCCCCTTCATAAAAGGAGGGCATGGGGATAAAATATTACAAGTGAATGAGTATGTTGACGAACTGGCACAGCTTTGTAAGTTACATGTAGGGCAGTTTGTGTGTATTTAATTGGGGTAGAGGAAGGAAGTAATGGAGTAGGAAAGAAAAGAATATAAAGGAAACCTGCTGGTTAAAATTCCAGTTCAACATGTGAGTGGCCAGAGGTATTTCTGCAGGGAACAGAATGTTAAAGTAGAGCAAGACTCTCCATAGGACTAGATTGAGTGGGCCCTCCTCACTGTGACATGCAGGTATACCTATGCTATTACAAGCTGTGTCTGACTTGCTCCACATCCAAAGAGGTCTCATGCTCTTAAAAAATGTACAAAGCAATTTTAAAAAAACATGTTGAAGGTATCAGGTAATTTCTGAATCAGATGTAATGATTTTTAAAGTCATCCTCTGGACCGCAAGTTACTCCTTTAGACTTCCCGCAATGGAAGGTCAGGCACAGCCACCCATAACTACATCACAAAATGCATAAGCATTACTTGCTTACAAAATCAGATATAACAATACAAAAGTGTCACAGCACACAATTACTGAAAAATTGCTTACTTTCTCATTTTTACCATATTATAATACAGGGGTCGGCAACCTTTCAGAAGTGGTGTACCGAGTCTTCATTTATTCACTGTGATTTAAGATTTTGCATGCCAGTAATACAATTTTAAAGTTTTTAGAAGGTCTCTCTCTATAAGTCTATAATATATAACTAAACTATTGTTGTATGTAAAGTAAATAAGGTTTTTAAAATGTTTAAGAAGCTTCATTTAAAATTAAATTAAAATGCAGAGCCCCCCCGGACCCATGGCCAGGACCCAGGCAGCGTGAGTGCCACTGAAAATCAGCTCGCATGCCAGAAGTTGCCTACCCCTGTTATAATAAATTGGAATATAAATATTATACTTACATTTCAGTATATAGTATATAGAGCAGTATAAACAAGCCATTTTCTGTATGAAATTGTAGTTTGTACTGACTTTGCTAGAGCTTTTTATGTAGCCTGTTGTAAAACTAGGCAAATATCTAGATGAGTTGATGTATCCCTGGAAGACCTCTCAATACTCCCAGGGGTATGCATAACCCTGGTTGAGAAGCACTGGATTAGGGCACTCTTCTGTACTGTGGGAGACTTAAGTTCAAATCCTTGCACCATATAAGGCAGAGGAGATAATTTAACCTAGGTCTTCCACATCCCAAGCAAGCATCCTAACTACTTGGCTTAATGGGGGTGTGAATCTATCCCATCATGTTCTTTGCTTTTATGTTTAAAAAGTGCCTGGGGAAAGAAATTCATTTCAGGTCAAAGAAAATGTGTAGACCTGACATAACATTTGAGACTACCATGTTAAAGTCCTGGGTTCTGTTCTGATTATGCCTGCAGTGATCTTGTGTAACCCATTAACTTACATGTTAAAATAAAGTGGTAGCTCATATGTGTCTGCCCTCTAGGTTTGGGGTTCATGGCCTTGCTCAACAACAAGGCTGATGAGGTGCAGAGAAATATATATCACACTTAGCAAAGGCAAGATTGGAACTTTTTTTCCTACACCACAGGAAATGTTGCTTTCCCCCAATCCATAAGGCTTTTGGTGGCTCACTCACCTCCTCCCCAACCAGCCTGGTTTTATTGATGCTGGAACATGGAATTCTTATACCAATAATCCATGTAAATGCAGGGATAGCAAATGTATTGTCACATTTTTCCCTCCTGAAGGATTGTAATATATACAATTTATCTTATCTGCTGGATATGCCTCTTATCCTAGCTTGCTTAAAAAACTAATTCTGTAATATAATATTGCAGTATTGTAATTCACACTAAATCAAATATTACTCTTATTTTAAAATACTATATAACTTCCTCTTTTAAATAAACACACACAAAGATGCATTTGATATGTATAATACAATACATCTTTCTTCAGGAGCACATGGTCCAGTGATTTACTTATTTCTTACTAATGTTCATCTGTACACAGTTAACCTTTATAGGAACTTTTTTCCCCTTCATGCATTTCTGTTAGTAGCCCTTTAAAAATTTTGGAGAGCTAACTAACCATCTCTCAAGGAGAGCAATTTTGTAACTAGTAGCTGCTGGATGTTGTTTTTTTTTTTTTCTCAGCTGGTAAGTACCTGTTGTGTTTTTCTTAGCTTGCTTTCTTGCTGTTGATGTGGTAGTGTATTCTCATAATATGACAAAGGGTCTGAGTCAAAAAATCAAGAAAGTTTATATTGGAAGTTAAATACTGCTTTTGATGAGCATATTGTTGAATTTTGCTTTAGTCTTTTTTTCAAATGTGCACGTGTCTTGCATTTTAGTCAGAGTTGTGTTAAGGTATAGTATTGTGTAATATTAAGGGCTCTTTCCGAAGTATATTAAGTCAATGGATGATATATTGTCATACACTATATGGGCTCAGATCCCTCTATACATAATGGCATGAGTGAAATTGGAAAGGTTTTAGTTAACTCGTTTTTTTTCCTGTCATAGTTCATCCCTTCAAGGAACTTTAATAATATTAGATTTAAGTGTATGAGTAAGAGCTTAAATAATGTTAGCTATTTTTTTGGATTATATTTACATCCTGACTCAAAACTCATATGTAAAATTTCAGTTTAGGATGAATAAAACACAGAAAATGTTTTATAATGGAAACAGCCACTGCTTCTTTAAAGTTGCAAAGGCAATGGGTACTAGCATTAAAGGACTTCTTTGTGTATACTTTGTTTGAGATTTAAAAGTGTGAATGCAAAGTTTGTGTGCCAACTAGTTAATTGATTTGAGTTTAAATGGATTTTACAGCACTCTTTCAGTGTCTCTACATTTACTGAATAGTTTGTAAAAATGTTAATGGGGCATGCTCTAAACCTTTTGAACTCTTCGTAATTAGATCTGTCTTTAAAACAGTTTGATTCTGCAGTAGGGGATATTCCCTGATTCCAGGTATGCTCTTTTCCTTAAAATCCCATTGTTACTATTACTATATGCAGTAATGATGATGTGAAAACAAAACCTAGTTCCTTTGCCACCCAATGCAGCAGCTGGTAACTAACATTGGCCCTGATTCTACAATCCCTTATTCATGTGAGCAATCATGACTCACATAAAATGACCTATAGAAGACAATACATGTACTGTACTTAAATGAAGAACTACGGGATTGGACTTGTCCTGATCCCAGAGATACACTGTAATCATGTGACTGCAGCACAAAGAAGGAAATAAATAGCAATGCTCGTTTCAATTCCATTAGAAATTTAGGGGAAAGGAGAACATTAATGTTTCTCAAATGAAAAGTGAGAAATTTTATTTTCTAATCTGTATACAAGTTTTTACAAAGGAGAGAAAAAAAATTAAAAATTAAATTGATATTGTTCCAATAAATCTAATTTAATGCAATGGAATGTCTTATACCCTAATTCTGCAAGCAGTTATTCAAGCACATAACTTTAGGGACAAGAGTAGTCCCACTGATTTCAACTGAAATATTCACATACATAAAGTTAAGCACATGCATAAATCTTTGCAGAATCAGGGCTGTAGTCAAAATAAGATGGCAGTTAATTCTTTTCATACATCTAGAAACTGTACAAAATATTTATAAGACAAACAGCAATACTCCAACACTACAAGTGAGAAACTAGAGAACAACTAGGAAGAGATATTTTGAATTTGGAAGTTTGCGGGGGAGGGGTGTAATAAAGAATCCTTTCAAAACCCTGCCTACATGTCAAAGTCTGTGATAGGAAGCAGATTTTAAAAGCTTCGTCTAGAAAGGTGAACTTGGCATAATGTTGTTAAAATGGCTTATGAAAGCAATTAGCAAGACTAAGCAGGAACTTAGTCACCCTGCGTCTGAACACAAAATAAACTAGAGGATGTTCTGCTCTAAATCCAAACTTTATAGTTGATTTGTAATAAGCTATGCTAAAATCCCAGCTTCAAACCCACTACATTTTAGAAAAGTTTAGAATAGGATTTGAATTTTGTAGTTCAAACCCTTCTTAAATTTTCTCTTCTGCACATTTTGCATGCATCTAAGGTCCTTCTATAGCTAAACCTCAGCCTTTGTTGTTGTTGTTTAAAATTCTCTAATACACACCTTAATTCACTGTTAAATCATATTTTATTATTCATGCTTTGGCACCTTTCCCTGATTAATGGCAGGGCTCTTTTCTGATTACTTAGGGAGCAGAACTTGTAGCAGCTTGCAGGCAGAATCCCAGATGATATAGTGGACAATGGATATGAGTTTCTCATTTTACACATCTCACCAAAAAAAATCTAATTTAGAGAAGTGTTGGGGGCGTGTATATTTTTCCCATAATCAGGCATATATTTTCATCTTCCAGCACAACGTAATATAGCATTTGTGCTGAACACAGTGCAATGGTAACAGTGACATTAATGGTCTTAATACAGATGTTACTCCAGCCAGAGTGAGTTTGGGGACCGCACAAAGCTCTGCAACTTAAAATTCTAAAAACTGCTCTAAGGACTTTTGTTCCTGTAAGCCTCCCAAAAAGAAAACAAAGCTTCCATGTTTGTTTGCCATTTGCATCTCCCCACTATTTTTCACATGACAGCAAGAAGATGATTCTCACATGAGCTTTAGATCTGTTTTTTGGTTTATATGATTTTTGCTAGTAAACACATTAGAGGCCATTTTTTGTCTCTTCATTTACATGGTCCTCAGAGGCTGAGTATGTTCATTATAAAGCTGAATTCCTTCCTTCCTCGTCATCTTCAGAATCAGAGTCGTCATTGTAGAAATGAATTGTGGCTTGTACTGGAAAACTGGCCAGAACCTTCTTTCCAATGTTGTGTAGGAACTTCTGAGATTTAGATTTGGGCAAATAAAGTCTAGTAAAACAAAACAAAACCACTTATAAAAACCATGTAAAACTACACCTCTACCTCGATATAACGCTGTCCTCAGGAGCCAAAAAATCTTACCGCATTATAGGTGAAACCGCGTTATATCGTTATATCACGTTATATTGCTTTGATCCGCAGGAGTGCGCAGCCCCCCCCCCCCGGAGCACTGCTTTACCATGTTATATCCAAATTCATATGATATCGGGTCGCGTTATATCGGGGTAGAGGTGTATTAGAATCCTTCCAGACTAACTGACTCAAGGCTTGTGTCTGAAGGCTACATTTCTTCCCTTCCTTGTGGAAGGGAGGCTCCTCTGAATCCTTGATGGCTTCTCTCTCCTCTTCATCTCTCCATGTTTTAAACCATCCTTCTATCTAAAGGCCTCATTGAAGTAGTCCCATCTGTTCCCTGGTCAGTACTATTGGTTTTGGCAGTGACTGTTTATCCCCAGTTACTTTTTTTCTTTTTTTGGGGGGGGGGGGAGAGAGGCCAAATATTGGGTTAGCCAGAGGTCTCTATTTGACAAAGTGCTGCTCCTGAGAACATGAGCAAATGTGATTTTTCTAGAACTGTGCAGACTTGGTAGTCAGAGAGAGGATGTGTTTGTTTGTTAATGGTGGGGAGTTTGAGGAAGGGTGCTGGAAGGCTGGTTTAAGGCTGTGATCTGTTTTTGTGTGGGGTGGTTCTAGTGGTGAGATGTGTCTCTCTGGGTAGAGGAGGAGAAGGTATGTACTATTAGATACCTTGATTTTAAATTTCCTTTTTTGAGGGGATGTTAATTATGAAACCTTAACTCACAGTGGGGTAAGTCTGGTCTGTCAGGATGACATTGGCTCTTTCTATGGCTTTCTAATGTCATGATTTAGCATGTTGCTTCAGATCCTGCTTACCTTGTGTGTCTTCTCAGGTGAATTACACAGTTTAACACTTTGTCACGGAGGAAATTTATTACTGAAGAACAAAAATACGAATTTCACTTTTCCTGGATCAACTTATAGGATTCATCTCACCTCACTGGATGCTGAAACCCCAAAGCTCCTTTTGAGCTAAAATTTCTCTGATCACCGTCCAGTTCAGACTGTAAAGACACATATGTGTGATTTAGAAACAGCTATAAAAATTATCTAAGATTTTACAATTTTCTTGTAATGGCAAGAAAATGCATACTATATATTAATTAAATCTCAGGTATTATAATATCAGACATCTGTGGAGTATAATTCCACTGAGTTAAATTTTCAAACTACTGTACTTAAAACTTCCCATCTAAATGAATAATTCAGTATTTCAGGCTTTTGTTTTAAAGGGAACATTCTTTTTTAAATGATTACTATTATTATTACTTTGCTAATGTAGCACCTAATGGGCCCGGTCCATTGTGCTAGGTGCTGAACAAACACACCAAGACATTTCTTTTGTGTTGGTTGGGTTCAGCTGGCAGCAATAACCTCTAAAATGGAGGACTCGAGCCACACCACAATTTGTGCTCCTATCCAATGCAGACACTGCAGTGGAATACTAGGAGATGCTACACTATTAGAGGTACTGTGAATGAGATGTTAAACTGAAGTCCCTTTTACCCTGGTCCTAGAGAGGGAGCTGCTGAGTGAAATCAAAGATCCCATGGTACTTTTCAAAATGAGGAGGGTACCACAGAAGTTAGAGATGAAAAAAGATTTTTTTGGATCATCTAGTCTGTATCCCTGTCCATAGAGGATAGTCTATGGATAGCTATTGCTGAACTTACCTACACAGGTTCTGATACTGCAGTGACTAACTTGGTACTGCAGAGCTGTGATGGGTTGTACTGGGGAAGCCCTGCTGCTTTTCTGCACCCCACCCCAGGAAAAAGCAAGGTACAAGGAAAAGAACCTTAAAAGTGGTCCTCCACCACTGCCTAGAGAGGCCTTACTGGAGTGGCCATCTTGAAAACTAGAGAGACCTGGTTCTCCAAGGGCTAGAGACAGCCAGTCAGAGCCCAGCAGGCTCAGATAAAAGGAGCTGCAGGAGCTTAGCATATCAGTTCCTAGCTTGGACCAAAGGAGGGAAGAAGTGGGCTCTTCTCTGGCCAAAGGAGAATGACAAGTAGCTAGAGGTTATTTCTGGCTGAATTTACACTGAGATTGCAGAGGGAGAAGAACCTGGGGATGTTGATCCTGAGATAGGGCTGGAAATAAAGGTGGTGAGAAGTGTGTGGCTGCTGTGTGTAGGGTGCCTGGGCTGGGTTCCTCTAGTGGCCTAGATAAAGTGGTCTAAATCCCAAGAAGGGGACAGGCCTTGTTTAGGAGCTAAAATACAGGACTGAATTTAAAGGGCCCAGAGGCAGGGCTGAAGGCCCTAGTGAGGGGAAATAGACTGTTTAATTATCGGACTTTTTAATATGTCAGAAAGGATTTATTTGGACACTGTGACTTGACTGGAGGGTCAAGACACTGAAGACCCTCCAAGAGTGGCTGGCAGCCTGCTCGGGACACCAGAAGCAAGAAAAGGACTGTAGTACCACACCCAGCTGCTCAGCAGGTGAGTGTCCCTTTACAAAAGCACTCTGAGGGCACTATGAAAGATTAAAGTCAGTGAACCAAAATGTAGATAAAAACTTTGCTTTGAATTTGTATTTGAAAGCCCCTATACAGCTCACAATTCCATCCTGGGCCAATAAGTCTCCTTCCCTATTTTACCCCTTATACCTGTGTGACCTCAAGGCCAAGTGTTGTACAAAGAAAATCAAGATTTACTGCAGATTTCATCAATACGTAATTGCTGTTGAGAAATATGACACTCCTTCCATAACAAGGCAGAATGCCTTGTCCGTACTGAAAACCTGTGACCTAAAACTTAATCTGGATCTTATTAAAAGAATGGCCGGGCTCTAAGATGGTGTCCCGTTTGATGGAGACTTTGAAAGGGATCTTGTTATGCTGGCTAAACACGCAAAAGAGCATATTTGTACTAATTTGCTGGGGGCTCTGAAAAACAAGATATGTCTGCATGCATGGGGGTTTAATCTGCATCTTTTTGCTGCACATCAGGGAATGCACAGTACGCAAGCTGCAGTAGTAGCATGCACATGGAATGGTATGCCCTCTGTCAATGCACATGGAATGCTATGCCCTCTGTCAGTGTGCATCATTGTGTTCACATGGCAGTGACTTGCTGAGAACTAAAGGCATGGCATTCTTGGAGGGTAACCCATGCTCCTTTGCTTTGCTGCTGAGAAAAGTCCATTGTGGGTTTTTTCTTGCTGCGCATTGTGGGATGCATAGCAGAAGCCAGGGAGTTCAACTTTAATAAAGGAAAAATCCCACGATTCATCTGTCTTCGCCCTGTTCTTACTTTATGTGCAGGCCAATGCCTTTTTAGAATTGCTGTCAGCCCGCTCTGTCCCAACAATGCTCCATGCCACTATGCTGGCAACCTCAAATATGCAGAGGCTGCTTGATGTGTATTTCAGCACTCAACACTGAATGAATCAGTGTTGGACTTCACCAGCTGCACCACAGAGCAGACAATGTGGTGGCAGCAGCTCTTCCAGCAACAGAAGAATCTTCAGCAGCAACGGAACCAGGATGCGGATGAGGAAGACACCAAGCAACTGATAGTAGAGGACTGTGACGTTGCAGTCTATATGATTTTGTAAAAATATGCTAATGAGTGAATATAATATAACTGGAATATGCTTCATGCAAAAGGTCTCTTGTAAGGTATTATTACGAAGTTTATAATCTACTGAGTGTGGTCATTCTATTTGTATAAATGTATCACTCTTGTATCTGAAACTAGAAATATGAAATATAACTCTGAGGGCCTATTGTAATTATGCAAAGTGTGGGCCATTAATGGTTGTTTGGAATCTTGATGGCTCCCATCAACCAGGACAATTGACTGTGGATGGCTCTGTTTGCAGGCAAGCCATCCTGTGAGTCAGGCTGGGAGGAATGAAGGCTTGGGGTCTTACAGTGACATGTGATCATGTCACCTGAACTGGAATCCATCTTTAACCTAGTGCTTTTCCATTGAGAAGTGGGGGGGTGGGAACCCAGAGGAACAAAGGATTCCCGCCTTATGCAAAAGATATATAAATGGGTAGAACAGAACAAGCCATTATGAAGAATCCCCTAGCTACCACCTGAGCTGGAACAAGAGCTGTACCAGGGGAAAGAATTGTGCCCAGGCCTGGAAGGTGTCCAGTCTGAGGAAAAAACTTACTGAAGCATCTCTAAGGGTGAGATTATCTGTATTCAGTTTGATTAGACATAGATTTGCGTGTTTTATTTTATTTTGCTTGGTGACTTACTTTGTTCTGTCTGTTACTACTTGGAACCATTTAAATCCTACTTTCTGTATTTAATAAAATCACTTTTTACTTATTAATTAACTCAGAGAATGTGTTAATACCTGGGTGGGCAAACAGCTGTGCATATCTCTCTATCAGTGTTATAGAGGGCGAACAATGAGTTTACCCTGCATAAGCTTTATACAGGGTAAAATGGATTTATTTGGGTTTAGACCCCATTGGGAGTTGGGCATCTGAGTGTTAAAGACAAGAACACTTCTGTTAGCTGCTTTCAGGTAAGCCTACAGCTGTTAGGGGACGTGATTCAGACTTGGGTCTGGGTTTGCAGCAGGCTAGTGAGTCTGGCTCAAATCAGGCAGGGCACTGAAGTCCTAAGCTGACGGGGCAGGAAGGCAGGGGCAGAGGTAGTCTTGGCACATCAGGTGGCAGCTCCCAAGGGGGGGTTCTGTGATCACAAGGACCATTCCTGGAGCAGCTTCACAGTGTGCAGTCCTGCTTCTGGGCTCAGGAAACTAGCGTGGATTGGTAGGAAATGATTGTTCTGCAGACCTGGGATGACCAGCAGCGGTGAGAGAATTTCACGATGGGGAAGACAACCTTTCTGGAGATATGTGCTGCACTACCCCTGGAGCTTCAGTGGCAGCGAACCAACATGCTTACCCAGGAGTATGGGGCACTGCAGGTAGCAATTGCCATCTGGACGCTGGCCACCCCCAAATGCTACTGCTCCATAGCAAACCAATTTTGGTGTGGGAAGATCGACCATTGCGGTCATTGTCATGCAGGTGTATGATGCCACGGAAAAGGTACTGTTGCACCATGTTAAAAAGCTTCGTAATTCTCAGGAGGTTATTGATGACTTTGCAAGCGTGAGTTTCCCAGACTGTATTTGGGCAATTGATGGGACCCATATGCCTATTAGCCCCATCGGGGCTCAAAATTCATAAACAGAAAAGAGTATTTCTCCATGGTGCTCCAAGGGCTTGTCAAAAACCATGGCAGGCTTATGGACACAAATGCTGGGTTGTCTGCAAGAGTCCACATGATGCTAGGATATTTTGGAACTCTGCTCTATTAAAATTAATGGAGAAAGGACTGTTTGCCCCTGGCAACACTGTGGATTTTTATTGATGTGGACATTGCTTTGGTCATCCTGTGAGACTCAGCTTATCCTCTCCTTCCCTGGTTAATGAAGCCATTCACAGACCACTTGGACACAAGGAAGAAACTGTTTAACTACTGCCTCAGTAGCTGCAGAATGGTAGCTGAGTAGACATCTGAAAGGGAAATGGTGCTGTTGGAGAAGTCGATTGGAAGCTGCAGAAAAAAACATCCTGGAGATCATAGCAGCATGTTGTATTTTGCACTATATTTGTGAGAGTAAGAGCGGTGGGTGGGAGGCTGAGGTGCAGAGACTTGCTCAGCTGCTTCAGCACCCAACAAGGTGTCCAATACAGAATGCAAACAGCCAAGGGAAATGCTGTCAGGGCCGCCTATTGCTCTTATTTTGAGTCTCAGGCCTGAAACTGTAGCTGTAAATCCAGCTGTAAACCTGTGAAGGGTGTGGGATTAGTTTTGTTTCAGCATTGTTTATGGGTGTTGAAAGTGCAACGTTGTGGCAATACCTATTGCACCCTGCGTTGTTGCCTACATGTGTTTGTAAAACCTTATGAATTAGAGCAAACAACTATTTTCTGTGTAAAATGAACTGCTGGTTCCTTATTAATGTAATAATGAACTTTTAATTTCATAATCTGTTATGTAACAAACAGAAGTGAAGGCTCAACTGAAACGAAAATGACAAATGGCTTTTAATTATTAAACAACATATTAAAAACAAAACTGTTTCACTGAATCACCAGTGAAACAAAACAGTGCACTGCCAGGCACAACACAATGGGCTGGGGAGCTTAAAGTCACTGGTAAGTATAAATCTTGGCTCTGGCTTTTCTGGTTTGTGGGCTTTCTGGGATAGAGTGCCAAAGCTCAAAGATACCAGGGGCAATAGAGGGCTCAAAAGAGCTGGGGTCCATTTGCCACTGTTCTTGATGGTCTAGAAGGAGGAATGGCCTCTGGGAGAGGGGAGCCTGTATTGTCCAGGGCTGCATAACATGGCTGGGTGGTGGTTTGCAGTACTGCATTGCCTGCTGCCCTAACAGTAACATGTGCTGCAACAGAGCATTAAGGCTTTTTATTGCCTCCAGGAGCTCTTCATCCCTGTATCTCTTTCCATACTGTTCTTTGCCACTGCAGTGATCTCCCTGGAAAGCTCCTTGTTGGATTCCTCTTAGTCTTCAGATACTGCCTCTACCTCTCTGCATTTTTTGGATTTTTTTGTTTCTGGGATGCTGTAATAATGTCCATGAACATTTCATCACAAGTTCTCTGTTTTATGCCCCTCAGGTTTGCCAACCATTCTGCCATTGATAAGGACTTGAAACAAGTCCCCTGCTGGATTTTTCCCCCCCTTTTGTCCCTTGTCTTTAATGTAGGTGCTCCTGAGCTTTTTGCTGCCTATCTGGTCCTGTTTGGCATCCCAATTGTGCCGCCTCCTCATTGACATCTATCTAGCAATGTCCACAAAAAAGATTTTTATTACAGTGGCTGGTCACAAGAGCTTCCTGCACTAATACTTTGCCCCAGGTGGTGATGAGCTCCAAGGTCTTGGTTAGGCTCCAATCGGCTGCTCAAGGCATGGTGGAGGCTTCTGGAGTATTATTGCAGCTATTGTGGTAAACTGGAATCCAGGAGTGAATGGACAAAATCTGTCTGTGTGCCAGCATTTAAATGTGAGGGGACATGCAGTCAACTTCATCCCAGAGCAGGGGAGGGCACACAGGTAAACAGACATGTCAGCAATGGTTGCCTGCAAAGCACTGTGGGATAGCCGTTAAAAGACTACCAAAGCAGCGCATAGCATCATTGCATGCACATGAACAATACTAGACTAATTTGCTTTGCAGCAAAGGTAGTTCAGTTTGCAACAGGACTCCAGAGTTCATGATAAATGCAGAGTCCATGCACTACAATTAGTTGCGTTGTACATACGCAAGAGTTTTCAAAGTGGATTAACTCGAAAGTGGCAGATTAGTTGCCCCACCCCTGCGTAGACAAACCCCTAATATAATGTGGTGCATCTAACAAGTATTGGCAAACTTGTACTCTTTTCTTCTTCTTTAAAATCTATAAAGATGGCCTGAAATGTTTGTGTGTTTTTTCTGCTAGTTTTTGATATTAATAATCCAGGTCTATGGAATAATCCATGAAGATTAGAGAACTAAATGAAAATTTTTACTCTGGACTCCTGTTAAGCATTTTAAATGGAAAGGTGTCCGTAGCCTCTGTTTGTCAGAGGGTGGAGATGGATGGCAGGAGAGAGATCACTTGATCATTACCTCTTAGGTTCACTCCCTTTGGGGCACCTGGCACTGGCCACTGTTGGCAGACAGGATACTGTGCTGGATGGACCTTTGGTCTGACCTAGTATGGCCATTCTTATGTTCTTATGTTCACTATCTAAATTATTGAAGAAGATATTGAACAGAACCAGACCCAGAACTGATCCCTGCAGGACACCACTTAATATGCCCTTCCAGCTTGACTGTGAATGACTGATTCCTCTTTGGGAACGGTTTTCCAACCAGTTATGCACCCACCTTATAGTCGCTCCATCTAGGTTGTATTTCCCTAGTTTATTTATGAGAAGGTCACGTGAGACAGTATCAAAAGCCTTACTGAAGTCAAGATATACAACATTTACTCCCTCCCACCCCATCCACAAGGCTTGTTACCCTGTCAAAGAAAGCTATTAGATAGGTTTTATATGATTTGTTCTTGAATAATCCATTGTGATTGTTACTTATCACCTTATTATTTTCTAGGTGTTCACAAATTGATTGCTTAATTATTTGTTCCATTATCTTTCTGGGTACTGAAGTTAAGATGACTGGTCTGTAATTCCCTAGGTTGTCCTTATTTCCCTTTTGATAGATTGGCACTATATTTGCCCTTTTTCAGTCCTCTGGAATCTCTTCTGTTTTCCATGACTTTTCAAAGATAATTGCTAATGGTTCAAATATCTCCTTAGTCAGCTCCTTGATTATTCTAGGATGTATTTCATCAGGCCCTGGTGACTTGAAGATGTTTAACTCGTCTAAGTAATTTTTAACTTATTCTTTCCCTATTTTAGCTTCTGATCCTACCTCATTTTCACTGGTATTCACTGGGTCATTTAGCACTTCTGCCATTTCCACATATGCTGTTTATTGTTTTTCCCCCCCCTTACTGAGTAATGGGCTACCCTGTCCTTGCTCTTCCTCTTGGTTCTAATGTATTTATAGAATGTTTTCTTGTTACTCTTTGTGTTCCTAGCTAGTATAATCCTGTTCTGTGCCTTGGCCTTTCTAATTTTGTTTATATCCATCCTTTGTAATTTGACCTAGTTTCCACTTTCTGTAGGACTCTTTTTGAGTTTCAGATAATTGAAGATCTCCTGGTTAAACAAGGATGGTCTCTTGACATACTTTCTATCTTTCCTACGCACATTTAAATAATGTGTATAGCATCTTATAATATTTTTAATACTTAAATTATTTTCAGTATTAAAATGTTCTAGTATATCTTTGACCTACATTTTATATGATCTTCCCTTTGAAGTGTGTATTAATTTTGTCAGAACCCATATATCACACATTCTTATTTTAAACCAAGAGTAAATAATTTCTCAGAAGCATTCAGGGGGTGAAGCAGTTAACTACACATCTAAATCAGGCACCTGTATATGCCACCACATTTTCACTATTAAATTGAACTTTGTGTGTAAGTGTGACTTAATGTGTAACCTTTTTTAATACTTTAATAGACTTATCTGGCATATGCAACAGTAGACAATGTTGGAAAATGATACATATGTATTTCAGGTGTAGCAAAACCTGTATGTTTTGTGTTATATTAGGGAAAGTATATTATCCATAGGGCTCCATATCTCACGGAGGCTATGGAAGTCATGGATTCCATGAATTTCCGCAACCTCCATGATTTCTGCAGCAGCCAGTGTGGCTGACCCCAGGGCCGCCCAAGCAGCTGGCCTAGGGCTTCTGCTGGAGCACTTCTGCAACCAGCCGCTCAGTTGGCCCTGCAGCCAGCTATGCCAGCCACTGCTGGAGTGGCCCCAGAGCTAGCTGCACCAGTCCCTGCTCAAGTGGCCCCGGGGACCGCCTGAGCAGTGGTCCCGGGGTGGACGGAGCAGCCGCTATTCGCCAGCCCCCGGCAGTGGTCCTGGGGTGGCTGGAGCAGCAGAGGAGAGGAGAGGGGGGCAGCCCTGGGGGTGGCTGGAGCAGCCTCTTCTTGGCAGCTCCCAGCAGGTGGTGCCACTGGCCCTCCCAGGGCGCCCCCCCCGAGCAGCAGGCCCCCAGCCACCACCACCCCCAGCAGTGACACCCCATCCCCACTAAGATTTAGTCAGGGGAAATTATGGTAAGTCATGGACAGGTCATGGGCCGTGAATTTTTGTTCATTGTCTGTGACCTGTCCATGACTTTTACTAAAAATACCCATAACAGTTGCCTTAATGATCAGACAACTAAAGATTGTATTGCAATCCATGTGCTCTAAGGGACTGAGTTAAGGTTGCTTGTGTAATCTTAATGTTGCCAATTTTCCATTCTTTAGTGTTTTGCTGTGCAATTTTCACTTTCTCAATGTGTTTTTTTGTATGGAATTTCCTGTTTCTTTTCTAAAAGGAAGAGGGGGAAAATAAAGCTACTTCACTCTTCGGGACTCGAAGCTCTGTTGATGTAGCATGTGCAACTTCCATAATGTAGAATTACTTGGCTAGACACCAACAGAACATCTTGCCTCATGCACTTTAGGAAGCTCATAGGTAGATGTCATTCTTCTGCAAATATAGGAATTCTGTAGCTGAGGAAGCTTGCTTAAGTCTATTAGAATGGGCCTTCCCCCTCGTTATCTGCCCCCCCCCCACCTTATAAAGTAGTCAAGAATCTTCCTCAGCTATTGTGCACCTGGTAAGGAGTGCCAAAGTGGGGCTCTTCTCCTTCATTCCTCATTAGGTCCCCAACTGTGGAGACTCCTGGTTTAATGGGGGAGCTTGGGTGGGCCCTGCAGCATAAAAGAGAGGGAGTTGGGAGGTTCTGGACAACAAGGGAAACATTAATATTAAAAGTAGCTGTTTGAACTGTGCATAAATTTTTTAACAGTGGCAAGCTCCTAGCAATTAACATGGATGAACTTCATAAATTCAGTGAATACATTGGTGGGAGCCAGGCACAGCTGAAAACCTCATGTATAGGTAGCATAAAGCATTCTATACAGATGTGATATTTTTTCAACGTAAAGAGTATTACAGCTGTCTGATCCCGGAAACTTTAATTCCTCCAAGTTGCCCAGTCTCTTTGGAACTTCTAGCTACTTTATTCCTCAAGTTCTCACTGCTGGTTCTGAGTATCCATAGATGCAGACGTGCTAAGGAGTGTTCGGTGGGAAACCCACTCATCTGATGGGTACCTGCCAGCAAAGCTTAGAACTCTGCTGTGTAGGTACATTCTTCTGTAAGCCTGCTGGAGTTGCCTCCTTGGCTCTCATCCAGGAGCCATCCAAAGGTTGGGTCAGCAACAGCCTCCAACCTTAAAAGGACCACAAAAAGGGAATAAAAGGTGCTCCACAGCTGCACACCTCAGAATGTAGGGGAATCGCTATGAACAGTGACCCTCATAAGATGTACATTGTGGATAGCTGTAGCCTTAGCTAGCTATGCCTTCAGTAACTTTTCAGATACATAGCTATGGATCTGATCCTGCAAACACTTATGCATGTGAGTACTACCATTGAAGTCAATAGGATTATTCGCATGCTTAAAGTTGAGCATGTGCATAAATGTTTGAAGGATTGGAACCTACATTAAATTTATTAACGCCTTCCTTGGAGCTATGTACTTTGAACTAAAAAAACCTATCACCAGAATATTAAGAAGTACCTTTGAATAAAGACTATTCTTATACCACATTTCAACTTTCTTCCCCTAGCTGTTTTAGCTGTAGCACTGTCCAAAAAAAAATCACTTTTTTTGCTCAAACTTTCTCACTCTCATTCACAGTTAGGCAGAGACCAAAAAGTAAACCTTCAGCCTGAGAGGTTATTTTAATGGTGGTAAAATGGAAATTGTTGTTTAACATTAACTATTGTGCTTCCTTTCACACCTGCTATCATATCCCAGGTCCTATTTTTATAGACAATAACAGAGAGTTATTAAAAATGTACCTTGAAACTGTTGTTCTATTTTTATTAAGGTGGTCAAGCGATTAAAAAAATTAATCACAATTAATCGCACTGTTAAACAATAATAGAATACCATTTATTTAAATATTTTAGATGTTTTCTACATTTTCAAATATTTTTATTTCAATTACAACACAGAATACAAAGTGTACAGTGCTGACTTCATATTTATTTTTGATTACAAATATTTGTGCTGTAAAAAACAAAAGAAACAGTATTTTTCAATTCACCTAATACAAGTACTGTAATTAAATCTCCTTTATCATGAAAGTTGAATTTACAAATATAGAATTATATACAAAAAAACCCTGCATTCAAAAATAAAACAAAGAAAAAAATTTAGTGCCTACAAGTCCACTTATTCAGCCAATCACTAAGACAAACAAGTTTGTTTACATGTGCAGGAGACAATGCTGCCCGTTTCTTATTTACAATGTCACCTGAAAGTGAGAACAGATGTTCACATGGCACTGTTCTAGCCGGCACTGCAAGATATTTACGTGCCAGATGCGATAAAAATTCATATGTCCCTTCATCAGGGGTGAAAGTTAAATGGAGCTCTTACTGGTATGGGGCCAGTTCTGTTCTCCCCTCCCCCCCGGAAAGGGCAGGGCCTCGGGCAGAAGGGAAGGGGCTTGGGTCAGTGTCCCCCAGCCTGTCCATCCATGCTGCCTGGCCCACACCGCTCGGGGCTCCAGCGGCCATTTAAAGGGCCCGGCAGGGCTGCCGATAGGCGGTGCAAAAGGGGCAGCGACATTAAAGCGCTGCTATGGCAGCGCTTTAAAGTCAGCGGTACGGGCCGGTGCTGGCAGCTACTTTTTACCAGTATGCCATACCAGCCCATACCACCTTACTTTCACCCCTGCCCTTCATGCTTCAACCACCATTCCAGGGGACAGGCATCCATGCTGATGACGGGTTCTGCTCAATACGATCCAAAGCAGTACAGACTGACACATGTTCACTTTCATCATCTGAGTCAGATGCCACCAGCAGAAGGTTGATTTTTCTTTTTTGATGGTTCAGGTTCTGTAGTTTCCGCATCAGAGTGTTGCTCTTTTAAGACTTCTGAGAGCATGCTCCACACCTCGTCCCGCTCAGATTTTGGATGGTACTTCAGATTCTTAAACCTTGGGTCAAGTGCTGTAGCTATCTTTAGAAACCTCACATTGGTACCTTCTTTGCATTTTGTCAAATCTGCAGTGAAAGTGTTCTTAAAACGAACAACATGTGCTGGGTCATCAACTGAGACTTCTATAATATGAAATACACGGCAGAATGCGGGTAAAACAGAGCACAAAACATACAATTCTCCCTCAAGGAGTTCAGTCAAAATTTAATTAACGCATTCTTTTTTTAACAAGTGTCATCAGCATGGAAGCATGTCCTCTGGAATGGTGGCCGAAGCATGAAGGAGCATACGAATGTTTAGCATATCTGGCACATAAATACCTTGCAATGCCAGCTACAAAAGTGCCATGTGAATTCCTGTTCTCACTTTCAGGTGACACTGTAAATAAAAAGCTGGCGGTATTATCTCCCGTAATTGTAAACAAACTTATTTGTCTTAGCCATTGGCTGAACAAGAAGTAGGACTGAGTGGACTCGTAGGCTCTAAAGTTTTACATTGTTTTGTTTTTCAGTGCAGTTATGTAACAAAAAAAATCAATGTTTGTAAATTGCACTTTCACGATAAAGAGATTGCACTATACTACTTCTATGAAGTGAATTGCAAAATACTATTTCTTTTGTTTATCATTTTTACAGTGCAAATATTTGTAATAAAAATAATATTAAGTGAGCACTGTGCACTTTGTATTCTGTGTTGTAACAGAAATCAATATATTTGAAAATGTAGAAAAATATCCAAAAATAGTTAATAAATTTCAATTGTTATTCTATTGTTTAACAGTGCAATTCATAATTTTTTTAGTTTATTGCATGAGTTAACTGCAAATAATCAACAGCCCTAATTTTTATAATAAGAAAATTGGCCTCCTATGTTGTCCTAGTTTTGACTTTTTTTTTTTAAACACAATTGGCTTTCTTCCATGATTTTTTCCAGAACTTAACCTTACCATTCCTTGACGTCCCAGTTCAGCATCTCTTGCTGTGAGAATCCAGGGTCTCCATAATGTAGGGTTGCTGAAAGTTTAATGAAGAACAACACACTCTCATAGGTAATTCTTTATGATAATAAGCACATTTCAGTGCAATGACAGTTATCTTCATTACATGCTATCCGTGCCTTTGAAATAAGTTTATTCTTGTCTCAACACACTGATGTGGGTAAATGTGATTTCAGTGGTAGATATTATTCTGCCCATGGGCTTCTCTATGTGCTGTCAGTTTACATGCACTAAAATTAATATCAAAGGAAAGTCTGAACTGGATAAACAGTTACTCCCACAAATTAGCTATTGGTACAATATTAATTGATTTCACAATCCAAGTGGCTCACAAAAGGATTACACTTAAATCAATTTTTAGAATATTTAATTTCTAGAATATACTTAACTTCTTATGAATCTTATTATTCATGAAATAAATTAGGTAGTTTATTGAATTGTACTATCCCAATTCCTCAGTGACATGAGGAAGAGCTCTGAAGCTTGTCCCTTCCACTAACAGATGTTGTTACAATAGATATTACCTCGCCTACCTTGTCTCTCTGACATCCCAAATAGGTATTCCTAATTAAAGTGGATTACACCTGGCTTTGCATGATCAACTTGATTTTTTTTTTTTTGCTTATATTTTGATCATAGGGTGGCTGATCTATTTTTATTAGTTAGCAATTTATTGCATTAAAGTGATGCTGCTGACTTGAAATCTAATCAGTTTAATAAAAATGTAAGCAGTTTCAGGTACTACACCAGCCTCTATCTCCCCTCTAATATTTTTCTAGTTTTACAATCACATTTACCTATTTTTAAATGTATTTTCTCTCCTCTGTTTCTAAATACCCACACAAAGGGGAAAGAGTGAAACTGATTATACTCTAACTGCTGTCAAACACTCAAAGTAAATAAACTGAAAAAAACCATTCTTATCTTTCAGTTAAAGCAACCTTATTTGTAACTAGAGCTGAATGAAAAAATTATCATTTGAAAACCTTCTACAAATAAAAAGGACAATTTTTTGCAAAAATAAAAATTCTGACCAGCTCTGTAATATGTTTTTAACATGTAAAAATAGGAGATAAAACAGAGAAGTGTTTTCATTTTTTTTAAGCTGATAGTTCTTTATGGTGGAGTCTGTTTCCAATCAGCTATTTGAGAAGGTCACATTGAATATGGGCAATGTGCATTTAAAGTCTAAACAACGAGATAGGCTAGCTATTTCAATTACTTTGTTCTGTTGCCAAAGGAAGTGGTATGGATCCCACAGTGTAGTTCAGCAGGTGGTGTTATTTTAATGAAAAATTCTGTAAATAGTTAGAGAGAACACAGAATTTCTTCTCTAGGGTCTGAATGCCTGCCTTTATGCAAGTCCTGTCTTTGCCCATTGTAGCTACATTGTATTTCTGCTAGAGATTTTTAAAACTGGGTTGTTGAGGAAGCATTTCTCCTTTCCTCTGTCTTACCTTTCTGGCTGTTCTCTTGGATGGAGAGAATGTGGCTGGATATCTCTGGCAGAGTGACAGATCTGAGTCACTGTAGTCTGGAACAAGAATTTAGCAGCTGCAGCCTCCATAGTGCTTGCCTGTCTGCTGTTTTGTGTTCCTGTGCCTGGCTGGCTAGTTCTCTAGGCATTTCAGCTCCTCCTTTATTGCAGCTACTCAAGAGTACTTACCTAAAACAAGCAAGCCTTCAGGTAAACGGAGGGAAATGGCCTTAATGAGTTCCCCTCTGTCTCCTCCAACTATTTCAAAGTTTTCCTGTTGTCATGGTGTTCTATGAAGAGTGTAATAAATACAGTACTTTAGTTTACTTTAATCAGCACATTATAGTGGAAATAACCTAAACTGTTTATCTTTCTGTCTTTGTTGTACTGCATCTTTTTACCTATTTTTGTTTTATGTGAAGTACACTGTGAATATATGACTTTGTGTGTAAATAAAAATTAAGTAGGAAAATCTTCAGCCTCAAATATCTAACAAAACAAATGGAAAAAGTACCAATCCAGTTCACAGGTGACTTTAAAAAAGACCTTTGTTTTAAAATTACAAAACAGTCTGTCAGTTCCAGATTTCAAAAATGGAAAAAATACCAGGGTAAAGGAAGATGAGAACTTAAAATGCAAACCTAATGACTGCTTTATAAACAGAGGATGTTACTTTTTAAGCTTGATCTGTTTGGTCATTAGGAGGAGAAAGCTGATGCTAAGAGAGAATACATCCTCCAACAAAGCATGCTTGGTAATGAATGCCACTGCTTTGGGGTCCTGCTGTTTCACTGCATATAATACAAATTTTAAACTACCAAGGCTAGATAGGAATAAACCTCTTCTAAGCTTTCCTGCCCATTGCCTTAATTTGGACCACTAATTACACACTGTGACGTTGTGCAGTCTATATGGTTTTATAAAAACATGATAATAAGTGAATATAATGTAACTGGGATAGTTTTATAAAAATTTGATAAGTGACTATAATGCAACTGGGATATGCTTCGTGCAAAAGGTCTCTTGTAAGGTATCATTACAAAGTGCATAATCTACTGAGTATGTTCATCTGATTTGTATAAATGTACCACTCTTGTATCTAAAACTAGAAATATAAAATGTAACTCTGAGGGCCTATTGTAATTATGTAAAGTGTGGGCCATTAATGATGGTTTGGAATCTTAATGACTCCCATTGTCTGCAGATGGCTGTTTACCTGTGAGTCTCCCTGTATATGTGTGTGCTGGCAAGTGAGTAATGAAGTCTTGCAGTGACATGTGATCATGTCACCTGAACTGGAATCCATCTTTAACCTGGTGCTTTTCCAGTGAGGGGGGGTGGAAACCCAGAGAGACAAAGGGTTCCCGCCTTATGCAAAAGATATATAAAGGGGTGGAAGAGAAGAGAGAGGGGAGAGGAGCCATCATGGAGAAGCCCCTAGATAACACCTAAGCTGGAACAAAAGCTGTACCAGGGGAAAGAATTGTGCCCAGGCCTGGAAGGTGTCCAGTCTGAGAAAAACTTACTGAAGCATCTCTGAGGGTGAGATTATCTGTATTTAGTTTGATTAGGCATAGATTTGCGCATTTTATTTTATTTTGCTTGTGACTTACTTTGTTCTGTCTGTTACTACTTTGAACCACTTAAATCCTACTGTCTGTATTTAATAAAATCACTTTTTATTTAGTAATTTACTCAGAGTATGTATTAATACCTGGGGGAGCAAACAGCTGTGCATATCTCTCTATCAGTGTTATAGAGGGCGAACAATTTATGAGTTTGCCCTGCATAAGCTTTATGCAGGGTAAAACGGATTTATCTGGGTTTAGGCCCCATTGGGAGTTGGGCATCTGAGTGCTAAAGACAAGCACACTCCTGTGAGCTGTTTTTGGGTAAACTTGCAGTTTTGGGACAAGTGATTCAGACCCTGGGTCTGTGTTGAAGTGGACTGGAGTGTCTAATTCAGCAAGACGGGGTGCTGGAGTCCTGAGCTGGCAGGGAAAACAGAAGCAGGGGTAGTCTTGGCACATCGGGTGGCAGCTCCCAAGGGGGTTTCTGTGATCCAACCCGTCACACACACAGACTATTATATTGTACAAGAATAGATTTATTGCATTTGGTAACATTACCTGATTTTCACTGCTATGGAAAATCATCACATTTGCTCACTTTACAGGTTAAAATTCTTATTTTCCTACCTGCCATCCCTGCATCTTAAGTTGAATCTGATAGTGAATCTGACTTCCTTCTAGCTTTTGCACCATCAGAAGTAATAAATGTTCTGTACCTGGTGCTTAGGAAAAAAAAAATCTCTTGAGGTGTGAATCAGAATAGAATTTAGCTCATTCTTGTATATTTTTGTTAGCACTGCAGAGCTAAGTGTGTAAACAATAGTTTTAATTTTTTTTTAACAAAGTAAGCAGATCACTTTGAAAATATACAGGGATTGGATCTGTTGAGTAGGTGCCATTTTTACATTCACTTTTCTTGCTATAACCACACATCCATAGGCTGTCTGTGGTAAGTACACAAACTTTAGGATTAGAAACCTATGTTATACCAGCGCTGCTCTAGGGATTGCTGAGGATGCCCAGTTAAACTTGCACAACCTACATCTGCCCCCTCATGCATGTGTGTTACACTAGAGTTTAATTGCATGAATACATAACATTTCTCAAATAATGGTGTGTATGTGCATATATATAAAATTTTCTACCACTTTAAATACATGCATGGCATCTTGTTCTGTGCACTATACTTTGTATGCCAATAAAGGGTCACGAACAACTTGTATGAAAAATACAGTGAATGGTATTTAAATAACAATGTACTAAGTATACAACATGGAATAAAAGCAAAAATCTGCTGGCATATCTAGGCAACCTAAAATAGCACTTACTGGCCCCATTCACAAGGTACTTAAGTGTGTGCCTAACTTTAAGCACATGAATAATTTCATTTATTTTAATTGAATCAGGGTCTACATTAGCTTTGTTGTCAAATGCCTACTAAGAGAAGTTGTGCTGCTAGTTGAAAAGGATAGCTGATGACTAAGTCCTGGATCATGCAATCAGAACCATATGGGTGGATGCTTGGGCTCATGTGCCCAATGACTTCAGTGAGACTTTAGCTCAGGGGTGGGCAAACTTTTTGGCCCAAGGGCCACATCTGGGAATAGAAATTGAATGGCGGGCCATAAATGCTCACAAAATTGGGGTTGGGGTGAGGGCTCTGGTTGGGGGTTTGGGCTTCGGGGTGGGGCAAGAAATAAGGAGTCCAGGGTGCAGGAGGGGGGTCTGGGCTGGGTCGGAGGAGTGGGGGTGTGTGAGGGTGAGGGCTCTGGCTGGGGGTGTGGGCTCTGGGGTGGGGCTGGGGATGAGGAGTTTGGGGTGTAGGAGGTGCTCTGGGTTGGGACCAAGGCATTCAGAGGGCAGGAGGGGGATCAGGGCTGGAGTAGGGGCATTGGGGCATGGGGAGAGGTTCAGGGGTGCAGGCTCCGGGCGGTGCTTACCTCAAGTGACTCCTGGAAGCAGTGGAATGTCCCTTCTCTGGCTCCTACATGGAGGCGCGGCCAGGCAGCTCTGCACGCTGCCCCATCCACAGGCACCACCCCTGCAGCTCCCATTGGCTATGGTTCCCGGACAGTGGGAACTGCAGGTGCAGTGCTTGGGGGGGGGGGCAGCGTGCAGAGCAGAAGCCCCTGGCTGCCCCTACACTTAGGAGCCGGAGGGGGGGGCCGTGCAGCTGCTTCCAGGAGCCTTGTGGAGTGGCCTCGGACCCTGCTCCCCAGCGGAAGCTCAAGGGTGGATTAAAACAGCTGGCGGGCCGAATCCAGCCCGCGGGCCGTAGTTTGCTTACCTCTGCTTTAGCTGGTAGCAAGAGTCTCCGAATGTGGATCTTACTGCAGGATCAAGGCCCAAATTATTAAAATACAGTCCTTAGCATGAAGAAATGTTACCATAAAACAAATCTCCCAAAGATATACAGGACTGCTTTGATTACAGTGCAAGTATAAATTTTTAACAAATCTATTACTCTGTGCTACACATCTGTATTTAAGGTAGTAGAAAAATGTGAGGTAACATTGCCTTATAGCACTGGTTCAGCAAAGCACTTAATTATGCATTGAACTTCAATTGCATGGGTTGTTTCATTGGCTTCAGTGGACTGTTGACATGCTTAGTTAAGATTGTATTTGCATTTTGCAGCCTTAACTTTGCTTTTCCTGACTTTTGAGTGCTTACTTATGTAGCCATAATCTTACTGCATTTTTAGTATGGATTTTAATAGTTTTGGTAATTCAGAACTTTTGTTAGTGCTGTTTCCTAACCCTAATTTATTAATCTTCAAAAGAAAGTCAGGCTGCACAGGATGATTGTGGAGGGATAACTATGGGGACTCTTGAACTCTAATTGGCTGCATAGTTTTTTAAAAATACGTACTCTGTTCTCACAGATAAAAGGCAAGTAGAGTTCTGCAAGTGCAAGAATCGTTGAAACAAGGCAAACAAAATCAGCAGACTTTGTAATCTGAAATACTGTATCTCTTTAGAAACTAATTTTATTTTAGAAATACGTTGTGTTTTGTTGATATACATCTACCATTTGTTGCCTAGACACATAAACAGTAAAGATGTTAACCCCTAGGGTTTCCTGACTATCCAGGAAAGCACCATTAAAGCCCAAACATTGAGGGACTAGACTATTGTTACATAAACAGTGCTGAAGACCTGTAGAGAAATGATCATTTCCTTTACCTCTGTTTAGGCAGATAGTATATCCTGTTACTCACATCACAAAGTAATCTACCCCTCTGAATTGTCTTGCATATGCATCACTTCCTTAATACCAATATTTTATTTAATTCCTAATAATTTGTGGGGGGAGAGGGCGAGGAGTGATTCCAAGAGTGGAATGTGTGGACTGAGGAAAATAGCTTATTCCTGTAAAATGGTACTAGTTGTAAAAATGCTTGAGTTGGCTTTTTTTAAAAGTCCGCATTAATCCATTTGCAGTTTTCCCATTTTTAAGAAGGGAATATGATTACAATGTAATTGTGTTTTATACAAGTGTTAAATTTTGGTGAAGTCTAATGAAGGTAAGGATGTGCAATCCCCATCCAAAGCATTTTGATTGTTACAGTTAATGTTTATCTGTTCATATGCTATTCCGTGCAGTGGGGTGAGGATGGGGCATTTCCCATACTTTTGATATTGTCTGAATGTAACTTTGATAGAAGGGCCTGATTTTGACTTCACTGTGATTTACAGGTGCTCTGTACTTGTCAGAATCAGACCCCTAACTCTGTTTTATTGGTATTTGGAGACTTTGCTTCAGTATGTGACTTTATTGCCTTTGAGGAGAAATATGTAAATTTATCTACATTCTTTTGAATTTAATTGATGATTATGTTACTATCCACATCTTTGCATAAATCCTCTCTACTCAGTATCCTTTCTAGTGAAAAAAAATATTTCACTGGGGAAAAGAATGCCTTTCCTCAAATCATGATCTCAAGGACAAAAAAAGCACTGGATTTGATTTGGGAGCATCTGCTACCACCCACGTATCTCTTGGGAGCAGTATTGCTCAGTTTCAAGGTGCAGATTCTTACTGCCTTCAAAATACATATTTGCTGTGAGGTAGGTGGATTGGGGTAATCCTTTGGCTTCAGTTTCTCATAAAAGAATTAGAATAATTTTTGCACCTGGCATTGATAGTAGCTGTACTGTAGCTATAATTGTTTATTAGGGCTCTGATCCTGCAAACGCTTATGCATGTGTTCATCTTTACGCAAGTGAGTAGTCGCATTGTGGGATGACTACTTACATGCATAAATGTTTGCAGGATTGAAAAAATACTCTGGATTTAAACAGGTGCAACTGAGAACAGAATATAATCCTAATGTGTTGTCTTAGTCCAACAAGAATTGTAAAAGTTTTAAATAAAGATATAGTTTTGAAGACCATCATGTATTAAACAGAAGACAGCACAGAATAAGCCTTTATAGTCATAAATTTCAGACAAAAAAAATCTCAGGGACAGCTTTTGGTGTGTGTCTGCTAGCCCACCCACAGAACTTAAAGTATCAGTCCTGTTCAACTCCATCAGTTTGTAACAACTTATCTTTAAATACTCTTCTGTGCTCTGTGTCCTAATTGTCCCATAATCACATGGCCTTCATTGTTCTCTGCAGAAGGGAGAGCCAGTGGATTACTCACTGCTGGCTTCCAAGTCCCTCTTAAGGCTTGTCTACACTTGGAAATTTGCTGAACTAGCTATTCCAGAATAATTATTTTGGTACAAGCTCCAGTGTGGACACTATGTGTGTGTGTATAAGACACACATACACAACATCAAGGAACATAAGTGTGTGCACATGGGAGCTTATACTGAAATAACTATTTTGGACTAATTATTATAGAATAATAAATTTGATAAATTTCCAAGTTGTAGACAAGTTCTTAATTAGAGGGGGGGAGGGATAGCTCAGTGGTTTGAGCATTGGCCTGCTAAACCCAGGGTTGTGAGTTCAATCCTTAAGGGGGCCACTTAGGGATCGGGGCAAAAATCAGTACTTGGTCCTGCTAGTGAAGGCAGGGGGCTGGACTCAATGACCTTTCAAGGTCCTTTCCAGTTCTAGAAGATAGGATATCTTTATTTATTTAATTGCTATACAATAAAAAGGGAAGCCATTCTAATTTATTGTTCATAACTTTAGTTGATCAGTACTTCCCTACTTTGTCTTGACAAAATCTAAACTGCACTATAATAAGACTGTGAAGTCACAGGAGCTAGTCTGGTTTCACACTGGTGTAAGTGAGCAGAATTTAGATCTGATTCTACCCATTTCTTTCCTAAAAGGAAAGTATTCTAGAAACCAAAGCTTCCAGGCTGCTTTAAAATGGTATAGATACCCCTCCCCCATTCTTATTTTGTATTTTTTGTTTGTTTGTTGTTTCTTTTTTCTCTCTTAAACCTCTTTTGCTACTCTATCACGGGTATTCTCATGCCTGCTTGCTAAATGTCTGACACTAATATCCTTTCCTTATTTTTTTTGAAGGGGGAGAGGGTTTATTCACGCTGTACGATACATAGGATATCACAAATAAGCAAACAGTGTTCAGTTAGGAGACATTTTATTTGTGCACCCTCCCTTAGAAATGAAGCCAACAAAGAAAAATCAAACAATTTGTACTTCCTGGACATTTCAGGTATGCTATACTGATGGAAACAAAACATGTACACAAATAGGGAACAGGTTGGTTTTGCTTTAATCTCTATTGTATCTGTGTTTTGATTTGGTTCCATGTTCTGCTTTTAATATGTATTTTTATGTATAATGAATAAAAATACCATTCTTGACTCTCCCAGGTAAAAAAAAAGTTAGTTATCAAAACATAGCTGATCTCATTCAATGTCACTGAAGGATTAACCTCATGGTTAAACAAAAGTACCTGTCCCATCAAGCAAAGATTAAATAAACAGATGGGGTTTCGCAATGTGCTCTGAAGGTCAGCAGAAACCGCTCTGTTGGACTAGTGTGGAGGAAGTGAATTCCAGAGTTCAGGGCTCTTCCCTGAGAATGTATGCTTTGCTTGTTTTACTCTCTTTTGATATGCTTATGTAAGTGTTTTGACCTGTGTAGCACATTCTGCATAAAGTAAAATCTCAGTTTCAGAATTAGTGTAGACCTCTATTCACAGAACAAGAACGGGATGGGCTGTGGCACTGCAAGCCCACATGTTCCTCCAGTTTGACTTAGTGGGGAGAGAATAGTTCAGTATTCATGTCTTGTCCTTTTTGCTGAAATTGCCAACAGTTTCAAAAGAGAGACAAGGTGAGTGAGCTGCTCTGTGTAAGCTCGAAAGTTTCTCTCTCACCCCAATGGAAGTTGGTCCAATGAAAGATATTACCTAGGATGACCAGACATCCCGATGTTGTTGAGATGGTCCCAATATAAGGGGCTTTGCCTTATATAGGCAACTATAACCCCCTGTAACGGGGTAGGGGACTCACCACCTGGCGCCTCCTACTGGTTGTCTCTGGGAATTAGCTCTGTCCAGTGGAGCGCCCCCTCCTGGTGGTGTCCCATCCGTCGTCTCTCCTTCAGTAGCAGGGTAGTATGGCCCAATGGCCAGAGTCCATACAACTCCCCTCAGTAGCGGGGTAGCGTGGCCCAACGGCCAGAGTCCATATAACTCTCCTCAGTAGCAGGGTAGCGTGGCCCCACGGCCAGAGGCGTAGGGGGACCCGGGCCCTCCCTCTCCACCGGGTCCCGACCCAGGGCTTTCCTAATGGCGGGGTTCCCCTTGCCGTTGGCTCGGCGGGGATCCGGCCGCAACATGCCGAGCGTCAGTGTTGCTCAAACGCGGCTTGTCCCTAAAGTTCCCCTGGGTCACTTCCTACCCTCAAGGTCGCGGTCTCCTCCGGAGACATGGGTTACGGTCTGTTCCCCTCTGGCAGGTCCTCCGTCTGAGATGCAGGGTGTGGGCCAGCTAGGCTGGCTCCTGGAGCCTGGAGCGTGGGCTGTTCCTCCTCGGGAGCTGGCTGTGTGCGTCCTTCTCCTCTGGTGGTCAGCCCCAATTGAGCAGCTTTGCAGGCTTTTATACCGAGCCTCCAGTTGGAGCATGCCCAGCAGGGCTTCCGGGGTGGGGCTTCCTCTGCCAGGAAGGAAGGGTTAACCCCTGCTGCGCTAGTGCAGGGCTGCTCTGCCCCGTCACATATCCCCCCCTTTAAAACCGCGGCTGGAGCCGGCGGTCCCTGGGGCCCTTCTTCCCCCTCCCCTTCCCTGAGGCGGGAAAAGAAGTCCGCATTCCCATGGGCCTTCCCCAGTCGGTGTGACACTTGGAAGGAGTAGGGTTGGAGGGACAGGTACCACCGCATGATCCATGCATTTGTTTCCTTCATACTATTGATCCATCTGAGGGGTGCGTGATCCGTCACCAGGGAGAAAGTGTTCCCTAACAGGTAATACCTCAGTGCATCAATCGCCCATTTAACTGCCAGGGCCTCCCGCTCTACGGTGAATACTGGGTCTCTCGGGGAAACAGCTTATGACTTAAATATAAAATGGGGTGCTCTTCTCCCTCCTCTTCTTGGGACAACACGGCTCCCAGCCCTACCTCAGAGGCGTCAGTCTGGAGAATAAAGGGCTTCGCAAAATCTGGTTGTCTCAGTACCGGCTCCCGGGTTAAGTGGTCGCGCAGGGCACCGAAAGCTTCTTCACAGGCTGTTGACCACTGGACCTTCTTAGGCTGGGAGCTTCTCATCAGGTCTGTGAGGGGGGGCCGCGAGTGTGGCAAAGTTGGGCACAAACCGTCGGTCGTATCCGGCTAGCCCTAGGAACTGCCAAACTTGTCTTTTCGTTGTAGGTGTGGGATAGCTCAAGGCTTTGACTTTGTCCACCAATGGGCGGAGTCTTCCCCGACCCACCGTGTAGCCTAGGTATGTCACTTCCCATTGGCCCCAGTGGCATTTGGCCAGGTTTGCGGTGAGGCCGGCCTTACCCAGGGCACGCAGCACATCAGTGAGGGGTTGGAGATGTTCCTCCCAACTAGAGCTGTAGACGACGATGTCGTCGATGTATTCTGTGGCGTACAACCTGTGGGGACTCAGCACCTGATTCATAAGTCGCTGGAAGGTGGCTGCGGCCCCGTGTAACCCGAAAGGCATCATCGTAAATTGGAAGAGGCCGAAGGGTGTGGGAAAAGCGGTCTTTTCTTTAGAGGTGGGTTTCAGAGGGATCTGCCAATAGCCCTTGGTCAGGTCCAGGGTAGAGATGAATTCAGCCTTCCCCAATCGTTCCAGCAACTCGTCCCCCCGTGGCATGGGGTAGGCATCAAAACGGGAGATTGTGTTTACCTTGCGAAAGTTGATGCAGAATCTGACTGTCCCATCTGGTTTGGGGACTAGGACTATAGGGCTCCGCCATTCGCTTCTTGATTCTTCCACGACTCCCAGTGCCAACATCATCTCGAGCTCTTTTCTCACCGTTTCCCACAGCTTCCTAGGAAGGGGCCGGTGGTTCTCCCTCACCTTGTTGCCAGGGAGGGTGGCGATATGGTGGCTGGTCAACGTAGTCTTTCCCGGCTGCGTTGATAGGACTGCGGGGAAGGCTGCTACCAACTGGCGTAACTGCTCCTGCTGTATCGGGTTGAGCTCCGGGCTTATTGCTGCCGTCCCTGGTTCCTCCAGTTCCCCCGCCAAGGGACCCAACTCGGGTTCGGGAGGGTACGGAGCGATCATCATGCCTTCCCGGTCTCTCCAGGCCTTGAGGAGGTTCACATGGTATACCTTTGTGTCTCTCCCTCGCCCCGACATCCGGACCTCATAGTCAACGGGCCCTACTCACTTAGTCACCTCGAAGGGGCCTTGCCACTTCGCTAGTAGCTTGGAATCACGGGAAGGTAACAACAAGAGGACTCGGTCCCTCGGCTCAAAGCTTCTCATCCTGGCCCTTTTATTGTATTGAGCTTCTTGATTGCGTTGGGCTCTCCCCAGGTTCTCACATGCCAAGGTGCCTAACTCGCGGAGCTGTTCTCAGAGATGGAGGATGTATTGGATGGATCCTCGGACCCGGGTCTCTTGTTCTTCCCTTGTTTCTTTCAAGAGGTCTAAGATCCCCTGGGGTCTCCTCCCATAGAGGAATTCAAATGGGAGAAGCCTGTTGACGTCTGTGGTACCTCTCTTATGGCAAAGAGGAGCGCAGGCAGTAGCTTATCCCAGTGCCGGGGGTCATCTTCCACAAACTTCCTCAGCATGGATTTCAGGGTTCCATTGAACCTCTCGACTAACCCGTCCGTCTGTGGGTGATAAATATTCGCGCACTGAAGACCTCAGTTTAACAGCCGGCACAATTCCGCCATCAGCCTAGAAGTTACGTTGGTCCCCTGGTCCGTCAACATCTCGCGGGGCAGCCCGACCAGGGCAGAGATATGCAGGAGCTCATTGGCGATGATGGGCGCCATAGCGGTCCAGAGGAGCACCGCCTCTGGGTATCTTGTGGCATAGTCAACCACCACCAGGATATATTTATGTCCGGAGTTGCTCCTGTCCAAGGGCCCCACCAAGTCCAGGCCAATCCGCTCGAACGGTGTTCCGACCACCGGCAGAGGCACGAGGGGTACTTTCGGGACCCCTTTCGGGCCGGCCTTCTGACACTCAGGACATGAGGTGCAGTAGTCCCAAACTTCCTGATGGATGCCCGGCCAGAAGAACCTCTGGGCCACCTGTTGTAGGGTTTTCTCCCTTCCCAGATGTCCCGCCCAGGGTACGGAGTGGGCCAAGTGGAGCAGGTCCCGCCGGAACTGCCGTGGGACCAACAGCTGGCGTAGTTCTTCCTGCCTTTGGGGTTCCTGGACCACCCGATACAGTAGGTCATTATGGATCTCGAAGCGGAGTCCTTGCTGCGGGCGTCCGGGTGGGTCTTCTTCCCCAGGGGCGCCCCTCGCCTGCTCCCAGGCCCGACCGAGGGTGGTGTCCCCCCTTTGCTCTTCTAGAAAATTGGCGTTAATCTCCAGCCATCTCTGGCCTTCCTCTGTCCGGGTTTCAGTGTGGGGTCGGCCCTCCTCGTCTACCCCACGATTCCCCGAAGGACCCTCTAGGGGGTTGTCCGGTGGGGTTTGGCCTAAGAGTCCTGGTTTTTTGGCTCGGCCCCCTCTTGTCTTCGCCGGTAGGACACTCCACTCTTGTAGGAGTGTGGCAAAGCCTGGCCAGTCGCGTCCCAGGATCACCGGGTAGGCTAATTTTGGGGTCACCCCCACTAGGCACCGCCCTCCCTGCTGTGCTGTCTTGAGCTGTACCCAGACAGTGGGGTAGGGCTTCACGTCACCATGGATACACTGCAGGTGTATGGGGGTCCTCACGGGCCCGACGGGTTCTACCAGCCCCGCCCGGATGATGGTCTGGCTACATCCGGAGTCTACCAATGTTATGGTGTGTGTCCCATCCACTTTCACTGGTACAAGAATCTTGCCTGGTCCCCACCTCTGGGCCTGCTGACCCGCGGTCCAAACCTGCCCGTAATCACAGTCCATATATGGGCATTCCCTCCGGAAATGCCCTAACTGTCCACACTCATAACACCTCTCCCTTTTACTTCCTTCGGGTCGGGCGTTCTGGGGGACACTCTGCGGGGCATGCTGCCTCCCCGGCGAATCACCTAGGCTTCGCGTGAGTTTCCCCCCTGGAGGCCCCCTCGCGATATGGGGCGGTGTGGTTGCTGAGGGGTGGGGGCGGACACGGGGGTGCCCCCCGTCCCCCTTGCAGGGTCCCAGTGCTGGAGCCGCGTTCCATTCACCCTGCGCCCCCCCCTTTGGAGGCAGTCTTCTGTTCTCCCTCGGCAGCCAGGTAATCCTCCATCAGTGAGGCTGCTTTTGCGAGGGTCTTCGGGCGGTGCCGTTGCACCCATTGCCTCCCTCCAGTAGGGAGAATCTGCAGGAACTGCTCCAAAGCCAACGTCTCGGCTATTTGGACACTCGTCTGGTATTCTGGCTCGAGCCACCTCCAGCAGAGGTCGCGAATGCGCTGTGCCACAACTCGAGGCCTAGCCCCTGGCGCGTATCTCTCTCGTCGGAGCCGCTGGCGGTAGGTCTCGGGGCTAATCCCAGTTTGATCCAAAATGGCCGCCTTGACCTTGGAATAGTCCAGCGCCTCCTGCGGGTTGAGGTTGCGATATACGGCCTGTGCCGGGCCTGTCAGGTAGGGGGCTAGAATAGTGGCCCAATGCGCGCTGGGCCACTGGACAGTGGTTGCCACCCGCTCAAATGTTACCAGAAAGGCCTCGGGATCATCCCCCGGCCCATCTTCATTAGGCGTACTGGCAATCCTCCGAGACCATCACCCGCGCTGCCACCTGCTGCGCCTAGGGGCGGACCCGGTGCATGCCCTATCAGCGTAGCCATCTGCTGAAACAGTCATTCCTGGCTGGCGTGTTGTTGGGCATTCAGCTCCCGGATCAGCTGTTGCTGCTGTTCCTGCGCCGCTTGCAGCTGTTGTTGGGCTGCCAGCTGTTGGAGCAACTGGAGTTGCTGCTGCTGCACCGTCTGCTGCTGTTGGTTCTCCAGGAGCCATTTCAGAAGTTTTTCCGGTTCCATCGTGGATCTCTGGGTCCTTACTTCAGGCCCTGATCAATGCCACGTTTTCCACCAGTGTAACGGGGTAGGAGACTCACCACCTGACGCCTCCTACTGGTTGTCTCTGGAAATTAGCTCTGTCCAGTGGAGCGCCCCCTCCTGGTGGTGTCCCGTCCGTCGTCTCTCCCTCAGTAGCAGGGTAGTATGGCCCAAAGGCCAGAGTCCATATAACCCCCCTCAGTAGCGGGGTAGCGTGGCCCCACAGCCAGAGTCCATATAACCCCCCTCAGTAGCGGGGTAGTGTGGCCCCACGGGCAGAGGCGTAGGGGGACCTGGGCCCTCCCTCTCCACCAGGTCCCAACCCAGGGCTCTCCTAAGGGTGGGGTTCCCCTTGCCATTGGCTCGGCGGGGATCCGGCCGCAACATGCCGAGCATCAGTGTTGCTCAAACATGGCTTGTCCCTAAAGTTCCCCTGGGTCACTTCCTACCCTCAAGGTCGCGGTCTCCCCCGGAGACATGGGTTCTGGTCTGTTCCCCTCTGGCAGGTCCTCCATCTGAGATTCAGGGTGTGGGCCGGGTAGGCTGGCTCCTGGCGCGTGGGCTGTTCCTCCTCGGGAGCTGGCTGTGTGCGTCCTTCTCCTCCGGTGGTCAGCCCCAACTGAGCAGCTTTGCAGGCTTTTATACCTAGCCTCCAGTTGGAGCATGCCCAGCAGGGCTTCCGGGGCAGGGCTTCCTCTGCCAGGAAGGAAGGGTTAACCCCTGCTGCGCCAGTGCGGGGCTGCTCTGCCCCATCACACCCCCCCAAAGTGTCCCAATTTTTCACACTTGCTATAGGCTCACCCTAATATTACGTCACTCACAATGTCTCCTTAATATCTTGGGACCAGCACGGCTACAACAACACAGCATACAATGGTTTCAACAGTTTGTTGTGGTAGTCTAAAGTTATGTCAAAGGTGCTTTTTTTAGCTCCTTACTCTTCACTCGAACACTCACTATTAGATTGTTAGGCCAAGGTGTATGCGCTTGACTGAGCTGAGTGCTGTGACAGCAGACCAGAGAAGCCTGAGCTAGTTTGATGATGTCTGAAACTATATCCCTTACTCCTGAGGGCATTCTGCACCAAAAAATTAAAAATTCTGTGCCAAAAAAAATTTCTGTGCACAATATTTTAAAATTCTGCAAATGTTATTCGTTAAATAAATGTGGAGGCTCCAGCATGGCATTGGGGATCACAGGCCACTGGCTGCATAGAGGTGGGAGATCACTGTGCAGCTCCCCCCCGGGACACGGATTCAGTGGTGAGGCTGCACCCAGCCCTGACACAGTGCAAGGACCGGGCCTGCCCCAGAAACACCCCAGGGACCTGCGCCTCCGTGCCAGGTGCACCAGGTCTGGGCAGGCAGGCTCAGCAAGGCAGGATCCAAGTGTGAAGGGGCTTAGTGTATGTGTTGAGAGGGTTTTGTGTGGGGCAATCTGGGTTCAGGTGGCTCAGTGGGGGATCTGGATGCACAGGGGCTTGTTGGGGGGCGCGTTGTTGGTGCAATGGTAATGGGAATCTGCAGGGGGGTCCAGGTGAATGTGGTTGGAGCTCAGCCAGGGGGGTCTGGATGTGTGTGTGGGGGGATAGAGCTTGGCAGGGGAGTGTGCGTCTGGGGGGGGACTCAGTGGAGAGTCTAGACACTGGAGGAGTGGGGCTCATTGGGGTGGGGATCAAGGTGCAGCTGGTTGGGGCTCAGTAGGGCGGGGATCTGGGTACAGGTGGCTCATCGGGGTGGTCCAGGTGCAGGGGGAGTGGGACTTGTTGGGGGGGTCTCGGTATGAGGGGGTCTGGATGCACAGGGGTTGGGTGGATGGGGGAGCAGCTTCCTGTACAGTAACCCCTTCTTCTGCAGCTGAGAAGCGATGAATGCAGGAAGTGTGGGGGTGGGGTGTGTGGAAGAGTTTGCAGAGCTTCCTACAGCCAGGGGAGAAATCTCGGGGTGGGTCTGACAGGGCCTTGGATGTTGTGCAGGGGAAGAGGAAGTCCTGTCCTCCCCAGCCCAGCCAGGACTAGCAGCTGAGACCGGCGACGGGTAGGAGCCACCAGCTGGGTCTTCCCCAGTCCCACCCTCTGCCCCACGGTGATTTACCTCTGCCAGCTGCCCTGGGCACCCAAAGATACTGCTGGGGAGGGTTGCATGACCGCTCTTGTGGCTTCTCTTTGCTTGCCTGTCAGAAAGAAATTTTTCTGCAGGGAAGCAAATAAATCTGTGGTGGACATCAATTCTGCACATGTGCAGATGTACAGACTTCCCTCAGAAGTAATTCCTGTACACATGAGCTACTCCTGTAGTAACTAGCATATTAGAATCTACCACAGGAATAAGGAGGGCTTTCTAGGAACCCACCTGTAGCTTCACCTGCAGCTACAGGAGCTTATTTGTAGCATATGCACAGGCAGACTTGGGGTCATGCAGCTTTCCTCACCCATGCTATCCTCCGACAACAGCCATCCTGCACTTTCATTCAGTGTAGCAAACTGACTTATATGTATTGCAACCCTCCGCTATGTGAAATCAGGCTTATCAGTTTGATTGTTTTGCCCTCTAGTGGTTGGCCTAAAAAAGAATATTGGATCTTTAGGTAGATATAAAGTCTATGATGATGGAGATGCTGTTCCTTTAAGGAATAATGATGCATACTGGGATAGGGCCAAGTGTCATTGTTGTATCCATTTTTAGCAAGATAAGATTCAATCCTGAGTACCATGTGAGATCTCATACTTGGTAAGTACTTTAGCTATAAAATACAGAATACATTATTCTATTGTGCTTGAGTATATAAGTTGCTATATAACACCACTGACAGCAAATAAGACTTGAGTTAAAACTGACTTAGAGAATAGAACTCAATCTTCTATTCTAAATCTTGCCTACATGTATATTATTATGTTTTACTAGTATTACTAGTGTTTTATTTACATCTGTGATGCACTGACCTAAAGGTGAGACTCTTTAATCTATCTATCAGTGTGCTGAGCCATTCAATCCCCCATATCCACACAAAATATTGTATATCAGAATAGTGATAGCATATTCTTACTGAAAGTAGAAGTCAAATCATTCCTTTATCTCTCCCTCAGTTGCCTGGGAGAAGGAATGTTTGTAAAATAGAATCCACTTTCTGGAGATGTGTTAGTGTTTATGGTTAATATAAAATGCCATTCTTATAGTAATGGGGTTATCCAGGTAGCTGCAGTGATCTATATGATAGTACCTTCTCCAACCTCCATGGTTGTAACAATGAAGGGACTGAGAAGGAACAGCTCCGAGATGCCCCTTATGTTTACTTTATATGGAAGGAGCAAACTAGTAGTCAGGAACCATCACTTGGCTTGTTGTGATTGGGAGTTCACCCCCACAGTAGCTTAGGAAAGGTTAATGAAGCTGAGAAGGGGCCAATTAACCAGGTAGGCCACACATTTCCCCTCAGCTGTGGCTTAAGTAACCCTGGATTGATGATGGAGCCCAGCTGAGAAGAAACCAGTGAGGCTGGTATAAAGCCAGGAAGCTGGCAACAGAAAAAGGCTGCAGTCACTTTCTGGACATTAGAAAGAGAGGGAAGGAAGGAAGGAAACCTAGAGGAGAAGATGTAGGGGAAAAGCTTGGGGAAAGGGTAGTAAGGTTTAAGATAGTTCAGACCTTGGCTGCTGATTAGAAGGTCCCTGTGATGGAACCTGGAGTAGAGGGTGGGCCTGGGTTCCCCTACTAGCCACTGTGGAAGTGGCACCATCTGGGCAGTGAATGAGAAGAGTGGTGGAGACAATTTCTATGGAAAGACATTAATACCATGGAAGGGGTAAACCAAATAGTGACCTGGGTAGAGGGCCAAGCCATGGAGAGCACCCAGGGTCTCACAGAGAGGCAGCAGGACACACAACAAGTGGCAGAAGGGGGTGTTGGACCTGGAAAGAGCTAATCACCAGAACAACTAGGAAGAGGTGCCCAAGCAGTGAATGGAACCCCATTACACTTGTGCACATAGGTTCATGTTAATTTTGTCCTATACTTTGTGTCCTCACTTCAGAATCAATAGCATCAGTGATGTGGCATTTAGCATGATGGGAGTTACTCACGTTGCCACTCATAGTCTTTATTAGCTGTAAGATTTATCAGTTTATTTTCATTGTATATTGCTTTTGTTCCTCTTTTTTCCTATGATCTGGGGAGGAAATCACTGAATAAAGACAGGACTGAAACAAATCACTATTATTGACCTGTTACAATTTCCTTGATACATTAAAAATAAACTTAAGTAAAGTGCCCAGAGATGTGGTTGGTGCCTCATAAAAAAAGTAAAGACATAGTCACCTGTGACGTTGTGCAGTCTATATGGTTTTATAAAAATATAAGTGAATGTAATGTAATTGGGATATGCTTCATGCAAAAGGTCTCTTGTAAGGTATCATTACAAAGCTCATAATCTACTGAGTGTGATCATCCTATTTGTAGAAATGTACCACTCTTGTATCTAAAACTAGAAATATAAAACATAACTCTGAGGGCCTATTGTAATTATGTAAAGTGTGGGCCATTAATGATGGTTTGGAATCTTAATGACTCCCATTGTCTGCAGATGGCTGTTTACCGGTGAGTCTCCCTGTATATGTGTGTGCTGGCAAGTGAGTAATGAAGTCTTGCAGTGACATGTGATCATGTCACCTGAACTGGAATCCATCTTTAACCTGGTGCTTTTCCAGTGAGGGGGGGTGGAAACCCAGAGAGACAAAGGGTTCCCGCCTTATGCAAAAGATATATAAAGGGATGGAACAGAAGAGAGAGGGAGAGGAGCCATCATGGAGAATCCCTTAGATAACACCTAAGCTGGAACAAGAGCTGTACCAGGGGAAAGAATTGTGCCCAGGCCTGGAAGGTGTCCAGTCTGAGAAAAACTTACTGAAGCATCTCTGAGGGTGAGATTATCTGTATTTAGTTTGATCAGGCATAGATTTGCGCATTTTATTTTATTTTGCTTGTGACTTACTTTGTTCTGTCTGTTACTACTTTGAACCACTTAAATCCTACTGTCTGTATTTAATAAAATCACTTTTATTTAGTAATTTACTCAGAGTATGTATTAATACCTGGGGGAGCAAACAACTGTGCATATCTCTCTATCTGTGTTATAGAGGGCGAACAATTTATGAGTTTGCCCTGCATAAACTTTATGCAGGGTAAAACGGATTTATCTGGGTTTAGACCCCATTGGGAGTTGGGCATCTGAGTGCTAAAGACAAGCACACTCCTGTGCGCTGTTTTTGGGTAAACTTGCAGTTTTGGGACAAGTGATTCAGACCCTGAGTCTGTGTTGGAGCCAGACAGGAGTGGCTGGCTCAGCAAGACAGGGTGCTGGAGCCCTAAGCTGGCAGGGAAAACAGAAGCAGGGGTAGTCTTGGCACATCGGGTGGCAGCTCCCAAGGGGGTTTCTGTGATCCAACCCGTCACATCACCATCCATCTGGGCTATAGAACTTGCAGACTAAGGCCTTGATCCCACAAACAGTTGCACACATGTGTAACTTCATGCCTGTAACCTTCATGTCCCATTGAATTGAACAGGACTTCTTACAAGCATAAAGTTGAGTATATGCACAAGTGTTCACAGGATCTGGGCCTATCATTTCAGTCCTGCAATAAACTCCACGTGGACAAACCCCTGCATCCTCTCAGAGCTCCATTGAAGCCAGTGGGGTTCCACAGAAGTGTAGTGGTCCATTCATATGGATCTCCTTGTAGAATCAGGTTGGGTCTTAAAATCCAGATTCTGCAATCAGAACCTCATGCATAGACCTCTGGTAAAGCTTAAATCCTAAACAAAGACATTTTTTTAGGATTTGCTTTTAAAACACTGTAGTAGCCTTTTATATTGGAAGGAGGCTTGAATATTTTCCCCAGAATATTTTTCCCATTGGTCTCCCAATAATGTTTATATTTATTTCTGGGTTTGTTTGCTTTAAGTCAGAGTCAAATACACAAAATAGTCAAAATAAACAGTCATATTAGAATAGGTCAGGGGTTCTCAAACTGTGGGTTAGGACCCCAAAGTGGCTCACAACCCTGTTTTAAAGGAGTCACCAGGATTGGCGTTAACTTGCTGGGGTCGGGGCTGAAGCCTGAGCCCCACTGCAAGAGGCCAAAGCTGAAGCCCAAGTGCTTCAGCCCTGGATGGTGGGGCTCAGGCTAGAGGCCCCTCGCCTGGGGCTGAAGCCCTTGGGCTTCAGCTCTGGTTCCCCCAGGCTTGGGCTTTATACTCTCCCACCCCCCGCAGCAGCAGGGCTTGGGTGGGCTCAAGCTTCGGTCCCCCCATCCTGGGGTCATGTAGTAATTTTTGTTGTCAGAATGGGATCACAGTGCAATGAAGTTTGAGAAACTCTGGAATTTAATTCCTTCTCCTAGCGCCCCCAAATGAATGGCTATTATTAAGGCCCCCCCTCAGGCATGCTAGACCCGCACTTTCACTTCGCATTTTTTTCAAGATTTTTTTTTTCAGCTATGAAACAAAAATGGGACGACAATATCTGTGCTTACACAGCAGCTCAAATGTGCCTTAAACCACCTTGAGGATTAAATTAGTTCATACAGGTGGTGGTGGGGAGGAGAGCGGACAACAGCTCTCGCTCTCCCCCGCCTCCTGTGGGAGCGGAAGCGGCTGGCGCCTTGGAAAAGATTGTGCCGCGGGGCGGGACAGCAGCAGCGGCACCACAAAGGGCGCCCGAACCAGCTGTTTCGCTGCCGCTCTGTGCGCAGAAGGGGAGCGGGCGTGAAGGCACCAACCAATCAGGAGCCGCTTCCTTTGGGGCAGCCACTCAGAGCCGCAGTTAGATTAGCCAACCGGCGAACTCCTTTCTCTTTGCCGAGGGTGGGAGGGGACAGAGCAGCCAATCGGGAACGAGCCAGAGTGGGGCGCAGCGGACACCCCGCCACGCTCCGGCCGCGGGGAGGGGCGGGGCGCCGGCCGGGCCATGCTGATCACGCTGTGCTACCTGTACCTCTGGGCGCGCTGGGGGGCCGGCTGGGCCGGGCTCATCCGACGCACCGTGCGCCGCCTGCACCGCGCGCGCTGCGCCTTCGTTTTCGGTTGCTGCAGCGGCAGCGGCGCGGGCTGCCCCCCTCCCCAGCGGCGGCGGCGGCGCAGGCGGGGGTCGCCCGAGTTGGGCGAGGAGCCCGTCTGCCTCCGGCTGGGGGACAAGGTCTTCTTCACTGAGGAGACCCCGCAGGTACCCGCCGCGCCCTGAGGGCAGGCCCGGGGTGGGGAGGCGGGGCCTGTGGGGTGGGTGTTGGGGGAGAGCGAGGGGGTCCCCCGCTTAGCAGCAGGAAGGGCTTGTCCTGGCTGTGACAGGGAGGTCGGTGCAGTGGATAACTCCGCTTGGCCAGCCCAGCTCGGGTGAGAACAGCCCCGCTGCCCAGGAGCACCGTCATTGGATTAGCTGTTGAGAAACTAAATTGAACAGCTACATCCCCACTGCAGTACTAGTCCCTCTGCCTCACGCCTTCCCCTGGCTATTGTAAAGCACCACTTCACTCGAGCTGGGGATTTTTGTGTGTGGAGGGGAGTCAGGTCAGGGACAAAACTGCAGTTAACCTCAAGCTGACAATGGCATGAAGGGAAGCCCTGTGTTAACTTTCCAGTCATCTGAATCCAAAGATAATATCCCTGTCCCAGGGCTTCTCAGAAATAGGACATAGGGCTGTAAATATCCACGATAGGTCATCAGTCTCATAGCAGCAGCTGCTGTAATTCCAACAGAGACAAGGTGGGTGAGGTAATATCTGTTATCCCACCAACTTCTGTTGGTTAGACAGACGAGCTTTCAAGCCACTCTGACCTCTTCCTCGGGTCTCTCTCTCCAACAGATGTTTGTCCGGTAAACAATATTACATCACACACCTTGTCTTTCTAATATTCTGGGCCCGATGGGGCTACAACTAAGCTGCATACAACAATGTAACTCTAAGAGTCATCAATAAGTTTGGTGCTGTAAAAACAAAAGGTTAAAGACTATCTCTGTTTCAAAGACCTTGCAGCCCCTCATCAAGATGTAACTATTAGAACACACTCGTGACTACAGTCTAGTGCAGGGGTTGGAAACGTTTGGCACGCGGCTCGCCAGGGTAAGCACCCTGGCGGGCCGGGCCAATTTTATTTACCTGCTGACGTGGCAGGTTCGGCCGATCGTGGCCCCCACTGGCCGCGGTTCGCCGTCCCGGGCC
>NW_020664381.1:5149262-5187009 GCF_002925995.2 Terrapene triunguis
TACCCTGGCGAGCCGCGTGCCAAACGTTGCCGACCCCTGGTCTAGTGTGTACACCCGAACATCTACTGCTGTGGTTGAGTTAAAGCCTAGTGGGGAGCCTGGGTTTTAACCAGACCAGTTTAGCCCATGTTAGGCCATATCTATGCTAGGGGAAAAGATGTGTTTTTAATCTGTGTATTGAATGTGTTAACATTTTAGTTTAGACAAGGCAAACTGTTAACTGGTTAAGGTAATCCACAGCCACAAGATTAAGGGTTACTTCAACCAATTAACATATGTCAAAACATAACTTGTCTTGTGTGCTAGTGTGTTAAAATCCTAGTGTAGATGTGCTTTCAATAAAGTCCAGATAACATTCTCATAAGCACATGAGGGAAATGTGACCTAAATGAAATTACCACAAAGTGGGTGGACAACTGGTTGAAAAACTGTACTCAAAGTAGTTATCAATAGTTTGCTGTCACACTGGGAGGATATATCTAGTGCAGAGGCAGGCAAACTTTTTGGCCTGAGGCCCGCATTGTGTTTTGTAAATTGCATGGAGGGCCGGATAGGGGAGGGGGTTGTGGCCTGGCCTCCACCTCCTATCTGCCCTCCTCCCCTCCCCCCCCGGGACTCCTGCCCCATCCAACCCCCCGTTCCCTCTGGGACCCCTGCCCCACCCACACACACCCTGCTCCCTGTCCTCTGACTGCCCCCGGACACCCGCCGCCCCATCCAACCCCTCCTCTCATTTCTGATGGCCCCCCCAGGGCCCTTGCCCCATCCAACCACCCCTTCTCCCTGTCCCCTGACTGCCCCTGGAACCCCTGCCGCCCCATCCAACCCCCCCCTCCTTCCTGACTACCTCCCAGGACCCCTGTCCCCATTCAACCTCCTGTTCTCCCCCCACCGACCGCCCTGACCCCATCCACACCCCCGCCCCCTGACCACCACCCCGAACTCCCCTGCCCTTTATCCAGCCACCCCTGCTCCCTGCCCCCTTACCGCGCTGCCTGGAGCACTGGTGGCTGGCGGCGCTGGAGCCGGGCCATGCTGCTGCCGCCACCGCCCGCACGCAGCACAGAGACCGTGTCAGGCTGGGCTCTGCAGCTGTGCTGCCCCAGGAGTTCACAGCCCCACGGCCCAGAGCGTTGCGCCAGTGGCAGAGTGAGTGAGCTGAGGCTGCGGGGAAGGGAGGACAGCAGGGGAGGGGCCAGGGGCGAGCCTCCCGGGCCAGGAGCTCGGTGGCCGGGCAGGACGGTCGCGCGGGCCGTAGTTTGCCCACCCCTGATCTAGTGGGTTAATGCAGGGATTTATCCTGGATCTGGTATTAGTCAATATTTTCATTAAAGTTCTAATGTAATGGAGAATATGCTTACAAAACTGCAGATGATACCAATCTTGGGGGAAGGCGTTGTTGCAAGCACTTAAGAGCACAGGGTTAAAATTCAAATACAGTAAAAACCCATTTATCCAACCATCCATTATCTGCCTCTCTGTATTAACTGAACAACCAGCATGCACACGTCCAGAAGCGGATGATCTCTCCTGTGGCTGCTAGATGGTGCTGCAGCCTCGCACTTTCCCATTCTCCGGATTACCTCAATTTTTGATAATCCAATCTGGCCTCGGTCCCAGTTAGATCGGATAAAGGAGGTTGTGCTGTAATCTTGAAAAATTGGGGTATTGGTCTGAATCAATAAGCTGAAATTCAGTAAAGACAAGTGCAAAGTTTGATACTTCTCAGGGTTGTGAGGCACCTTGCTACTGCTTGCCTTTAGTGTGAGGAAGCTTTCTCTGAACTGTTGTTCAGCTCTCCAACGCCACTGGCCCTAGCCAGCACAAGTGCTCCCGTCTATGCTTCACACGTCCTGCTGTTGCTCTGCGGGATAGCAATTGGCACACTTCAACCCTGAAGCCTTCTAAGCGTCTCCTTTCAGTGCCCCATTGACTGGTCACTTGCAATGTTCAGAGATTTGCTATTTCCAAAAAAAGGTACACCCCATCTTACAATTTCCACCTCACATCACTGCTCTGCTTAACATGCAGTGTTTAGATATGTGTATAGTCAAATAAATATAAGTTTATTTAACAAAGCATAAAGATTCAACTAGTAGCAAGTAGAAGTATTGGAAACAAATGATCACATACCAGATAAAATACCATGCATTCTAGAGCCTAGATTTAATGGGCAAATACTTTTATGTCTTGTAGAATAATGCTCACCCCAAATCCTTGCAGTGCTTTACAGCTGGGTTTAGCTATGACCCTGCTTGAGACAAGCACACTGTCAGTTTGCCTCCTAGGTGAAGGATCCCATCTGTCCCCTTGCACTTCAAGATAGGCCAGAACAATCCTTTGTCTTTATTCATAAACAGAATCCCCCTCTACTGTTTTGTTTCTTCTTGTAGACTTTTGCTTTTGTTGATTTCACAATCTCTTAATTTGCTTCTGGCTTAGTCTGCAAATAGGCATACATTATTAGGGATATAATACACAAATAGCCAGACAGGGACATAGGTGTTTGCTGCCTGAAAGGAACGTTTCCAAGGAATGTCACCTGGTTACCTGCCTTAACTCCAAGACCGTAAAAGTATAATTTTTAGTGTAGATATGTAACTCCTTAAATATTAACTATACATATATTTTGCAATGATTATGATGACCAGTGGGCTACTGGCTCTTGGTAGACCCTACATGTTATCCTTCAGTGAACTATCATGCATATAGCCGATCCAGGGGATCCCTGCAAAATACTATGCACCTTCTGTGCCCTCTCCCAGTTGGCACCAACTGGTTCCTGGGTCACAAAAATGCTGTGCTTAGGAAGGAAAAATCAAGCATAACTACAAAATGGAATATAACTGGCTAGATGGTAGTACTGCTGAAAAGGATCTGGGGGTTATAGTATATCACGAAGAGACTTATAATTCAGCAATGTGATGCAGTTGTGAAAAAGGCAAATATCATTGTGGGGTGCATTAATAGGAGTGTTGTATGTTAAGATATGGATGGTAATTGTTCCATTCTGCAGCGTTGGTGCGGTCTTAGTGGAGTACAGTGTGCTGTTCTGGGAGCCACACTTTAGAAAATATTTAGCCAAATTGGAGAGAGTCCAGAGGGGAACAACAAAAATGATAAATTTAGAAAACGTGATATATGAGGAAAGGTTAACAAAACTGGTCTGTTTTTATTCTTGAGAAAGGAAGAATTAGCGGGGAGACTAAGTTTTCAAATACTGTATGTTAAGTGCTTTTATAGAGGGCGTGGGTAAATTATTCTCAATGTCCACTGAAAATAAGACAAGAAGTAATGGGATTAATCTGCTGCATGGGTGCTTTATGGTTACTTTTTTCTTAATCTAACATAAAGATAGTGAAGTACTGGATAGGTTACAAGTTGAGATTGTGGAATCTCCATCACTGCAGTTTTAAAAGAACGAGTTAGACAAACACCTCTAAGGTATGGCCTTGGTATACTTGGTTATGCGTAAGCATGCGGGAATGGACTTGGACCTCGTGAGATCCCTTCTAGCCCTATGATTCTATGTGTTCAAATCACACCTTTTTTCCTAGTGAAGGCAAGGTCAGAAATACACTGCCTTGTCTACACCACCCTTTTAGGAAATAATGGCTAACATACTCTAAGAACATGTGAATCTTTGTCTTTACTATGTTTTATAGATAGACACAGGGGAGATGAGATGCCCTCTCTCTCCCTTATTTTTAGAATTGTAAGTAGCAAAGATGGTGGAGATGGTGTGCAAAGCATATTTTGAGCATGAGTCTGAGAGCCGGGAACTCCTGAGATCTGTTCCTGGCTCTAACGCTGATTCTTAGTTTGAATTTGGACAAGTTCCGGGATCCCTCTATCTGTAAAACTGAAACAATACTTAACTAGCCCATATTGGGCTAGGTTTTGTGAGGTTCAGTTAATGTTTTTTCAGCGCTGTATATAAGTGCTAAATTTTATTTATAAATATCCTATTTCTCTCCCTGAACTCTGGTGATGTGGAATAAATATACCTGGCATCTTCAGTGCATCCTCCTATTCCAAAGCGTTGAACACAAATTTTTCCTTTATTTGATTCTTGTTTTCTAACATTTCAGGGAAATGTCTGTATATTGAAAGGGAAAACTTCCTGTGACAAATTTAGGTAGTTTTGTGTTAGTCATATTAAGAAGAAATCTTTAGGGTTTAAATGACATTTTTGACATTTTATGTTTCTAAATTAAATTAACTATCCTTGAAAGATGCTGGCTTGATATCCATAAGGGTTGAAGACCTCTGTAACCACAGTGCAGGTGTCAACAAAACAAATTTTCCTGGACTGCCCCAATTTTGATCTGGTGGTGGCTACCTTTAGTGGCAGTTGTTTCCATGTCTTTTCAAAGTGTACTTGTTTGCGGAGTCTGTGGAGCCAAACAATGGCTTTTGGTGATGAAATGTGACATGGATACTTGTTCATTGGGAATTGGACTGAGATCAGTTCATTTCAGACACATTTTTAATGTTTTAACTGCTAAACGTTGATAGTGAGTTTACAATAGGAGTTGTTAGCCTGAAATTTTGATGGAAAAATTGAATTGTTGCATTTTACAAAGTTATGTTGTTTAATTATTTATACATAAGGCTACGATTTAGACAGGGAGGTCGCGGAAATCACGGCATCTGTGACTTCCAGTGATCTCCGTGACTTCAGCCTTCAGGGGCAGGGAGCTGCAGGGTGGTCCTGCCGCCTGCGGGGGCAGGGAGCTCCCAGCCGTTGTGAGTGCCGGGAGAACCTCCTGAGTTCCCGGCCGCCACGGGCAGTGGGGGCCCCTGGAGTTGCTGGTAGTGGGGGAACCCTCTAGCTCCTAGCCATTGGGGGCAGCAGGGAAACCCCTGAGCTCCCGGCTTCCATGGGCCCCCGGAGCTGTGGGCGGCAGGGGTACCCCATAGCTCCTGGCCCTGTGGGCAGCGGGGGCACCCCACAGCTCCCAGCTGCTGTGGCCATGGGGAAACCCCGGAGTTCCTGGCCTCTGTGGGCCCCTGAAGCTGTGGATGGTGGCGGTACCCCGCAGCTCCCAGCTGACACAGGAGACGGGGGCATCCCACAGCTCCCGGCCCCCATGGGCAGCAGGGGACCCCTGGAGCTGCAGGTGGAAGGGGTATCCCACAGCCCCCAGCTGCTGCAGGCAGCTCCTATCCCCTGCGGGGCTGCCCTGCTTCAGGTGGTGTGGGGACATGTACATCCCCATTTTGTCAGGGATATTTTTATTAAAAGTCATGGACAGGTCACGGCTTCCATTAATTTTTCTTTTTTGCCCGTGACAAAATCTTAGCCTTATTTATACAGTGCTAAAAGTGTGCTCTAGGCACTTTGAAGACAGGTAGGAAGGCAAGATCCATGCAGTAAGGACCTTTGTTTAATACATTATAGAGAAGATAGATGGGGCTGGAACTTAGCCATTTAAGTGGTCAATTTTAGTCTCTATGTTATTAATTCTACTCTTTTGAATGTTGAGAGGTGTTTTTTGTGCTGCTTTCCTTTCAGGTAGGTACTTGGGAGGCTATAGGCCTAACAGAAGTATGTTGTTAGGAGAGGGTGGAGGCATGGTGAACTAGGTCAGAGCGGGACTCCTGGTATAGGTGGGCCATAATGGAAGAAGCCACAGACAAGTGGGTGAAGGATATGAAGGGAGCAGTTACTTAGGCAGGTGGTGCCTTCTTAGTTTAAAAGTGTCTGTTATATTTGTGCTTGCTAAGTGTTAAGAGGTTTAAGACTTGAAGTTAAGTGTGTCTGATTCATTCGGTGAAGAGGTCTGATTTCCACTTTGAGTTGTGGTCTGTGGTTGGTCATCCTGTACATTTAGGACTACATGCTATTCTCCATCCAGTGTGCTGCTCCAGCTCATGACAATGGGAGGTTTTCACAAAAACTGAGGAGTAGAATATGGCTTTTATGTAATAACTAAACTTAAGCATTCATTCGTTCAGTGCCTTATTGTCACATTCAGCATCACTCGGGAAAATATGCTCGCCTTTAGAACCAGCATTATTTCTGCCCTTTTTCTCACTCTATCTGCCTTTCTCTGTTTTGCTTCCTCTAATGTTTTTGCCTCTGCAATTTATTTCCTGCAATAGCTTCACTCCTGATCCATTTCTTAAAATTATCAATACTCTGTTGGCTGGAGACGTAAGGTGCGCAGAGTAGACATAGCCTTATAGCGGCACAGCTGTATCACTGTAAGCTCGTAAATGTAGACACGGCCTTAGTTTGCAGATTCAAAACGATGGTAGTGCCTTGGTTTTAGCTCAGTTCAGTTTTGGAGGGTTATCTTTGCAGCATAAGGGTTTGAATATTTTTTGTTTTTAAATGAAAGTTAGATTCTGCAGAATCTGTCCATGTACTATACGTACAAAAATTCATCTAGTAGGCTGGTGAAATGGTTGTGTAACATTTTTTAATTGCATGATTAAATATGTCCTGATGTTACAATTAGATAAAATTACTGTATACAGTGTTAGATTAGAAATCATTTTAAAATTCAGAGAATTTATACAACAAAAACTAATCCAAAGAAAGATATTGAACACTCAAAGCAACAAAATAAGGAAAAAGCTTAATTAAGGAGGAAATGTAATATACCAAGAACAATGGGAGATTGCCTGTTACCTTACCTCACAGTAGCTAAGGTTTAGGTCTGTCTTTGATATTCTTTGCTTTTATGGATTTGTCTCAGCCTTAAAGGAACTCTGTTGACTTAAATTTGGGCCCATATTTAAATTTGGTCAAAACAAGTTTTTATAAATTTAAAAGCTAATAGAAATGTTTTCCATAAGCCTTTTGAATGTCAGTGAAAAGTTATTTTAAAACATATCTGCTAGTTTTTTGTTATTTGTTTTGTCTTAGGGCCTAGGAGTCCCAGTGAAGGACCAGACCCCATTTTTGTGCTAGATGCTGCACAAATACAGAATAAAAAGTGTATCCCTGCCACAAAGAGTTTACAATTTAAGTATCAGACAAAAGATGACAGGAAAGTACAGGCAAATAATTTGATGCTACAGGTCAGCCTAACAGGCAATGGTCTCACCACATCAGCAGCCTAATTATTAATTTTTTTGTAGGCATTGCAGAAATAGAGTTTAAAGGAGGATAATGATGTAGCTTTGCAGATATTTATGCACAGCTTCCCCATAGTGTGAGGGGAACATGGGAGAAAGCGCGAAGGTGCTTGTTTGAAAATTTAACAAGCGGACAATGGAGGCTGGCATCATGGGCTGATCAGAGGTGGGAATTGACAACAATAGTAAATGAGAAGATAGGGAGGTTCATAATCTATGAATGATAGGTTGAGGGAGGGATAGGTCATGAAGGGTGTTGAAAGTGAAGACAAACAGCTTTTATTTGAAATGCAAATAGAGCAGCACTAAGGGCTGGTCTATACTTAGCCGCTAGTTCGGCGGCTGGAAATCGAACTTCCGGGTTCGATTTATCGCGTCTGGTCTGGACGCGATAAATCGAACCAGGAAGTGCTCGCCGTCGACTGCGGTACTCCAGCTCAACGAGAGGAGTACCGCGGAGTCGACAGGGAGCCTGCCTGCCGCGTGTGGACCGCGTCTGAACCGCGGTAAGTTCGAAATAAGGTATGTCGACTTAGCTGAAGTTGCGTACCTTACTTCGACTTGGGGGGTTAGTGTAGACCAGGCCTAAGAAACTTATGTGAAACTTATTTATAAATAATACTGAAAGTAAATTTTTGACATTCACTGTCCAAGCTGAGAATTGCAAACAGAAAATTGATTTTAAAAGTTTTAAAATTGGGTTTCTAAAATTATTTTATTTGTAAACAAATCTATTTCTGTATTGCATATTAAAATGTAAAGTGTCCCTTTAGCCATCAGTGATGGTTGTCTGCTTTGATATAGAGATATAAAAATATTTAAAATAGTTTTTGTAGTGGTTATATATCTGAATATTATCTATGTATGTGGAAAGGAATGTTTCTTAATCTCTCCTTTTTGCTAGCATTCAAATGGTTCTCTGTACGTGGATGTTCACTTCAGGTACTGTGGCTGCAATTGTCACCAACCATTTAAAAAGGAATGTAATTGAAATGTTTATGACGCGTACTATTGATCAGGTAGAATCAAAAATTCATAGAACTGGAAGGGACATTGAGAGGTCATCTAGTCCAGTCCCCTGCACTCAAGGCAGGTCTAAGTATTATCTAGAGTGACCATCCCTGACAGGTGTTTGTCCAACCTGCTCTTAAAAATCCCCAATAATGGAGATTCCACAACCTCCCTAGGCAATTTATTCCAGTGCTTAACCGCTCTGACAGTTAGGAAGTTTTTCCTAATGTCCAGCCTAAACCTCCCGTGCTGCAATTTAAGCCCATTGCTTCTTGTCCTATCCTCAGAGGTTAAGAAGAACAATTTTTCTCCCTCCTCCTTGTAACAGTCTTTTACGTTATCATGTCCCCTCTCAGCTTTCTCTTCTCCAGACTAAACAAACCCATTTTTTTCAATCTTCCCTAATAGGTAATGTTTTCTAGACCTTTAATCATTTTTGTTGCTCTTCTCTGGACTCTCTCCAATTTGTCCACATCTTTCCTGAAATGTGGCCCAGAACTGGACACAATACTCCAGTTGAGGCCTAATCAGCGCAGAGTAGAGCGGAAGAATTACTTCTCGTGTCTTGCTTACAATACTCCTGCTAATACATCCCAGAATGATGTTTGCTTTTTTTTGCAACAGCGTTACACTGTTGACTCATGTTTAGCTTGTGATCCACTATGACCCCCCAGTTTCCGCAGTTCTCCTTCCTGGGCAGTCAGTTCCCGTTTTGTATGTGTGCAACTGATTGTTCCTTCCTAAATGGAGTACATTGCATTTGTCCTTATTGAATTTCATCCTGTTTATTTCAGACCATTTCTCCAGTTTTTCCAGATCATTTTGAATTTTAATCCTATCTTCCAAACCACTTGCAACTCCTCCCACCTTGGTATCGTCTGCAAACTTTATAAGTGTACTCTCTATGCCATTATCTAAATCATTGATGAGGATATTGAACAGAACCGGACCCAGGACCGATCCCTGTGGGACCCCACTCGTTATGCCATTCCAGCATGAAGTACTCTTCTCAGGAAGCAGAAAAGCTTTCCTCAAATTACATGGGTAAAGAGGAAATGTTTTCAGTAAGCCACGAAAAGGCTGCCAAATATTGACTGAGTTGGTCCATAGAACAGTCTGTTTCTTTGCTCCCTTGCTTGTGAACAGATGCCTTAATGCTTGTTTTTCTCTTTCAAAAACCCTGGTGACAGAATCTAAGGAAAGTTATATAGTTGGTTCAGGTTCCAAAAAAGCGTATTCTCCACTTGACTAGAGGTGATGGGAGTTATGCCTGTTGATTTACAAAAGTCCTGTGTGGTTTACTCTGGATTTACTTGCACCATACATTAAGCTTCTCTTAAACAATGTCATTTTTGTCCTCTTTGGTTTGGTTTTTGGAAACACAGATGCTCTTCTGTACTTAAATATTAAAGATAGCTTTTGTGTCTGTAGTATTGTTCATGCAGGCTGTGTTATAAGCGTGTCGTTTTTGCATTTATAATTTTTTAAGAGGTTCAGAAATTTGGTGTCAGCCTTCCAGAGAAGTGCTTTTCTTATATAAAATGTTTTTAAAAGTTACTGGCCATTTTTGAGTTTTAAGAGTTCCAAAAGAGTTATGACTTTTAATTAGCTTGTCAATCTTCAGGACACGGAACTGTTTCTACCCATGTCTTTACAGTGGGCCCTCAAACCTGATTGAAAATTTGAGGGCTACAACAGTACAAATGAATATTTCTAAATGTACTCTTTAGAATGGATTCAAATATTACTTAACACTCTTAAAGAGAGAGCTTTTTGTAATCTGATCACTTAGTTTTTTTCTACATGATTTTTAAGTGCTGGTGATGTGACATATTGGTCTCTATCCTCTCTCCAATAGTTACATCATAGGCAGAAGCAATACAGAGTTCTCCACATAGTCCTGAACCTTATGGTGAGGGTAGTTCAGTCCTCCTACCTTTGACTCCTCTGAGGCTTTCAGTGATGGGGTTGATTGTCTACTGGGCTCTGGACTGTGATCAGTAGCTTCCTTAATACAAGGTACCATAAGGTCATAAATGGCAGCTTCTCAAGATTACTTCTGACCTTTATCAAACCAGGTGCTTAAGATAATGAAAAGCTTTATGAGCCAATTCCTGTTGACTTTAAAGAGTAGTTGTATTGACTCTGCACCTTGCTTTAGTAAAGCAGGCAGGCTTTGGTGATGTAACCCATTACCAGTCCCTTCAGTTAATTCTTCATTAGACAAATAATTAAAAATGTTGACATATTTTCATTTGAATACAGATCAATTGTACACCCTTAAGGCCTGAGTCAGGGAAATTCACACTTACTCTATTGTGTGAAATTAATGAAGATTCACAGCACCTTGTTTGACCTGATTTGCTCCCAGTGTGGTTTAGTGCCAAAAAAGGTCTGTGTAGTTTTGAAATATTAATGATAGTTTTTGTAAAATACAACTAAAAAATAAAGTTAATTCAGCCACAAATAAATTTTAAACACGTTTTTTTGGTAGAATAATAACAAATATTAGATGGTTTGCTTAAGTGTTCTGATCTTTCAAATCATTTTTCTACATTGCTTGCTGCTGCTACTGGATGTAGTTACAATATTTATAAACATGCTCTCAATAAGTTGTAGGATTTTTAAATATTGTTGCACCTGAAATCATGTGATGTAGAAAGGAGAGAGGATACAGCATAGTATTGACACATCAGGAAAATCATGTTTGGCAATTTTTAAAGATGTGTTGATATAAAAAGAGCCAGTCTGGCTATGCTAGAAGAAGGATGGGGAGACTGGATGTGCTTTTAATTAGGCTGCAACTTTGTTCTTAAAATATCTGGGAGTACCTGGCAGATAAAATTGTACACTACAGGTAATTTCAGATGATTTCCCTATACTTTAGGGCTACCGTCATACCTCTTCCTGTTCCATTCTGGTTCCAGCCATCTTGATGATGGGACCCTACCAACCCTTCATGTGATGGTTAAGAGCACCAAGAAGAGGGGAGGGGGTTGACTCCCCGTTGTAGGAGCCCTGAACTCCTTTTCCCCTCTCCTCTAAAGTATACCTCCTTTAAAACCTTTACCTATCAATTTTTTATCCAATCGATGTCCATTCCCACTGGTGTACCTACACTGGACATCTGCCACAAGGAGGCGCCAGCAATTAGCTTGGTTGCCGCCACGCCATACCTAATCAAGTTCCTAGACATTTACTGGTGCCTTCTTTAATATCAGCCAAAAATATCTCCACTCCCCAGTTGGAAAGAGGTATCCCAATCTCTCTGAATAACTCTGGTGCCCCATAGGCTATGTCTGGATGAGGAACTGCCAACCACCATTGATTACATATAAACTTGGCCACCTCCCTGTTAACATACGTCCTACTCTTGTTGACCTTTGGGGGCTCCAAGGCTCCCCACCATACTTTGTGTTGCAACATGTCAGACCAAATAAGTTGGACTCCTGGGAAAAGTTCTAGCCATCGTCCCCAAGTCCCACTTGGCTTTAAGCATCAAGTCTACCCCTCTGCACATTCCCAAATTGTTGTCCCCAAGATGAACCTCAGTCGCATCCAGTGCCTGCTTGTGGGCCACCACAGAGTATGAAACGGGCATCAGCTGGTCCCAAAGCATGCCCATCCTGCCAGCCAACTCTGGATTGCTTTGTCACTGAGGCTCATCTGTGAACCTCCAGGCAACCCGGAAATCTGTGTATGTGCCCAGTAGACAATACTGTGCCCTCAGATCCACACCACCGTCTACTTCGCCTGACTGCATGTGTCTGAAAGGAAACATGAGAAAATTATACCTGATTCCCAACCTGTAGTCTCATGTACAACCTATATGCATTAGAGTGCCGATGCCCAATTGCTTGAATTGCCCCAGACCCAGCTGTGTTGCTGCCCTGATCCAGAATGAGTGGGAACCAAATTCATGGAGGACTGGAAGCCCCAACCTCATCAGCCCCGATCTGAAAATTGTAACAAACTGATATGTTGTTAGGAGGCTTGTCTCTCCATGAATAAACTGGTCTTATTTCATATATGCCCTCACAGGCATTTCTTAACTGGTGTTATTTCATATATGCCCTCACAGGGCAGATCCTGACATCACTGCCTTCTTGAAGCATAATGTATTTACCCCAACCTCCCTGATCTGTCTTTGACAGCCTCAAGGCTCAATCCATCAACTCCAAAGCCGTTCCTGAAGTATCTGTGACCCAACCCCTAGTTCGCTGATCCTAAAAGCCCCAAATATGCTATGAGGAATGCAGCCCTGAACAAGGCCACCTCTTGTCCACAATGACGTGCTCCAGAATTTGCACCAAATCCCTAAGCCTATTAACAGTGATGGAACAATGTGTATCACCTGTAAGGGCTATGCTTTGTGACTGCCCCATTATATACCTCCGACCTAAAAACCCGCTGCAAGGATCAGGGTAACCATGAGACCTACTGACAACTGTAAGAACCAATAGGCAACTGGGAGATGGTTGATGATGGCAGTCTCTGTGTTGCCAATGCCACTGTGTATTGAAACACCTGGTCCTCTGGAATCAGCCACATCATGGACAGGCGCACCCTCTTCTAAATTGCACAAAATCATTAAAACTTCCCTCATAGTTCTTAAATGTTCATGATGCCACCAATCTCTGCAATATACTGAATGGCATCAGATATCAAGGTTCCAGAGTGCTAGCAGCGTCCGTTTGGGTCTGTTGCATCATTAACTAAGCTGCCCTTGGGTATGGCAAGGTATCAATCGATACTCATCCGGGGCTTTCTTAGGGACCAAGCCCAGGGGAGACACCCACAAGTTCTTTATAGGTAAATGCGTGAATGGCCTGGCTATTCTACTAGCCTTCAGTTCTTGTGCAATCTTTTTCTTTACAACATGACCTAACCCCACTAAGGATTTCAAATTTTTGGACGACATGATTTCTTTCCACTATATAGGGGATTCTGAACCCTGACGTAAACCCTTCCCATAAATATGTCCTATCTGTCTTGTTAGGTTAATTCCAAAGGAGAACCCTTAAAACCCCAAGCTTAACCAGAGATGAGGCTTTTGGCCAGCCCTCCACTTTCAGTTTGCTCCCCCCTTTCTGCACCTTTAACCCCAGACCCTGTTTCTGTACCTAGGGGCCTGTGGGAGAGACCTGATTTACCACCTCCGGCAATCTGTTATCATACTACAGTCTTCCCCAACCACTGACAGTACACAAATTGCTAATGTGACCTATAGCACACTTTGCAAGCATATCTACATTTTCAGATACTCCAAAAACACCCACCTTTGTTCAATGCCCAGCAAATGTCATTACGTGCATCTGGCTTCTGCCAGGATTGCTGAGGAATGAACAGACTGCTTTCAGTTTGAACACAGGCCCCCCGATGTTATCTACTCTAACCACAGCATATGATGCAGTAAGTATGTCCCACCTAATCCTACCTTGCGCTGCAGCCTTCAACCTAAACAGTTCATTGTAATTAAACCATTATATGATATGCCTACATGATTATATACATATATTTGATTAAAGCTGGGATTCTGCGTCTGCAACAACACCTGCATAAATTAAAAAGGAAGCTTCCCAATTTTCCCATGGTCTAGCCAACCTTGACCTCTTGGTTTCATTACCTGGCTTGGCTTGCCTTGCCCTGCTTACTTTTTGTTACTACCTCCCTATGTAACAAGAAAATAATAGTTTGGCTTTAAAGATGTGTTGATACAAAAAGAGCCAGCCATATAAGCAGTGGGTTAGCTGTTAAATAGGTAAGTTACTGGAAAATTACTGTAACTGGTGAAATCTTAAAAGCGAAATACTTGCTAATTAAGGAATATAAAGATACTTCAAAGCAATTTCCAAAATATATTGATGCTTCTTTGTTTCCTATTTCTTTTAGTCCCTGGATGACTTAAACAAATGGACTCTACTTCTCATATCTCCTTTTATTTATTCTGATAAAATACTTGATGCAGACCATATAGCATTTGTGACTGAAAGTGTTTCTGCCCAGGCAGATGATTTACAGACTAGCTTCTCAAAAAAGGTGAGTAGTTCTGTTCATTTTTTAAACAAAGTAGTTCTGACAAAGTGTGTTTAGTAGTTTAAACTATTTAATACATTTTGAAATTAAAAAAAGTTTTATCACATGATAGGTGGATATAGAAATAGTGTGATAAGGGACAAAATATAACTTCCATCCAGATTATCATACCTATTCTTATTCATTGGATTTATAGCCCACCACTACTGTGTCTATGTCTGGAGCAGCACTGTATTATATTTCAGGATAAATATCAGAGGCATTTTACTAAGACCATTAGTTCTCAGCAATGCTCTTAAATGGGCTGGTGGATGGTAATTGTAAAAGCAATAGTTTTAAAATAGGAAGAGAGAGAGTAGGTAACAAACAGCCTGATAAAGCTGGCCATCTGGTTATTGTGGTCTGTTAAAGTTGTAAGGGAGCTAAACACTTCAGTACTAGATTTTGGGAGAAATTTGTTCCCCTCCAGGTATGGTGAAGCCATGTAACATGAATGGTAGCGCCCCACTTGCACTTCATTGGTGGTGCCTTTGGGTCTGTGTGCCCTCCCTCAGTTCTATTAGGAAAGAAGGATGTTTGTTTGATAACCTGCATTTAAGAAATAAACCTCCTTGAAAAGACTGGGCGTAGCAGTGCATGCTTTGGCGCTTGGGAGAAGTGAACAGCCATCATTCTTAATTTCACCCAAAGATTGTCTTGGTTAATAGAATCAAATGCCATCTTTAGATCTATGAAAGTGGCAAGTTAGTGCCCTCAACCACAGTATAGCTATAAATAATATAGGCTAGAATAAAACAATTATCAATTCTGGCTCTACCAGCCGTGAAGCTGGACTCTTCTTCATGTAGTAAACAAGCCTCTATAGCCCATATTTTCATGTTTGGATAGTAAATATCTAGAATAAATTTTCCCTGCCACATCTAACAGATCAATAGGTCTATATGAAGCAGGATTCTTTCTGTTCTCTTTTTTAAAAAATAGGAACTATGATGCTAAACTGCCAGCCAGCCAGAATCCTTCCAGTGTGATTAATGATAATCAATAATTTAGCTGAGACTGAAGACCACCAATCAGGAGTCTGCTGAAGGACTTCAGTGGGGAGATCATCTTCCTCTGGAGCTGTTTTCTGTCATTGGGCTAAAATAAAAGACTGGATTTCACTGTCTGCTACTGAAGCCCAGAGTAGTAAATCAGAGAGAGGATTTCTCATTTCATCTACTATAGTAGAATTAAGTTTAAAAAAAAAAAGCTGGTTGAGGGGAGTCATTAAAGACCTGGCCAAAATGTGCTGTCCAGGCTTTATCGTTAATATGGGGTTCCTCAAACAATCTCCAAGGCAAATGCCTACACACTGCAGGACCACACACAACTGAGGGAAGGGTGGAGTAGAGCGCTCTGTCTTCAAATTGGGGCCATCCTGCTATTCTCAAAAAAGTGGGAGAGAGGACTCCTTCCCAGCTCACTCCATCTCGTTTGCCGCTAAGTGATCACTGCTGTGATATTGCAGCTGTCTACAAAGCGGAGAGGGTGAGCTGCTCTCCAGATTCATCAATGCCAACCAACTCTCAACTTCAAAGTTCTGTTGAAACTTCATGAACTCTCACTAGGAAAGAGAGACTCCATACCAATCACACATCAGTCCAACATAGATATTATTACCTGCAGAGCTCCCAGGGAGGGAGATTCCTCACTGAAACTCTTATCTCCACAGTCTTCACCTCATCCAGTAGATTCAAACTCCAAGGTTCACTACTTTTGCCATTCCAAATCTCCAGACTCCCCAAGGTTACAGAGCATTATTACTGCATTGAGGAAGCTTCTGCTTATTCACTCAGAGCAGCACAGATTCCCAGAAGCTTCTCCACTACTTCCTGCCTGTGTGGTCTGGGCCCCTCAGATGCTGCTCTCCCTTTACCACTATGGGCAGCTCCTCCTACCTGACGGTGAACTCATCAGTAATGGGTGGGTTCACTTCACTTCCCATCCTCCTAACTAGTGGCTTCTGGGCCTCAATCAACTCTAGGATCTGGCACACGCCTTCTCTTACTCAATGGTTTAAGGCAGGCTACCACACACCAGGGCTCCTGTCTCCAGTCAGGCTTCCACCCTAATGCCCTTTGTGAGATAGATGAGTAAAGTATTGAAGCTAAATTTGTAATGTTTATAACGTGCTTTGAGGTCCTCCAGGGATAGAAGACACTAAAATATAAAGTAGTAGTATTAGAAATGTGACAGACAATATCCTGTGATAAAGACAAACCTTATGGAATTAAGATAAACTTTATTGAATTAGGTTAAATATCTTTGGGGTCCGTTGTGTTAAAAATGCAATTGCATATGTGTTATTTTAGAGTTTTATGTAACTCTTTTAGGGGGAGGGGAATGCTAATATAATTCTGCTGGTTATCAGCCCTTTGAAGCCAAACTCTGGGGAGATTTGCATATATTAGTTCAAACTGGATTCTACAGGGACCAACAGGCAAAAAACGGATTTTTGGATAAATAGCCTAGTTGTAAACAGGTTCAGGACCTTTTTCCTGATCCAGCAAACAGACAGGACCCCTGGTCTATGGAGGGCCTCACTCTTTAGGGAAGAGTTTGGAAAGAATGGGCCTACTGAGGCCCCCTAAAACTATACTGGTGCTGAGCTTAAGCAGTGATGAACTTGAAAACACAAGGAAACCTGATGCGTAGGGGTTTGAAGGACTGCTCCTGACAGAGCCCATGTTAGGATTGGAGTGAACTCTGGTAAACTTATTAGCATGTATGTAGGGTCTCTTACTGGCTTTCATATGTTTTCTCTGTAGTGCTTTTATCTTAAGAATAAAATAGGCTTGAAACTGATGTAGATCTTGGGTCTTTTGTGTGTTAGAATTTTTCTGCTCTTGATAGGGAGATTTTTCAAAAGTTTATAAAATGACTTGCTGACTAATTTAATCCAAGTGGCTTACTTTTGCTTCTTGCCCCTGAATCCTTTATGTAATTTTTGTATTTGAAAGGCATGTCAGTGGTGTATTTAAGTGTTAGAGCAAGTGAAGAGCTTCAGTTGTAGAATACAATGCTTTCCATGCTGCTTACTATAGAAAATCCTTTAGTGTGTGCTAGCCAGGATTTCCGAAGCTTTGATCTCTGGGAAAGAAGTATTTGTTGCACTCTTCTTTCTTCTCAAAACTGTTTAGAAGTGCTCTTGTTTACCTTTGTCAAGACTGAATGGAAGTTATGTAGCACCTGATAGTTCGTACAAAACATGACCCTTCTTTGATAAGGTTGTTTTGGGTGTACTTGAGTTTATGTACTGACATTCTTAGCCAGAGGATGCACTATGTGCAGAAATGTCAATTGGAATTGGGAACTCTATCTGGGATGTATTATTCCAGGGTAAAATTAATTGCAGTGGTTACTTTTGTTTTTTGTTTTTTTTAAAGACAACATGGGTTTAAGGAAACTGGTTTTGAAAATGATATATTCAGTGATCTCCCTTGGGATACAGAATTTATTTTTAAAAATCAGTCCTTTTTGAACTGATGTTTGTCACCCAGTGTTTGAATTGTGCTAACTTTATTATTTATGTTTAAGTTAATATTCTCTGTGTTGGTTCTGCCTGTTTGTCTCTTTTTAGACTGTAAACTCTTCAGGGTAGAAATGTCACCTTTGTTTAGTAATGCATGTTCATGGAATTGTATTTTTTAATTGATCTCTCTTTAGAACGGGAAAATATGTTGTTTTTTATCTTCTTAGGTTGTAAAGTGGTCAGACTATTGTTCACCATTGGCCTATAAACCTGGAGAACCTTATAAACTAATTGCTGAAGCAAGTGTGGATAACTTCAGTAACCTTGGAATAGCATTCATGGAAGACAGACTTCAAATGGATAATGGAATGGTGCCACGGAAGATTGTTTGTAAGTGATCTTCACAGAACACTTCAGTTTTAGTGAAGTATCTTAGTGTTTCACTTATTCTAAGTCTCCTAATGAGTTCAGTGCATCTATACACAAAAATATATGCTTTTACTTTGGCATAGGAATAATCATTTCACTGTCATCAGAGGCAGTCTCATTTTAAAGGGCAGCTGTATTTTAAATTTAATGCCAAATATACGAATCTTTAAAAATGTATTTAGACTGCTGTTTCTGAGGATTTTTATTTTGCATTTGTAATATGCGTTGCCAGAATGACAGCTGAAAAAAGTAGTTGAATGTCTTTAATTGAAACTGTATGTACATTTTTTTCTTATTCCAGTTATTACTGCTTTATAAACAAAACAGATAGTTAATGCCACCATTACCGTAATAAGCTTAAATTTTTGCAAAGTCCCAGAGTATCCCAGGTGCTACTATATAAGTCTCTAGAAAGGTTAATGTAAACATCACAAAGATAGTATCAAAGGGGTAGCCGTGTTAGTCTGGATCTGTAAAAGCAGCAAAGAGTCCTGTGGCACCTTATAGACCAATAGACATATAGGAGCATGAGAAGATAGTAATTTTTCTTCCTCTTCTTTGTTGCCCTGTACATTTTATGGTAACGCCTCTGCCCTGTTCTTCCCATTTCATCTGCTCAGAAATGCATTTACTTTCTTTGCACTTCCACTTTTCATAGGTGTGTTTTTTTGTTTGTTTCTTGTTTTTTTGTTTGTTTGTTATTTAAACCAACTTCTGTTGCTTCTTTATTCCTGCTTTCTGGGTCCCGACCTCTCTCTTCCAGTCCAAGACATTTGGGCTATGCTGTTCTTCGTGCAGATTGGAGGCAGTTCAGACTTTTCCATCCCCTTCTTCCCTTGTCAGATTTTTTTTGCCTCCATCGGCATAAAGAAAGGTGTGATTCAGTGCTTCCATCTTATCCAATATAATCCTAGATTTTGTAGCTCAGTTTTGAACAGCAGTGAGCAATGTCTCTGTCTCCTTTCTCTCTCAGGGGACTGATATTTTTTTAGGGCTACTTCTCTCACTTTTCACCTTCCCCAGTCATGGTGTAACAGCTTAAAAGATTATGCATCTGGGAGGAGACCCACTCAGGAGTAGCAGAAGGGATACCATGCTACAGCTGCTGTGAACCCTTGTTTTGTCAAGAAATGGGTCCAGAGCCTGGATGGCTTTCTGAAACCTTCACATTACATTCATACGGAATTGAAATCCTGAGCACCCACAGTTAACGCTGTCTTTTGTGGGAGTTATGGTGGTTTGTTCTCTCTGAAAACCACATCTTAAGTGTTTCAAGTTAGGCACCAAAAATCTAAGATTTTTGAAACTAGCAGACACTTGTGAAAATTTGTCCTGTATGATTTATCAAAAGTCACAATAAACCACTGACAGAGCTGGGAACAGAAGATTTGACTCCTGGTTGTGGTAAGAACATAAGAATGGCCTTACTGAGTCAGACCAATGGTCCATCTAGCCCAGGGGTGGGCAAACCTTTTGGGCCGAGGGCCACATCTGGGTGGGGAAATTGTATGCAGGGCTGGGGCAGGGGGTTGGGGTGCGGGAGGGAGTGTGGTGTGCAGGAGGGGGCTCAGGGCAAGGGATTGGGGCAGAGGAGGGGTGCAGGGTGTATGAGAGGGCTCAGGGAAGGGGATTGGGGTGCCGGGTGCAGGAGGGGTGCGGACTGCGGGAGGGGGCTCAGGGCAGGGGGTTGGGGTGCAGAAGAGGTGTGGGGTGTGGCAGGGGGCTCAGGGCAGGGAGTTGGGGGGCGGGGTGCAGGAGAGGTTCGGGCTCCGGCCCAGCACCGCTTACCTAAAGTGGCTCCGGGGTGGCAGCGGCGCGCACCGGGGCCAGGGCAGGCTCCCTGCATGCCTGCCCTGTCCCTGGCCCTGCGCCGCTCCAGGATGCACTGCGGCCCCTGGGGGAGGGGGGACGGAGGGCTCCGTGTGCTCTGCCCTTGCCGCACTTCCATGTACCTCCGCCGAAGCTTCCATTGGCCGTGGTTCCCCGTTCCCGGCCAATGGGAGCTGCAGGGGCGGTGCCTGGAGGCAAGGGCAACGCATGGAGCCCTCTGCCCCCCCGCCCGGGGGCCGCAGGGACGTGGTGCTGGACACTTCTGAGAGCGGTGCGGGGCCCACGGTGCCACGGGGGGCAATCCCGCGGGCCGGATCCAAAGCCCTGAGGAGCCGGATCCAGCCTGTGGGCCATAGTTTGACCACCCCTGATCTAGCCCAATATTCTGTCTTCCAACAGTGGCCAGATACATCAGAAGGAATAAACAGAACAGGGCAATTTATCAAGGGATCTATACTATGTTGTCCAGTCCTAGCGTCTATCAGTCAGAGGTTTAGGGACACTCAAAGTATGCAGTTATGTTCCTGACCATCTTGGCTAATAGTCACTGATTGACCTATCTTCCATGAACTTATCTAATTTGTTTTTGAACTCAATTATACTTTTGGCCTTCACAACATCCCCTGGCAATGAGTTCCCCAGGTTGACTGTATATTGTTTGAAGAAATACTTCCTGATGTTTGTTTTAAACCTCTGCCTATTAATTATTTCAGGTTCTTGTGTTATGTGAACGTGTGAATAACAGTTCCCTATTCACTCCACACCATTCATGATTTTATAGACCTCTATCATTTCCCCCCTTAGTTGTCTCTTTTCTAAACTGAACAGTTCCAGTTTTTTAAATCTCTCCACATATGGAACCTGTTCCATATGCCTAATCATTTTAGTTGCCCTTCTCTGCACCTTTTCCAATTTTAATATATCTTTTTTTGAGATGGTGTGACCAGAACTGCATACAGTAATCAAGGTGTGGGCATACCAAGGACTTTTATAGAGGCATTATGATATTTTCTGTCTGATTATATATCTCTTCCTAATGGTTCCTAACTGTTAGTTTTTTTGGCTGCCACCTGCACATTGAGCAGATGTAGATAGTTCTCTGAAAACTATAATTCCAAGACCTTTTGTGACAAGGTTCCTCCTCTATTTTGGTGGGTCCTGCGCTTATTGGCGGATTTTCTTGCCTCAGAGATTCACCATGTGGGTTGGGGAACAGCCCAGAAACCTTCCCCTCTGGAACAACCCACAGTCCAGGTCAATTGGGAGGTTTGGGGGGAACCCGGGCCCGCCCTCTACTCCGGGTTCCAGCCCAGGGCTCTGTGGACTGCAGCTGTCTATAGTGCCTCCTGTAACAGCTGCATGATAGTTACAACTCCCTGGGCTACTTCCCCATGGCCTCCTCCAAACACCTTCCGTAGTCTCACCACAGGACCTTCCTCCTGGTGTCTGATAACGCTTGTGCTCCTCAGTCTTCCAGCAGCACACCCTCTCACTCTCAGCTCCTTGCGCCTCTTGCTCCCAGCTCCTCACACTCACACCACAAACTGAAGTGAGCTCCTTTTTAAAGCCAGGTGCCCTGATTAGCCTGCTTTAATTGATTCTAGCAGCTTCTGCTTATTTGACTCCAGGTGTCCTAATTAGCCTGCCTGCCTTAACTGGTTTTAGCAGGTTCCTCATTACTCTAGTGCAGCCCCTGCTCTGGTCACTCAGGGAACAGAAAACTACTCATCCAGGCACCAGTATATTTGCCTTCTACCAGACTCCTGTACCCCACTGGTCTGGTTCTGTCACATATCCCTCCCTCCTGCTCAACGCCAAGGGGTTGGGCAGCTTGGGACGCCAGACAGTGCACACGTGACAAGTCATCGGCGTTGCCATGACGGTTCCCTGCTCTGTGTTGCACATGGAACTGGAAAGGTTGGAGGGATAAGAACCATCTGGTCACCCTTGTGGTGTTCTCCTTGTTCTGCTGCATCCATTGAAGAGGGGCATGGTCGGTCACGAGGACAAATCTGCGCCCGAGCAGGTAGTAGCGCAATGTTTCCATGGCCCATTTTACAGCAAGGCATTCTCTCTCCACCACTGCATATTTTTGTTCCCTTGGAAGGAGTTTCCGACTGAGGTATAGAATTGGGTGTTCCTCCACCCCGACCATCTGTGATAGAACGGCCCCCAACCCTACTTCCGATGCATCCGTCTGCAGGATAAACTCCGTGGTGAAATCAGGGGCTATCAGTACGGGGTTACTGCAGAGGGCAGTCCGTAGGTCTGTGAATGCTTGCTCTGCTGTGTCAGACCATCTGACCAGATCAGGTCCATGGGCTTTCACTAGGTCTGTCAGGGGGCTTGCCCTTGTGGCAAAGTGGGGGATAAATCGTCGGTAATACCCCACCACACCTAGGAACACCCGGACTTGTTTCTTGCGACTTGGTCGGGGCCAATTTTGGATGGCCTCTAACTTGTTCACTGGGGGTTTTACCAGACCTTTTCCCACAATGTAACCAAGATATTTGGCCTCTGTAAACCCTACAGCACACTTGGCAGGGTTTGCTGTAAGGCCAGCTCGCCTGAAGGTATCGAGGACTGCCTCCACCTTCTCCAGGTGGGTTTCCCAGTCTGGGGTATGAATGACCACATCGTCCAAGTAGGCAGCAGCATAACCGTTATGCGGGTGTAATAGCTTGTCCATGAGGCGCTGGAAGGTAGCTGGGGCCCCATGTAGTCCAAAAGGGAGGACAGTATATTGAAAAAGACCCTCTGGTGTAGAGAACGCAGTCTTTTCCTTTGCGTCTTCTGCAAGGGGAATCTGCCAGTACCCCTTTGTCAAGTCTAGGGTAGTCAAGTACTGGGCATTACCCAGACGGTCCACTAGCTCATCTATGCGAGGTATGGGGTACGCGTCGAACTGGGATACTTCGTTTAGTCACCGGAAGTCGTTGCAAAATCTTGTGGTGCCATCAGGTTTGGGCACCAGCACGATTGGGCTGGACCACTGACTGTGGGATTCTTCGATGATCCCCAACTCCAGCATTTTTTTTACTTCTGCTTTTATTTCCTCCCTTTTTGCTGCTGGCACCCGATAGGGCCTCATTGTTACTCTGGCCCCAGGGTTCGTGATGATGTGGTGATATGTCTCGGTTGTTCGACCCGGTTTTGTCGAGAACACATCTTGGTTCCGGAAGATCATCTCAGACACCTCATTCTTCTGGTCTGGTGTTAAATCGGGAGACACTCTCACCTGTTTGGAAGGCTTGTTTTCCTTGGTTAGGTCTTTTTGGACCGTTGTGCATGCCTCTTGTGCATGCCAGGGTTTCAGAAGGTTAATGTGATAAATCTGTTCTTGTTTTCTGCGTCCTGGCTGCCGCACCTTGTAGGTTACTTCCCCCACGGGTTCAACCATCTCATAGGGCCCTGCCATTGGGCCAGAAGCTTTCTTTCTGCCGTGGGTACCAACACCATAACCCGATCCCCTGGTTGGAACTGTCGCACTTTTGCCTGGCAATTGTAATGGGTTCGCTGGGCCTCCTGTGCCTTCTCCAAATGTTCCCATACAATAGGGGTAACCCGGGCTATCCGGTCTCGCATCGTCATTACATGCTCTATTATATTTCTCTCCTCATTGGGTTCCTCTTCCCAGATCTCTTTGGCGATATCTAGTATGCCACGGGAGTGACGCCCGTATAATAACTCAAAGGGGGAAAACCCAGTTGAGGCCTGTGGTACCTCAAGATAGCGAACATAAAGTAGGGTAGTAGGGTGTCCCAATCCTTCTCGTCCCGACTTACCACCTTCCTTATCATAGCCTTGAGGGTTCGGTTAAACCTTTCTACCAACCCATCAGTCTGCGGATGGTAGACCGAAGTTCTCAGGGTATGTATATGGAGCAGCGTACAGAGGTCCTTCATTAGCTTCGACATAAATGGGGTTCCTTGGTCGGTTAATATCTCCTTCGGTAGCCCCATTCGGGCAAAGATCCCCACCAGCTCTTTGGCTATAGTTTTAGAGGCCGTGTTCCGCAGGGGGACGGCTTCTGGGTAGCGTGTAGCATAGTCCAAAACAACAAGTATATATTGGTGGCCCCGAGCCGTCTTCTCCAGGGGTCCCACTAGGTCCATGGCTATTCACTCGAAGGGGACCTCTATGATGGGAAGGGGTACTAAAGGTGCCTTCAAGTGGGGACGGGGACTGTGCAGCTGACACTCCGGGCAGGAGGCACAGTACCTCCGCACTTCTTCATGTACTCCGGGCCAGAAGAACCGTCGTAGGACTCGTGCCAGGATCTTCTCTACCCCCAAATGCCCCCCAAAAAGATGATTATGAGCAAGACTTAATACAGCGTTCTGGTGTTTTTGAGGTACTAGGATCTGCTGTACCTTCTGTCCCTGTACTGGTGCAACCTGGTATAAGAGATCCTTCTTCATTATGAAGTAGGGTCCTGGTCCCTGGGTTTTCCCTTCCACGGGGACCCCATCTATTTCAGTCACCTCCTTCTTAATGTTGTCATACCTTGGGTCTTCTGCCTGGTCCTGTCCAAAATTTCCTCTCCCGGGGCTAATCTGCCCAAGATCTAGGGACCCAGTCTCTGTTGCCTCTACTGGTTCAGAAGCATTAGGGTGGGGTTCAGACTCAGGTGCTTCTCCCTCCTGTGTGGCCTCCTTTTCAGCTGCGCGGGTCCACCTACCTACAAGAGCGACCCTCTGGCTTTGGGTCAGTATTCGGGTTCCCAAGGCCTTAGCTGCCCTTCTTTCCCTTTTTGTCTCTCTACCCTGTCTGGGAGTGGAGAACAAATCTGGGGATATTTCAGAGAAGATTGCGGGTTGACAGTCTGCTGTGGATGCCTCATCAATTTTAGGGTCCCCATCTTTCTCCAATCCCCCTACTGGGAGTAAGTTTCCAAACCCTGGGAAGTCCCTCCCTATGAGCACCGGGTGTGGGAGTTTAGGGACTACACCTGCTGCTACCTCAGTAGTGTTCCTTGGATCTCGATTTTTACTGGGATAGTGGGGTAGGTAACTAACTGTCCCATGGACACATGTTATCCCCGTACGTTTAGCCTGCAGCAGCTGACTACGCTTCACGAGCTTCCCTGAGATAAGCGTGATAGCACTCCCCGAATCAACCAGTGCCGTGGTCCCTACCCCATTTAGTTTCACTGGTCTGGTGTACATATGTGGGGTTAGTGAGACCCCCACAAGGTGGATTAGGGAGCATGGATCTGCCCAGTTCCCCAGGTTACACTGCATAGGCTCCTCAGCATTGGGACACTGTGCAAATATGTGTCTCCACTCCCCGCAGGCATAACATCTGTATGGAGCCCTAGGCGTTCCCCGGTCTCTTGGTTTGGGCAGTCTAGCACCACGATCCTCTTCTCCCTCAGTGCTCCGACTCTTTGTGGCCTCTGATGGGCCTTCAGCCTCTCTCTTTTTCCACCTGGGCCCTCCTGGTGGCCCAGTCACCCGAACTTTAGGGCTTGGTGCTGCTAGTTTAACCCGGGGTGCCTCTTCCTTAGCTGGTTGGGTCAGCTCCCTCGCTGTCCTTCGCCTCTCTACCAGGGCGACAACCTCGTCATAGGTGGAGGGTTCGTTCTGGCTTACCCAGGCACGAAGGTGTGGTGGTAGTCCCCTCATGTATCGGTCGATGACCAGAACCGCTAGTATCTCTTCCGGACTCTGGGACTCTGTTTGCAACCACTTTCGTGCGAGATGGATGAGGTCATACAATTGGGACCGCGGGGTTTTGTCTTCCTGGTACCTCCAACTGTGATACTGCTGGGCCCACACTGCTGTCGTTACCCCAGATCTGGCCAGGATCTCTGCTTTCAGCTGGGGGTAGTCTGCCGCAGCCTCTTCAGGCAGATCATGGTAGGCCTTCTGGGCCTCCCCACACAGGAATGGGGCAAGGATGCCAGACCACTGATCTCGAGGCCAAGCCTCCCGTAGGGCTGTCCTCTCAAAGGCCAGAAGGTATGCCTCTACATCATCCTCCCGTGTCATTTTCTGCAGCCAATGGCTGGCCCGTATGAGCCGCGTCCCATCATGGCCGCGATTCAGCTCTGTAAGGGACTTTACCTGGTTTACCAGTTCCCGCAACATAGCTCGGTCTTGAGCAGCCTGGTCCATCAGCAGGCAATTAGTCTCTTGCTGCAGCCGCACTGCCTCCTGTTGGGCGGCTGCCTGGACACGGGTAGCCTCCTGCTGGGCCGCCGTACCATGTATCAGTGCCCGCACTACGTCATCCATTGTGGTAGGAAAAAAAATAAACCCTCTCCCTTTTTTTGGTTTTTTTGTTTTTGTTTTTTAAATCACCCTCCTTCCGCCGCGCTGTGCACCCCAAGATCCCACCTTTAACACCAGTGTGACAAGGTTCCTCCTCTATTTTGGTGGGTCCTGCGCTTATTGGCGGATTTTCTTGCCTCAGAGATTCACCATGTGGGTTGGGGAACAGCCCAGAAACCTTCCCCTCTGGAACAACCCACAGTCCAGGTCAATTGGGAGGTTTGGGGGGAACCCGGGCCCGCCCTCTACTCCGGGTTCCAGCCCAGGGCTCTGTGGACTGCAGCTGTCTAGAGTGCCTCCTGTAACAGCTGCATGACCGCTACAACTCCCTGGGCTACTTCCCCATGGCCTCCTCCAAACACCTTCCGTAGTCTCATCACAGGACCTTCCTCCTGGTGTCTGATAACGCTTGTGCTCCTCAGTCTTCCAGCAGCACACCCTCTCACTCTCAGCTCCTTGCGCCTCTTGCTCCCAGCTCCTCACACTCACACCACAAACTGAAGTGAGCTCCTTTTTAAAGCCCAGGTGCCCTGATTAGCCTGCCTTAATTGATTCTAGTAGCTGCTTCTTAATTGACTCCAGGTGTCCTAATTAGCCTGCCTGCCGTAACTGGTACTAGCAGGTTCCTGATTACTCTAGTGCAGCCCCTGCTCTGGTCACTCAGGGAACAGAAAACTACTCATCCAGTGACCAGTATATTTGCTCTCTACCAGACTCCTGTACCCCACTGGTCTGGGTCTGTCACACTTTCTTGAGTGGTAACAGCTAATATAGACCCCATCATTTTGTATGTATAATTGGAATTGTGTTTTCCAGCATGCATTACTTTGCATTTATCAACATTGAATTTCATCTGTCATTTTTTTGCCCAGTCATCCAGTTTTGTGAGATCCTGTGACAAAATACACCCCTGTATTCACACCCTACACTCTGCTGTAATTGTCTTTGTAGAAAGTATGCCTTGTTAAGGTATCATTTGAGAACTCATCATTTTCTGGTCATTATTGTCCTGGTAAAATATGTGTGGCAATATTGTATGGGAAGTTATAAGATTTCCCTACATGGTGGTGGTAACACATGTTCCAAATCCCACTGCTCTGCCCAAACAGAATTTAGAAAACATGTCTTTCCTAAACATAGGAATGTGTACTCTTCTTAACGCAGTTTACTGCTAAATGCAAATTATCAGGCAGGAAAGGAAGACAAAGGAAGTTCAAACAGGTGAAAAAGCCAGCAGGGAATATCCTTCCACATAGACGCTTTGGCTCCAGGTACTTAGCTGGAAATGTTTTTCAAGAGGGGGACTGAAACTATAAAAGGAAGGGACAAACGCCCCAAGGTATCCCCTTCTATCTCCCTATTCTTCGCATTTGCTGCACCTGAAGACAAAGGAACAGTGGTTGGACTCTGAGGAAGAGGTCCTCTCCTGAGAGTTTGGTCAGTAATCTGCTGGAGCATGTGGTGAAAAAGTTTGCTTTCGAAGTAAGAGAGTTTCTTAAGTAGATACCAGTAAGCATTTTATCTTTATTTTTCTTGTAATCATTTTTGACTTTTATGCCTCATTACTTGTAGTTAATAAACTGGTTTTATTGCTTTATCTAATCCAGTTTGTTCAAATTAAAGTAGCTGGGTAACTCCATGTGAGGTAACAAGTTGTGTGTGCATGTTATTCCCTTAAAGGAATAATGGACTCAATATATTTGCCCTGTCCAGGAGAGGGCTGGGAGGCACGGGACATACATTTCTGGGTGGGAAATCTGAGACTGGGAGTGTGTGGTGGTCACCTGGTGGTAAACTTTAAGGCTGCTAAGTGCCAAGATGTGGCTGGCTGGCTGCAGCACCCACAGACATAGCTAGGAGTGCCTACATGCTGGAGGCTGTTTGTGAGCAGCAAGGCATAGTAAAGGGCATCACAGGTTACAGGGCAGGGGTGACACAGCTACTCATTAGTCTGGATTGTACTCTAGCATGTCACAGATCCCTTTGTATCTCTTTGCTGTCAGCTTTGGATTTAACTATTTTGAGTAATTTTATATTGTCTGCAAACTTTGTCACCTCATTTTTTTACGCCCTTTTCCAGATCATTTATGAAAATGTTGAACAGTACGGTTCCCAGTACAAATCCTCAGGCACCCTGCTGTTTACTTCTCTCCACTGTGAAAACTGACTATTTATTCCTACCTTTTGTTTCCTATCCTTTGACCAGTTAGGGGTCCTCTCATCCCATGACTGCCTACTTTGCTTAAGAGCCTTAAGTGCTTTCTAACTGCTAGATACGCTCTCCTAGGGATTTACAAAATAAACTTTCTCTTTGTTTCAGGAGAAGTAGGTTTTAGTGTCTAAAAAGAGGAAACTTTTTAGTAGTGTAAGTCAGTGGCTCTCAACCTTTCCAGACTTCTGTACCCCTTTCAGGAGTCTGATTTGTCTTGCATACCCCCAAGTTTCACCTCACTTAAAAACTATTTGCTTACAAAATCAGACATCAAAGTACAAAAGTGTCACAGCACACTATTACTGAAAAATTGCTTACTTTCTCATTTTTACCATATAATTATAAACTACATCAACTGGAATATAAATATTATATTTATATTTCCGTGTGAAGTATATAGAACAGTATAAACACATCATTGTCTGTATGAAATTTTAGTTTGTACTGAGTTTTAGTGCTTTTCATGTAGCCTGTTGTAAAACTAGTCAAATGTCTAGATGAGTTGATGTACTCCCTAAAAGACCTCCATGTACCCCCAGGGGTATGCGTACCTCTGGTTGAGAACGACTGGTTTAAGTGATTTATCAGTAAACTAAATCTAACGCCAAATTGCATACTAGGGGTAGTGACATTCAACGTTGCTATTTTTATACAGCTTTTAACTTTTCTTTTGAAATCTCTCAGCTGTCCATTTACAGGAGTCTGCTCTAAAGGAGCTAGAGCGGATGGCTGCACCTACAGAAGAGAAGAATAGCACTAATAGTGCACACATGGATGAATTGACCCCTGCTCCTCCATTTGCAACTGCAACTAAACAAGGATCAGTGTCAGCTGATTCTTCAGGAGGAGGTGACCAGGAGGTGAGAGAAGAGAAATCCAGGCTGGAGAAAAGAAGTGAGCCTCATGATGAGCCTAACAGCCTATCTGAAAGGGAGACAAGTACTGGTAAACATCACCACCTGCACCTTTCCAGCTGCCACGAATGCTTTGAACTTGAAAACAGCACCATTGAGTCAGTCAGATATGCTTCATCAGAAAACATTCCAGAACTTCCTGATGATTGCAGTGCTAGCATGGAAGAAGTTACTGATGGCTGTTTGGCAAGAGAACTAAGAAGGATAAACCTCACTGGGAAGCCTCCCAATGTCTTAATTTATGTGGGCTCTGACCCTATGAAAATCAAATTTGAGAAGATAAAATCAGTGCTCAAGGAGTGCATCGATACAGACAGCTACACCATCTACCAGCTGGTTGAGGAACAAGTTCTGAAAGCTCCCTGGCTTGATAACTCGTTGTTGTTGGTTATTGCCACAGAGGAACTCATTTCGAAGGACAATCACAAACAGTTCCTGACCTACTTGTCAAAAGGTGGGAAGATTTTAGGGCTTTCTGCCTCTTTTACATTTGGCAGTATACAGATAAGGAGCAAAAGTGAACTGAAGAAGACCATCCAAGAATTAGTGTTCTATAAAGCAGATAACAGTGAAGTTAAATTAAACCTTCTGACGAGTGGCAGTGTTTTTGAGCAAGAGGTTAAAGAAAATCTCAGCCCAGTGAAGTCGTTGAGTCACTTAAATAATACAGATAAAGATATGATCATTGTTCACCTGCCATATGGAGATCGTGGAGGAGAAGCCATTCTGTGTCAGGTACTGTGTGTAAGAAGACTTAAGTTGTTTATTGCCATAGTATAATATGCTTATTATGGTGTGCTCCTAGATTTCAGCTGACTTCAATTATAAGTTCATTTTTGATGCCTCTCTAAAGTCCACAGACAGGAATACCTGCCTCAAATTTGATAGGTTAGACAAAGGACTAAGGCAGAATTTTTCTACGTAGTTTGAAGTTTTGTACAAAGGATTCCTGAATTATGGGACTCAGGTCATTAGAGTAGGAAAATAACATTTTGTCCATTTGTAGCAAAAGAAAAGAAGGAGGGAGATGATAATGTAGTTTACTGGGCTCATCTTGTTGAGTTCTGGTGCAGTGAACCAAATGGAACAGAAATACAAGAATATAAACCTTAGATATGGGCAACCTTTACCCTTATTTTAATTATAGGACAGACTTTTTTTTTCAGGATTCAAGACTTATGTATAGATGTTTATTCTTCTGGTAATATGAGTCATCTTCCAATTACTCACTTCAGAAAACTTCATCAGGGCTTCTCCAAGGTGCTTTCCCCTCACCAGGGCTCCACAGGATGTACAGATGACAAATTCCTTTTGAACTTATTTTGCCAAAGGCAAATCCCAACATTCCTTGTTTATGGTAGCTGCCAGATTCACCCTAAACAGTTTTTAATCTGTCACCTTCCCATATGCCTTTTTTTGTAACTTTCCCACCTCAATGTATGGAAAAGGGCATTTTGGGGCATTTCTAGTGTCTTAGGTATCCAATGATCAGCTTTACTGCATGTCTCCAAGTATTAAAATATTCCTTTTTAAAGCTGTACACATTTACCAGTATTACTTTTGAGTGTCACTGCCAAAAGACTATGGCATCTTGAGAAAACCAGGTTATGTAGATCAAATGTTATAGTTTTGTATAACAATTTCTGCCACCCGTGTGTTGGGTACTTGAAGTAGAAAATTGATTAGGCACTGTTGCTATCCATTTCTTTAAGTTGCATGGTAAAATCTGTTTTGCTGTAGCATTTAAATTGACCCCTCTCCTCTAATAAAATTTAATACGGCAGTGAGTTTCCCAAGAAAAAGGCCAATGTGGGGTAGGTTCAGAAATCCGATTAAAAGGATTAGAATGTCATTTATGATTTTTACATGGGTTCCAGTCTGCATCTGGAAAGGCGTATTGTTGTTCTCTTTATGACTATATTGATAGGAGTATTGACAGTGACATCAGCCAGTAAATATTCAAAGTCACAGGATAGTTATTTCCCTCTTCTGCACTGGTCTAGTTTCATAACATTCCCTCTTTAATTCAATAAATTTGTGTGGCTGAATTATAGAAGAGTGGATAATGCATACTATAGATAGAGAAAATAAAATGTGCAAAAATGTATGAAAGCACAGAACAAGTAATTTTTATGCCACTTTCATTTAAGTGTATTTGCATATAGTAGAATAAAACAATTGTACATTTTGTATTCTACTAAATTTAACATCTTAGAACTTCTGTGAGATACAATATATAATTTTAGGACGGCTAGGTTGGACTCTGCATTTCAGCTCTGCTTCTTAGGGCTTGTACACATGGAGAGTTAGTTCTCAGGAAGGCAGGATGTGAATATACAACACTCTAGTTTGCCACGTACTAAATCTCTGTGGATCCTGCTACACTGCTCTAAAAGTTTTGTGATTAGCTTTCATTTATTGCTCTTTGAAGTACAGTAACTCCTTGCTTAACATTGTAGTTGTTCCTGAAAAATGCGATTTTAAGCGAAACGACGTTAAGCGAATCCAATTTCCCCATAAGAATTAATGTAAATAAGGGGGGGTTAGGTTCCAGGGAAATTTTTTTTTTTTTGCCAGACAAAAGACATTATATAAATTTTAAACAATTTTAAACAAGCAATTTAATACAGGTATTAAACAGGCTGGCAGCCCTCTATCAGCTCTCCTATGCGCACCTCCTCCCCCCCCAGCGCCTCCCGCTCACCGGTGGACCCTGCAGATCAGCGCCTTCCCCCTGCTCCTCCTGCCTGCGGCAATCCGCTGTCTTGCGGCATTCAGGAGGCTGGGGGGAGGAGCGAGGACGCGGTTCACGGGGTCCGCCGGCGGGCGGGGGCGCTGGGGGTGGGGGCGTAGGGGAACTGATGGGGGGCTGCCATCCATGGACACAGAGCAGGCGGCCAAACGACGTTATAGGAGAGCATTGCACAACTTTAAACGAGCATGTTCTGTAATGGAGCAGGGACGTAACATCGAAACAACATTAAGCGAGAGGATGGTAAGTGGGGAGTTACTTTACTGCTAAATAGTATTTCCAAAGTGCACTACACACAGAACTTTTAGCGTGTGGTAGCAGGGTCCACATGGCCAATTAGTGAGCAGCACGCTGGAGTGCTGTATAGTTGCAGCTTGGCTTGCTGATTGTGTAGACCAGGGGTTCTCAAACTGGGGGTCGGGACCCCTCAAGGGGTCGTGAGGTTATTATGTGCGGGGTCGTGAGCTGTCAGCCTCCACCCCAAACCCCGCTTTGCCTCCAGCATTTATAATGATGTTAAATATATAAAAAAGTGTGTTTAATTTATAAGGGGGGTCGCACTCAGAGGCTCGCTGTGTGAAAGGGGTCACCAGTACAAAAGTTTGAGAACCACTGGTGTAGACAAGCCCCCAAAGTTCACCTCTACTTTGAAAAGTGATTCTGTATAAAATGGCCTTGTAGTTTTCTGTGTTAGTGTTCCAGATATAATCAGTGCAGTTCAAAAATAAAAAATGTTTTTCTAATTTCAATGCTGTGATTCATCTTGGAATTAGTCAGGCTGGGTTCTTTCTACTTTGTGCATCACTACCAACAAAAATTCTGCAATCAGAACTGAATTCCACTGGTTCACGAGCCAGAATGGAATCCAGAGCAGCCTTGTCTATACAGTGCTAACAGAAGAAAAAAGTAGCAAAAACTTCTTTTAGACAGTAAGTAGATATGGTCTCCAAATACATGCGGGAGACAGACCAACTGATTAAGAAAGGGGCATTTTTACACACTTTTAAGAGAAGAACTGTATTTTACCAATAGCTTTAGTCTCCTCCTTGGAAGTTAAGGATTCATTGGTCTGTACTAATATTTGCTACACCTTGGATTTGTATCTGCTTGACAGGCTTTTAAGATGTCAAAGCCCTATTCATTAATATGTCTTGTTTCTTCATCATATAAAATATAACCTTACTTCTAACGCACAAGTCACACTGAATTTTACACGGCTCTTGTACTAAATTCAGCTACTAGTAAGTGAATAGACACCAAGCCATTTTTAGGTCTGCTTTGCTTTTATCTACCTCAGCTGCTGTCTTTCGTATTAGTGACTCCTTTCTTTTTCTTTTCCCATCTCCCCAGATATACTTGGAGATGGATATCGCCTCTCTGACTACACAAACCCAAGAAGATTTTAATTTACTCAAAATGAGCAACGCCAAGAGATATGAAGTTCTTAAGGAGATCCTGACATTACTTGGACTGAGTTGTGAATTAAGTGAAGTTCCTTCACTAACTCCTATTTATTTGCTCTCTTCTGATGAGGTGAGCTTTCTACTTAAATTACAGATATAAGAGATTTAAACTAAATAGCTTGATGCATGATTTTAAAAAAACAAAATAATCTTTTTATAGTTCTGGGGTAGAAAGGGCTGCCAAGTTGTTAGGCCAAGTAATTTTAATATGTACCAAAAATTACTAAAAGTTTCTCTAGAGAGATGAGAAAGTGTAGGCCAGATCTTAATTGTTTCTGAGTGCCAATTTAGGGATGTGACTTCCACTGTTTTAGTCACAAGGGAGTCTTCACCATGTCTTATGAGACACCATGATTAAAAACAAAACCATCAAATTACTAACTTTACCTGTTTTAAAAAAAAAAAAAAAAAAAAAAACACAATAAACCATGGTGACTTCAGTTACAGTCTCTTTTATCTATCTTTCCATGAAGAGCTTTTAACAGAGATTATGCCTTAGAGAGTGGGCCGGTTTTTGGTGGGGGCATTCTTCTCTAGATAAGTCAATACCAAAGAGATATTTTCAAAACTAGTATTTGAGTCCTCTTTTAGTGTATCATACATAACTAAAACAGTTTATATATGGGCACGGGAATTTCATTTAAGGGTAGGTGAGTCCTGTGTGGTTTATCATGGGTAACCTAAACTGTTCAAAAATAGGCAAAGGTGAGTGATCTTAACTGAGGGTACGTCTACACTATGAAATTAGGTCGAATTTATAGAAGCTGGTTTTATAGAAATCGGTTTTATACAGTTGATTGTGTGTGTCCCCACATAAAATGCTCTAAGTACATTAAGTCGGCGGACCGCGTCCACAGTACCGAGGCTAGCGTCAACTTGCGGAGCGTTGCACTGTGGGTAGCTATCCCACAGTTCCCGCAGTCTCCGCCGCCCATTGGAATTCTGGGTTGAGCTCCCAATGCCTGATGATGCAAAAACAGTGTCGCGGGGGGTTCCGGGTACATGTCGTCAGGCCCCTCCCCCTCCATCAGAGCAACGGCAGACAATCGATTCGCGCCTTTTTACCTGGGTTACCTGTGCAGACAACATACAACGGCAAGCATGGAGCCCGCTTAGCTCAGCTCAGCGTCACCATATGTCATCTGGGTGCCGGCAGATGTGGTACTGCATTGCTACACAGCAGCAGCTAATTGCCTTTTGGCAGTAGACAGTGCAGTATGACTGGTAGCCGTCGTCGGCTATCTGGGTGCTGGCAGACGTGGGGCTGCATTGCTACACAGCAGCAGCTCCTTGCCTTTTGTCAGTGGATGGTGTATTACGACTGGTATCCGTCATCGTCGTATTCCTCAGTGAGTTCAATCAGAGGCACCTGGGCAGACATGTTTTGTCTCCTGGCCTATTGAACCGTCTTGACGATGATGGCTAGCAGTCGTAGTACATCATTTTCTGCCAAGCACCCAGAAGATGCCGATGGCTATCAGTCATGCTGCACCGTCTGCTGCCAGCTTAAGATGTAAAAAATAGATGGACCAGATTTGTTCTGTATTCATTTGCTTCCCCCTCCCTCCATGAAATCAACGGCCTGCTAAACCCAGGGTTTTGAGATCAATCTTTGGGGGGGCCATTCTGTGTGACAGTTGTTTGTGTTTCTCCCTGATGCACAGCCACCTTTGTTGATTTTAATTCCCTGTACCTGTAAGCCATGTCGTCACTCGCCCCTCCCTCCGTCAGACAATAGTTTCGCGCCTTTTTTTCAGCCCAGACGCCATAGCACTGGGATCATGGAGCCCGCTCAGATCACCACTGCAATTATGAGCACTATGAACACCACGCGCATTGTCCTGGAGTATATGCAGAGCCAAAACATGCCAAAGCAAAACCAGGCGAGGAGGCGATTGCAGTGATTGCATCGCGGCGACGAGAGTGATGAGGAAATTGACATGGACATAGACCTCTCACAAAGTACAGGCCCCAGCAGTGTGCAAATCATGGTGTTACTGGGGGAGGTTCATGGCGTGGAACGCCAATTCTGGACCCGGGAAACAAGCACAGACTGGTGGGACCGCATCGTGTTGCAGGTGTGGGACGATTCCCAGTGGCTGTGAAACTTTCGCATGCGTAAGGGCACTTTCATGGAACTTTGTGACTTGCTTTCCCCTGCCCTGAAGCGTCAGAATACCAAGATGAGAGCAGCCCTCACAGTTGAGAAGCGAGTGACGATAGCCCTGTGGAAGCTTGCAACGCCAGACAGCTACCGGTCAGTCGGGAATCAATTTGGAGTGGGCAAATCTACTGTGGGGGCTGCTGTGATCCAAGTAGCCAACACAATCAAAGACCTGCTGATATCAAGGTTAGTGACTCTGGGAAACGTGCAAGTCATAGTGGATGGCTTTGCTGCAATGGGATTCCCAAACTGTGGTGGGGCGATAGACGGAACCCATATCCCTATCTTGTCACCGGAGCACCAAGTACATAAACCGCAAGGGGTACTTTTCAATGCTGCTGCAAGCCCTGGTGGATCACAAGGGATGTTTCACTAACATCAACGTGGGATGGTCGGGAAAGGTACATGATGCTCGCGTCTTCAGGAACTCTGGTCTGTTTCAAAAGCTGGAGAAAGGGACTTTCTTCCCGGACCAGAAAATAACCGTTGGGGATGTTGAAATGCCTATCGTTATCCTTGGGGACCCAGCCTACCCCTTAATGCCATGGCTCATGAAGCCGTACACAGGCAGCCTGGACAGGAGTCAGGATCTGTTCAACTATAGGCTGAGCAAGTGCCGAATGGTGGTGGAATGTGCATTTGGATGTTTAAAAGCGTGCTGGCGCAGTTTACTGACTCGGATAGACCTCAGCGAAGCCAATATTCCAATTGTTATTGCTGCTTGCTGTGCGCTCCACAATATCTGTGAGAGTAAGGAGGAGACATTTATGGCGGGGTGGGAGGTTGAGGCAAATCGCCTGGCCGCTGATTACACGCAGTCAGACACCAGGGCGGTTAGAAGAGTACAGCAGGGCGCGGTGCGCATCAGAGAAACTTTGAAAACGAGTTTTGTGACTGGCCAGGCTACGGTGTGAAACTTCTGTTTGTTTCTCCTTGATGAACCCTCCCCCCCCCCCCCGTTCACTCTACTTTCCTGTAAGCTAACCACCCTCCCCTCCCCCCTTCGAGCACCGCTTGCAGAGGCAATAGAGTCATTGTTACTTCACATTCATGCATTCTTTATTAATTTGTCACACAACTAGGGGGATAACTGCCAAGGTAGCCTGGGAGGTGTGGGGGAGGAGGGAAGGACAAGGACACACTGCAGTTTAAAACTTTAAAACTTTAACTCTTATTGAAGGCCAGCCTTCTGATGCTTGGGCAATCATCTGGGGTGGAGTGGCTGGGTGGCCGGAGGCCCCCCCACCGTGTTCTTGGGCGTCTGGGTGAGAGGCTATGGAACTTGGGGAGGAGGGCTGTTGGTTACACGGGGCTGTAGCGGCGGTCTCTGCTCCTGCTGCCTTTCCTGCAGCTCAACCATACGCTGGAGCATTTCAGTTTGATGCTCCAGCAGCCGGAGCATCGACTCTTGCCTTCTGTCAGCAAGCTGACGCCACCTATCCTTTTCAGCCCGCCACTTGCTCTCTTCAGCCCGCCACCTCTCCTCTTGTTCATATTGTGCTTTTTTGCACTCTGACATTGACTGCCTCCACGCATTCTGCTGTGCTCTGTCAGCGTGGGAGGACATCTGGAGCTCCGAGAACATATCATCCCGAGTCCGCCGTTTTCTCCTTCTAATCTTCACTAGCCTCTGCGAAGGAGAAACATTTGCAGCTGGTGGAGGAGAAGGGAGAGGTGGTTTAAAAAAGACCCATTTTAGAGAACAATGGGTACACTCTTTCACGTTAAATTTTGCTGTTCACATTACACAGCACATGTGCTTTCGTTACAAGGTCACATTTTTCCTCTTATATTGAGGGCCTGCTGGTTTGGTGTGAGAGATCACTCACGCAGTGCCAGGCAACAGAATTTGGCTTGCAGGCAGCCATGGTAAGGCACAGTCTTTTGGCTTTTTTAACCTTCTTAACATGTGGGAATGGTTTCAAACAGTAGCGCCCTCATTTCCCATACCAAGCACCCGTTGGCTTGGCCATTTAAAATGGGTTTGCAATGTAAAAGGAGGGGCTGCGGTTTCTGGGTTAACATGCAGCACAAACCCAACTACCCCCCGCCCCCCCCCCC
>NW_020664381.1:5187109-5248757 GCF_002925995.2 Terrapene triunguis
CCCCCCCCCCCAATTCTCTGGGATGATCACTTCACCCCTCCCCCCCACTGCGTGGCTAACAGCGGCAATGGGCACCTCTGAATGCCCCCTTAATAAAATCACCCCATTTCAACCAGGTGACCGTGAATGATATCACTCTCCTGAGGATAGCAAAGAGAGATAAGGAATGGATGTTGTCTGCATGCCAGCAAACACCGGGACCATACGCTGCCATGCTTTGTTATGCAATGATTCCAGACTACGTGCTACTGGCCTGGCATGGTAAAGTGTCCTACCATGGCGGACGGGATAAGGCAGCCCTCCCCAGAAACCTTTTGCAAAGGCTTTGGGAGTACATGAAGGAGAGCTTTCTGGAGATGTCCCTGGAGGATTTCCGCTCCATCCCCATACACGTTAACAGACTTTTCCAGTAGCTGTACTGGCCGCGATTGCCAGGGCAAATTAATCATTAATCAGTAAACACGCTTGCTTTTAAACCATGTGTAATATTTACAAAGGTACACTCACCAGAGGTCCCTTGTGTGCCCTCAGGGTCTGGGAGCATGCCTTGGGTGAGTTCGGGAGTAACTGCTTCCAGGTCCAGGGTGATAAACATATCCTGGCTGTTGGGGAAACCGGTTTCTCCGCTTCCTTGCTGTGAGCTATCTTCATTGTCTTCATCATCATCATCTTCCGCGTATCCCGAACCCGCTTCCCTGTTGCGTGATTCTCCATTGGTGGAGTCAAAGCACACGGTTGGGGTAGTGGTGGCTGCACCCCCTAGAATGGCATGCAGCTCCGCGTAGAAGCGGCATGTTTGCGGTTCTGCCCCAGACCTTCCGTTTACCTCTCTGGCTTTGTGGTAGGCTTGCCTTAGCTCCTTAATTTTCACGCGGCACTGCTGTGCGTCCCTGTTATGGCCTCTGTCCTTCATGGCCTTTGAGACTTTTTCTAAAATTTTGCCATTTCGTTTACTGCTACGGAGTTCAGCTAGCACTGATTCATCTCCCCATATGGCGAGCAGATCCTGTACCTCCTGTTCGGTCCATGCTGGAGCTCTTTTGCGATCCTGGGACTCCATCATGGTTACCTGTGCTCTCCAGGCTGGGCAAACAGGAAATGAAATTCAAAAGTTCGTTAGGCTTTTCCTGTCTACATGGTCAGTGCATCTGAGTTGAGAGCGCTGTCCAGAGCGGTCACAATGAAGCACTGTGGGATAGCTCCCGGAGGCCAATAACATCGAATTCCGTCCACACTACCCCAAATCCGACCCGCAAAGGCCGATTTTAGCGCTAATCCCCTTGTCGGAGGCGGAGTAAAGAAACCGGTTTAAAGGGCCCTTTAAATCGAAAGAAAGGGCTTTGTCATGTGAACGTGTCCAGGCTTAATTCGGTTTAACGTTGCTAAAGTCGACCTAAACTCGTAGTGTAGACCAGGCCTAAGTCTTATGAAACTTAAGTAAATATTTAAATTCAGTTACTTTAGAGGCCATTCAAGGAGCTGTCTTGAGTCTGGCAAATGAATGTATATTAAGAATCTTAATATTTAAATTAAATCTGTTTCTCTTTTTACTAAGATTAATTTGTTTCCTCTCCAAGAATAATAGTTTAAACCACTTTGCTGCTTAATCGGAGAAGCTGTTATGGTCTTAAATTACAATTAGCATTTCAATATCTTATTAAAATCATAAGAAAAAAATAAATTTGATTCCTTGGAAGTGCTTTGGTAAACTTTCTCTCATTCTTTGTGATATCGTTATGTTGCAGAAGCACTGGTGTTGGAAGGTGACTGCTTCTTGATGCTGTATGTTAACTGCTTCTTTGTCATATTGCTGACATTTGCTTGCTTGAAAGAGATGGCATGAGTAAGATCGGAGTGCCATTGAGGTTAAGAAACAGAAGCAGAGTATGCTGCTTGCTTAATTCAGAGAGATGTATAGTCTTCACGTTTTACAGTTTCGCTGGAGGTGCAAGGCACACCCCTTTTAGGGCTCATCTGGATTTAAATATTGACTGCTGTCACCTTTTCATTGGCTTAAGACCCTGATGGGATGGTTCAGGTAGCATCTTCAGCTCATGAATATGAAATTTGTTTGCTATGGAACAGGGTAGTAACTGTATATTGTTCTTGTGGAGGGAATTCAAATATCCTTTGTTTTAACTCTTTCTTGTGTTTAGTTCTTTAGTTTTATTAGGGTTTAATAGGAGTTAAATTCTGTTTTAAATAAGTCAAACATCCTTACTTTTACATGTCTTTTAGCTTTAAAATAGCCTTTCTAAACTTAGATGATTCTTAAGAAGAGTCTTCAATTTAAATAGTCCTCAAAGAATGCATTGGCTCTTCTTACAAATTCTTGGAGTAGTGGTTCTTGTGTCTGTTTGAGTTTAACTAGAAAGTTGCTTAAACACTGTCAGATAACTAATTCCCCAATTAAAATAAACATTCTGTACTTAAATGTCTTTTTATTGTATTAACCAGTGATGATAATAAATGACCATTTTATATTTGTAAAAATATAACAAATATTTTACTAGTTATATGGCAGTGGCATCAGGCCGTTATTATGAGGCTTACTTTTAAATACAAATCATTTGCATATAAACATCTCAAAGGTGCTTGTACCATTTCTAAGCATTTAAGAAATAAACAAAGGACTTCTACAAAACATTTCCCAACTTTACATATTTTCCTTAAACCTATATGAAGGCCTTAGAGTGTTTATAAAAATTTTTTGATAAAACTATTCCTAGACTATTTTGTTAGAATTTAAAACTGAAGTTTTTCTTTATGAAGAGCGAAAAGGGTGTGAAGGGGGTGAGGGCAGAGATGAGTCTCCTGGCTCAGCCTTTTACGGCTTTGGCAAACCAGGTGCTATATATTGCTTACCTCGAGATCCTAGAAAAAAATATCTTCACTTCACATTGATTAACAAGGGAGAGACTCTTCGAGCTGACACTCCTGTTGGGTGTTTTGCCTTTTAATCACACCGTTACCAAGATTTCAGTCGACAGTCGTTTCACCTGTAGTTCACAGTTAAAAACTGTACAAATTAAAAAAAAATATGACTAACACTTAAATGTTTTTCTAATATTATATAAAATAAAGACTATAGAATATTACAACCAAGTAGACCTTAAAAATTGCGATTGGACCTGGTGGTGATAACATGTATGGGCCAGAAGGAGGTAGTCACTTTGAAGCATTTCATGTTTGTCATTTATTAGGAAAGCAGAAATTTCCTAAGTTTCTTTAATTACCCTGAATACTTAATTTAATAAAACAAATAATTACAAACCAATATGTAAACTGCTGTTGTCCAACAGCCATGTATACAAAAGTACTTAGAAATATTTTTTCAAATTTAATAAAAGTCCAGGTGAATTTATAGCAATCTAACATAATAAATTTAAAATAATTGTATTAGCTATTGTCAATATTGAGGTTTACCCCTTACATAGCAAGTAATAAAAATGTCTAAATGACTACTGCTCTTTTATGGTTCTTTAGCTGCTAAACACGCTTTTGAGATTTACATTGGGGAAACTGTGGGACTTGAACCTTTTAAGAAGAATTTGGCTTATTGCTGCTGGAACATTTTAGCCCTTTGTTAATAAGACATGCATTGTACTTCATTTGTATCCTTACACAGTATCGAAATTCTCTACAGAGCAAAACTGTGCTAAGCTATAGTAAGAAAATGTTTTTAAGAGATTTAAAAGACATAATTAACTTTATTTTTACTGGAGATAGAGAATTCTGCATAAACGGGTCAACACAAATGAAAGAGCAACCCCAAATTATGGAGAGCTGATTGGGAAGTGAGGAGGTCAATACTGAAGGACCATAGTGTATGGGGAAGCCAATATGAGGAGTATGTAGTCAGAAAAGTGAGGAGGAGATCTTTAATAATCCTGATGGCATTTTTAATATTTGTGTTAGATAGGCTAGGAAACCAGTGAAGGTGCTGCAGGTTGATATACTTTGTGCAGTGAGAGAACAATCTGCCTATTGCCCTGGCCCCCTAAAATTTAGAGCATTGTTATGCATAGGACTGATTGTGAAGAATGAATCAAGTAATAATTTTATTGTAGACAGCTTTATGAAAACATTGAAATGTGACACCACAAGATGAAATGGCTAAAAGTAAAATGAACAAAGTTTAAACTAGTAAGAGTCCCTGGTTCACAAGCAAACAAAACTATAACTTACATTCTGTTCATTTGCCCAATATTAATTGTAATTTAATATCTAAAATGTCCCAGGAGGAGAACTGTATGGAGAGGATCAAGTTGATAGAATTTTCTCTAATATTGTTTCCCCAATCTCTGTATCTTTCTCCATTCACACCCAGCTTTCAAACTATACTACTTAAGAATCCAACAGTGATGCTAATTAATTTTTGCCAATGCTTGCCAGCTAGTGGCATATTTTACAGTTGCAGTTCCATTAAATAGATTCTTGTGAAACATATTGGACAGTTACATGATTTAAACGAAGTTTACAAAAAGCAAGTGGGAAATGAAGGGTCATTTGAGGATTATTGGTTTTGCCGTAATGTTAGGTTTCATAATGCTATAGTCTTTGCGTGTGCAACATCATTCTTAATGTTTTTAATATACATTTTCAAGCTGATAATTTAGCACATTTCTAGAATAGTATCTGAAAGGAACTTGCAAGTATTGAATAAAACTTACATTTAAGAAGCAATTAAACATCTAAGTATTAGAATAAATTAAGAATACATAATCACTTAAGAGCTTTCTGACAGGTTATTCATTTCTCTAGATGTATTGTGGCTTTCACTTACATAGAACCTTTCATTTGAGGTATTCAAATCCTTTAAAATAATTTCTGATTAAGATTCAGCACTTTGGAGTACATATGTGTAATCTGAAGAATAGTTAAGTTAATAGTTTAAAGTAACACAGTGAGTCAATGGAACGAGAAATGTAGGAGTCCTGACTCCCAGGCATTTGCAACATTGCCAACCTCAAGCATTTAAGTCATGAGCCAGGCCCCAAAATAATCATGAGTTGTAGTTTGTCGTCGATATTTAAAAACTGTAGCTACTCTTGGTTTTCTTTCTGCTGTTTGAGGTTTTAGGGTTCACGTTTTCAAACTTTATTCTGTACCCATGAGGATGAAAAACTTATGTTCTTTTAAAGTAAGCTGAGATTCTTTGAGAAGTGTCCCTATAGGTGCTCCACTTCAGGTGCGCATGCGCCGTCTACGCCTTTGATGGGAGATTTTTGGTAGCAGTGCCTGTTTGGCCTATGCATGTGCCCTACATGTAATCATGGCCTGTACCGAGAATTATTCCCAAGAGTATTCTGTGCCAAAAAAAGAAAAAAATTCAGTGCACAATATTTTAAAATTCTGCAAATTTTATTTGTCAAATAAATGTGGAGGCACAAGCATGGCATTGGGGAGCACAGGCCACTGGCTGCACAGAGGTGGGAGATCACTGTGCAGCTCCCCCCTCCCCCCTTTTGTCCCCTGGGACACGAATTCAGTGGTGAGGCTGTACCCAAACCTGACACAGCGCAAGGACCAGGCCTGCCCCAGAAACACCCCAGTGCCCTTTCCCTCTGTGCCAGGTGCACCAGGTGTTCGCAGGCAGGCTCAGCAAGGCAGGATCCAAGTGTGAAGGGGCTTAGTGTGAGGGGATCCAGGTGTGAGTTGTGAGGGTTTTGTGTAGGGCAATCTGAGTTTGGGTGGCTCAGTGGGGGATCCAGGGGCTTGTTGGGGAGTTCTGGGCGCAATGGTAATGCGACTCTGCAGGGGAGTCCAGGTGAGGGTGGTTGGGGCTCAGCGGGACGGGGGTCTGTGTATGTGGAGGGATAGAGCTCAGTGGTGGGGCCTGGATATGGGGGGCTGAGTGGGGAGTCGAGACGCTGGAGGAGTGGGGGTCAGTGGGGTGGAGGTCCAGGTGCAGTTGGCTCATCGCGGGGTGGTCCAGGTGCAGGGGGAGTGGGGCTTGTCAGAGGGGTTCTGGGTGCGGGGGGTGGGTGGGTGAGGTTCGTCGGGGGGTGTCTCGGTATGAGGAGGTCTGGATGCACGGGGATTGGGTGGATCAGAGAGCAGCTTCCTGTACAGTGACCACTCCCCCTGCAGCTGAGGAGCAATGGGTGCAGGAAGCGCGGGGTGTGTGGGGGTGGGGGAAAGTTTTCAGACCTTCCTACAGCCAGACCAGGAAGCCTTTTAATTTGCTATATAGAAATGCTGGCTGCAGGCAATTTTATCCCTTGCTGTGATCAAGTATCACATCAGCAGGGGAGATTCTGTCTGTACCAGCAAGTACTGTGGGGTGAAAGCAGGAAACAGCCAACAGATGGGAAACTCTGACTGAGTTCTCTTTATGATCTCTTTGGAAAATGGGAACCAATGCGGAATTCTTTAAGATACAAAGGCAAACGATGACCTCAGTAAAACCACGATCTATGGGTTTTTGGGCACGTGGGGATGGGGGGAAATGAGGGTAGTTGGGAGATGAGGGCAAATGTCGATCAATGATTTTGCATTGGCCTATTGAATAAAGGAGTTCTGTAAGGCTACGTCTTCACTACAGGGGGGGGGGTCGATTTAAGATACGCAAATTCAGCTACGCGAATAGCGTAGCTAAATTTGACGTATCGCATCCGACTTACCCCGCTGTGAGGACGGCGGCAAAATCGACCTCCGCGGCTTCCCGTCGACGGCTCTTACTCCCACCTTCGCTGGTGGAGTAAGAGCGTCGATTCGGGGATCGATTGTCGCATCCTGACAGGACGCGATAAATCGATCCCCGAGAGGTCGATTTCTACCCGCCAATTCAGGCGGGTAGTGTAGACCTGCCCTTAGAAAGGAGAGAATAACGTCTCGATGGGTATGTCTGCACTGCAGTGTAAGCCCAGACAAAGGCTTGAGCCAAACCCCCTTTCATCCACACACAATTCTGTCTGACTCAGGTCCAGGACTCCATGGGGTTGAAGGTTTGAGCCAAGGTCCCAGTGGGTACTTGGGTACTAACTCCATCCTTTTGTCTTTCGCGGGGCGGGGCTTTTTAACGAACCTGTGAAAGACAAAAGTTTTGTCGACAATCGCAGTGTAGACAAACCCTGAGTCTCTCCAAGCAAGGTTGAGCAATTCCCCTGATGTGGCCTCATGCAGGTGAGTCATCGCATTGTAGCTCCCTTGCTGGACAATGGCTGTTGATGGGTTGTTTAACACCTCGCCCGGGCATTTGTTACTTTCCTTGCTGTTGCCTCTGGGGAGCTAATATCTGGCTGATTCCCCCAACTTACAGCATGTTTTAGTGACAACCATACTACACAATTCTCATAATTTCATATGCATTAATGATATACATATATGGATAGAGAAGTGACTTTCAGCAGATCATAACCTTTCCCCTGATACATTACAAGGCATGCTTTACACGTAAGATCATGATTATATGAAAATGAGGAATATGGGGGTTACAGCATGCTCCCCCAAGGTATAGAATGTCACACTGGCTCACCGAAAGCCTTGGAGGGATGAGGGGGTCTACAACTATGCCTACAGTACCAACAGCTGGTAAGTACTGTTAATAGGAGCATGACTTGCATTCCCTTTGAAAGAGGGCTCTGTCACTGGAGACCTCTGACCCAAGAGGAGTGTTACTGAGGCTGCAAGTGTGTCTGGTACCGCAGAGGTGTATAAGGTTGCTTCTAAGAGCCATGCCTCTTCCAAAAAAAAAAAAAAAAAAAAAAAAATCTGGTACTGAAGACCACCTCTACTAGCTACTGTATGACAGAGATCAGCACTGTCTGGTTCCTCAGTACCGTTGTTACCTACTTCATCACCCTGGACTGCTCCATCCGAGTCTGTATCAGTGCCGGGTCACTTTATTAGCCACTTTTCCTCTGGTACTGCAGGAGTTCCAGTACTCAACACCTCTTTGTACCCAGTGAACCAGAGTCTCCTCTATTGTCTGGCTCTGCACATCTTTTGGTACTGAGATCCTCTGACTCACCAATGGAACTTTTCTTGTCAAGACACACACTCCTCCCCTGATTCCCTAATTTCTACCATCCAGGGAGAGCATTGACCATTCCCATGGAATATATTGAAGGAGATTCTGACTCTCGACTCTGTTTGGGGATCACCTGTTTATTCAATGGGATGTTACTTCTCTCCACTTGTGGAGGAGTGGTGACCTTGACCTCTGACCACCTGGGGTGACCAGTGGTGACGGCCTCCTCTTATGCCTTATGGCCTTGTTGGGATCCATGGGCCCTGTACCTCCAACAGTTTTTTGAGGGCCTTGAATTCCTCCCACAGGGAGCATACACGTTCTCGATCTCCCATACTTTCACTCCCTCGTCATCAGCCAGAATCAGTAGGGGAGACCTTTGAAGAACAAGAGGCAAGGACTGATAAGGCGGTAACACCTCATATGAATATTTCATTGTCATTGCTGGATAAGGCTGTAATGCCTCCACCATTTTCCATGGCAGATGACTTCAGGCAATTCCAGGAGTTGCTGAAGTGAATCATAAATTCCTGGATGTTTTTCACACCTCAGCTTCAGCACATGTGGCACTGCCGATTAATGAGGCTATCTTCAGCCCTGATTTGTAAATGTAATGAAAAGAAATACTATGTCCCAGCCAAGGATTTGGAATTTATATTTTCACATGTCCTCAAATTCCTTGGTTGTGGATGCAGTTAATAATGATCATGGGAGGTAAGCTACCCCATATGGTAAAGACCAGAAACAGCTTGATGAGTTACAAAAGCTATTCCTCTGCAACAATATGATTTAGAATAGAAAACCATCAAGCATGCATGTCAAAATATGACTATCTAAACCAGGGGTCGGCAACCGGCGGCACGTGTGCCAAAGGCGGCACGCGAGCTGATTTTTAGTGGCGCACTGCTGCCAGCCAGGGTTCCATCCACCAGCCCCGCTCAGCCTGCTGCCAGTCTGGGGTTCCGACCGCCAGCCCCTTGCCAGCCGGGGTCTCGGCTGCTGGCCCCGCTCAGCCCGCTGCCAGTCTGGAGTTCCGGCCCCTTGCCAGCCAGGGTCTTGGCCGCCGGCCCCGCTCAGCCCGCTACCTGCCTGGGATACCAGCCGCCAACCCAGCTCAGCCCGCTGCCGGTCTGGGGTTCTGGCTGCTGGCCCCCTGCTAGCCAGGGTACCTGCCACCGGCCCCGCTCAGCTGTCGATATCAGCCACCATCCCCGCCCACCTCGCTGCCGGTCTGGGTTTCCAGCCGCAAGCCCCCTGCCAGCCGGGGTCCGGGTCTCCAGCCCTGCTCAGCCCGCTGCCGGCCTGGGGTACCAGCAGCCAGCCCGTGTCTCTGCTCCTGGCCTGGGCCCAGCGCTCTGCAGCTGCTCCCAACTGTGGCCCACTGGCCCCAGCCGGGGGCAGTGAGGGGTGCAGACGGGGGCAAGAGGGGGCGCCACTGGGATATTTTTAAGTCCTGGTTTGCTGCTTATATCAGACCATGTCTGCGTTTGACCTTGTGCGTGCCCTCTGTCGCCCTTTTTTTTTTTTTTTCACTTAGAGTTGAGGGGAACATTTGACAAAATGGCAGCTCCTAAGAAAGCAAAGTTAGATGTCCGTTCATTTCAGCCTTCTTGGACAGACACATTTGGATTTATTCAAAAGAAGTACCACGCTGTTTGTGCTTTCTGTTGTGAAAGTGTTGTTTGTCGCACATCAAGTGTTCAACATTTTGAAACGAAGCATGAGAAAACCTTTCTTGACGAAGCAGACAAGACTGAATCAACCAAAAAGGTAGTAACAGGATATGAGAAGCAAAGCAGTGTTTTTAAAAGCTTAAGTGTGAGTAAAAATCAAGCTACAGAAGGAAGTTACAAGATTGCACAGTGCATTGCAAAAAACGGAAAGCTGTTTACAGATGGGGAATATATAAAAGAAGTTTTTCTCAGCAGTTCAAAGATTTTGTTCAGTGATTTGCCAAATAAAGAGACGATCATGTCTAGAATAAAAGAACTGCCTGTCTCTGCCAGAACAGTTGAGAGACGCATAAGCGAAACAGCAGAAAACATTAAGGAAAAGCATTAAAAGACACAGCAGTGTTTAGCGTTGCAGTTGATCAGAGTGTGGATATGACGACGTTCCACGTTTGGCGGCAGTTGCAAGATATTCCGCTTCCGATGAAATCCAAGAGGAACTTTGTTGTCTAAAACCCCTGCATGGCACAACAAAGGGGGAAGATATAGTGAAAAGTTTTGTAAACCATTTTGAAGAATGATGAGTTGACATCAGAAAAATATTTTGTGTGACAACAGATGGTGCTCCTGCCATGGTCGGAAAACAGAAAGGATTTGTAAAGTTACTTGAAGATCAAATTGGCCGCCTGACAGTCAAATTTCACTGTATCGTCCATCAAGAAAACCTGTGTGCTAAGATTTCTAATTCGGAGCTTAATAATGTGATGAATACAGTGATGCGAATTGTGAATTTCCTTGTTGCTCGATCTGCTTTGACTCAGACAGTTTCAAGCACTGCTAGAAGAGATGGACAGTGCTTATAACGCCATTCCACTTCACAGCAACATTTGGTGGCTAAGTCGTGGCAAGTTTTTGGTGTGCTTTGTAAACTGTTTTGATGCAATCAAGGCCTTTTTGTCGGAAAAAGGACAAAACTACCCTGAACTGGATGATGACAAATGGGTGTTTAAGCTCATGTTTCTAACTGACATCACTGCTCACCTAAACAAACTCAACCTCTGTCTCCAGGGTTCAGGGCAAACGGTTCTGGATCTTTATGAAACCTCGAAGGCATTTGTTGTAAAAATAGCAGTTTTTTCTTGGGATATTCAAACTTCTACTTTCCGCTTTTCCAACACATAAAAGAGCTATCGACATGTTGTACTGTCAGTGTCGATGAGGTTGGAATGTACATGCAAGAACTGGAATCAGTATTTTCTGGCAGATTTCAAGATTTCCAGTAATTTGACCCAATGCTTTCTTTTCTAATTAAACCTGAAAAGTTCAACGAGAGCGACTTGGATTTGTCTGTATTTCAGTGGATGGGTGTTGAAGATTTCGAAATGCAGCTCATTCAGTTAAAATGCTCAGAATTGTGGGCATCAAAGTTTCTAGATCTGCGGAGTGCACTTGAAGCTACCGAGAGAGCTCATGGGGCCTCTATTCTGACCTGCTGGACGTCCCTGCCAGTGAAATTTAACTGTTTGAAGAAAATTGTGTTTGCAGTGCTTTCAGCATTTGGATCCACATACCTGTGTGAACAGGTATTTTCACACATGAAATCTGCCCTCTGTCCCTCTCGGAGCCGGTTAACAACTGATCACTCAGAAGCCTGTGTGCAGCTTAAAGTATCCAAATACGTGCCAGACATTGGAAAACTCAGCAAGGAAAAGCAAGGGCAAGGATCACACTAAACTGATAAAATCTGCATTTTAATTTAATTTTAAATGAAGCTTCTTAAACATTTTAAAAACCTTATTTACTTTACATACAATAATAGTTTAGTTATATAATATAGACGTATAGAGAGAGACCTTCTAAAAATGTTAAAATGTATTACTGGCATGCGAAACCTTAAATTACAGTGCATAAATTAAGACTTGGCATACCACTTCTGAAAGGTTGCCGACCCCTGATCGAAACTAAATTTATTTTTATTTTATTTTACTTAACACCTTTATTGACTATTTTCCAGAGGAACATCAGGAACAATTTAAGGTCATCATAAATGAAGGTCAGCTCTTGGCCACAGAAGCAGCTCCACTTCAGCACAGGGGAAAGGGTTCTATTCCAGATACTTTCTGGTCCCCCATAGAACGAGGGATGGAAGCCAATGTTAGATCTCAGGTATCTAACAACTACGTGAGATTCAGAATAATGACCCTTGCAGCTATAATTCCTTCTCTAGATTCTGGAGATTTGGTTTGTGACTCTTGATCTTCAGGACTTGTATTTCCATGGTTTGATTCAGCTCTCTCACAAGAGGTTTCTTCAATTTACAGTTAACCACAGCCACTTCCAATACCAAGTGCTCCCTTTCGGCCTCTCCTCTGCCTCAATAGTATTCTCAAAGGTCATGGCAGTCATAGTCTCTCATCTACATCTAGGCATAATTGTCTTCCCTTATCTCAATGATTAGCTACTTGGGTCAATTATGTCAGGATGTCATGGCAACAGTATCTAAAAACATAAAAATGCCCATACTGGGTCAGACCAATGGTCTCTGTAGCCCAGCATTCTGTCTCCTGACACTGGCGATTGCCAGATTCTTCAGAGGGAATAAACAGAACAGGCCAGTTATAGAGTGACTGTCTTCAGTCCCAGCTTCCGGCATTTGGCGATTTAAGGATACCCGGAGCATGGGGTTTTGTCCGTGGCCATCTTGGCTAATGCCATTGATGGATCTGTCCTCCATGAACTTATCCAATTCATTTTTGAATCCAGTTATACTTTTGGCCTTCACAGCATCCCCTGGCAACAAGTTCCAATAGTTGACTGTGGCTTGTGTTAAACCTGCTAACCTGTTTCATCAGGTGATCCTTTTTTTGTATTACGTGAAGGGGTGAATAATACTTTCTTGTTCACTTTCTCCACACCATTCATGATTTTATAGACCTCTATCATATCACCCCTTAGTCATGTCTTTTCTAAGATGATTAGTTTATTAATCTCTCGTCATATGGAAGCTGTTCCATACCATTATTTTGTTGCTCTTCTCTATACTTTTTCCAGTTTTAATCTATCTTTTATTGAAATGGGACAACCAGAGTTGCACGCAGTATTCAAGGTGTGGGTGTACCATGGATTTATATAGAGGCATTGATATTTTCTGGCTTATCTATCCCTTGCCTTATGGTTCCTAACATTCTGTTAGCTTTTTTGACTTCTGCTGCACGTTGAGCAGAGGTGGGTAGTTCTCTGAAAATGATCAGATCTTTCTTGAGTGATAACAGCTACTATAGACCCCATCATTTTGCATGTATAATTGGGATTATGTTTTCCAATGTGCATTATTTTGCATTTGTCAACAGTGAATTTCATCTGCCATTTTGTTGCTCCATCACCCAGTTTTTGTGAGATCCCTTTGTAACTCTTCGCAGTCTCTTTTGGACATCACTATCTTGAGTAATTTTGTATTGTCTGCAAACTTTGCCAAGTCATTGTTTATTCCTTTTTCCAGATAATTTGTGAATATGTTGAACAGCACTGGTTCCAGTACAGATCCTTGGGGGACCCCACTGTTTACCTCTCTCCATTGTGAAAACCTGCCCATTTATTCCTACCCTTTGTTTCTTATCTTTTAATCAGTTACTGATCCCTGAGTACAAATGACAAGGTCTTTGTTTCACACTTTAGGCATCTAGATCAATCTCGCAAAGTCTGTCTTGATCAGGGCTGGCTCCAGCTTTTATGCCGCCCCAAGCGGCGAAGGAAAAAAAAAAGAAAAAAAAAAAGCTGCGATCGGCGGCACTTCGGCGGCAGCTCTACCGTGCCGCTTCATTCTTCGGCGGCAATTCAGCGGCCGGTCCTTCCCTCTGAGAGGTAGTGATAAATAGTAGAAAGCAGGCTACACGTCACACTTACCTACAGAAGCGGTGGAGATATCACCTCTGGTGTACCCATCAAGAAGTTTCTCCTGTCTGCTCTTCTCTTTCTGCTATCGCAGACTACCTGCTAGAATTAAAAAGACCTGGTCTTTGGTCAATGTTTACTTGGCGGCTATAACAGCCTTTCATTTACTGATAAAAAGGTTTTTCAGTTTTTGCTCACCCCACTAGGTTGAGATTTCTGAGCCATCTGATGAATCTTTTCCTACAAATTATAGAACCCACTTCAATGTGGGATTTGAATCTTGTCCTTAATTATCTTATAAAACACTCTTTTGATCTACTAGCCACATGTTCATTGGTTCACCTATTGATGAAAACAGCTTTCTGCCTGAAGGGTTAGAGAACTGGGGGTTTTAATGCTGGACCTCCGATTTACAGTGTTCTTCTGGGAAATGGCCTCCTTATGACCAAATACTAAATTTTTACCTTAAGTGCCTTCTGAGTTTCATGTTAACTAGACCATTCATCTCCCAGTTTTTTCCCCCCAAACCACGTCACACTTGGCGGGAAGCTGCCTTCTGCACCCTGGATGTTATAAGGGTGTTAGCCTCCTATTTGGACAGAACTAAACCATTCAGAAAGTCACCAAGTCTGTTTGTTTCAATTGCAGACAGATCCACAATCTTCACTCAGTGGCTTTCAAGCTGGATCTCTGGTTGTATCATTTCATATTATGACTCTGCCACCATTCAACCCCCTTATAGAGTGTTAACCCATTTTACAAGGTAGCAGTCTACTTCTGTGGCATTACTTAGGAATGTTCCAGTAGTTGAAATTTGCAAAGTGGCAACCTGGACTTCAATACATACATTTTCCAAGCACTATGCCTTTGTGCATGCCTCTAGATCAGAGACTGCCGTGGGCAGTGCAATTAGCATTAGAGTCTGTTCCAAATTTCCCTTCTCCCTGTGGGGTTACTGCTTGGGAGTTACCTGAAGTTGAGCACCTATAGGGACACTACTTGAAGAAGGAGAGGATATCCTATGGGAGTTCCACTATCTTGCTTTCTGTTTTAGAGTTTTCTCTGTGAGACTTTGCAGTAGAGAAGGAACTGAAGGCTGTTTGCCTCCACAGACATAAATATCTTTGCTCTGGGGCATGCGGATGTGTGGAGCACATGGGGGCCGAACAGACATTGCTACCAAAAATCTGTGATCAAAGGTGCAAGGGATGTATGTGCACCTGAAGTGGAGCATCCTTAGGGGGACATGTCTCGAAGAACTCCAGTTATTGCACAAAGCGAGTAACCTAACTTTCTCACATAAATGCATCACTGGGGCTTCAAGAAAAACACCAAATATCACAAATATTGGCACTTTCCTTCTGAAAATCAGGACACATTAAAAGAGCCCAAGTTGGGCACACAGAATTGCTAGTCACTTCAGCAAACCTTGGCATGTGCAGTAGTTGAGTCTTGCTAACAACAGAGGACCTGTTAGTTTTTATACAAATCACTAGACTTAAATTTGGAGTTCGGTTAGATGTTCAGGCGTCCATAGATGTAATCAAATTGGAGGGATTAGCTTTAAATGTGTTATGCACAGGGGAAACAAAACAGCTAAGTTTTTTTGAATGGATGAAGAAACCAATGAGATGTACACTTGTACACAATTCAAGTAAGCTACATAGTTTGAATGGAGCACCCGTCCTCTGAACTGAGACTTGAAAAAGACAGTACATGCATTTACTGCCTTTTGCATATGCAAAAACTGAATTGATTCAACATGTGAGGGAAACTATATTAGGAGAAATCTGTGTATACCTATGAAGTTGCTAGAAGTTGCCTATGTCAATTAAAGCACTGTATGTAGAAGAGCAGTATAGAAAATGGGAAGATTTGGGGAAGAAATATCTAAATATTAAAAGTGGTGACATTGAAACTTGCACAATTTAAATTTCATCACTCCAAGAAAATACAGTAGGCATAGGATGACCAAGTTTAAGAAAAAAATGTTAAGAGATGAGGTCAGTATATTACGACGTGGAATTGTTCATTGGTTCAGACACTCTAGATTTATGCACTGATATTCTTCCAAAACAAAGCCAGAGGATTCAGCTATCCTGTATTCAAGTTTAAGATCATAGAATCATAGAATATCAGGGTTGGAAGGGACCTCAGGAGGTCATCTAGTCCAACCCCCTGCTCAAAGCAAGACCAATCCCCAGACAGATTTTTGCCCATGATCCCTAAATGGCCCCCTCAAGGATTGAACTCACAACCCTAGATTTAGCAGGCCAATGCTCAAACCACTGACTTATCCCTTCCCCTCAGATGAATTGGAGGCTCTCCTAAATGAACAATACATTTTATATTGTACTCTATTGTTAAGAGTAATAATTTTACATTCTGAAAATTAGATCAAATTATTCACAAGACTGGGGGCAACATTCTTTGGTCATTTGTCCGTGGGCAGCTAAGATTCAGAGTTAGGTGTCTGACAAGAAAACATGTTGGTTGTATTTTTCATGTTGTCTTGTTCTGTCAGGTAAAGGAAAATGAGCTACTTTTGCTGCTGTGATTGTCTAGAAGCATTTGTTTATTCTGCCTCTGTTTTAGACTAGTGTGCCCCAGCGATTGCTAGTTTCACTCTTGTTCTTAGTCTGTGTGTTGCATTTGGCCTTATGTATTAGCGTTGTCCTTGTTTTAATACAAATTAAAATGCCACTGCCACTACTAGTCCAAGACTGCGAGATGACATCTCCCTTCTAAAATTTATTTCAAATTTACATACAAGTTCTAATACCTAAATATTATGAATAATGTCAATCTGATCATATGGACTAGAGCTAACATAATCCTCCACTAGTGCTGCTAGCTGTTGAGTGATCACTGTAACTGTGTCCACAAATGCATTTTATCCCTTCTCTCTCTTTTTCTCAGTAAAGAATAAGGTTATGGGGACTACTGGAGAATATCAGCACTAGGGCCACTTGCTCTTCACAAATCAGACTCCTTATTAAGTTGTGAAGTGTACTTTGCTTCATACACATAGACACATGGGCATGGGCTATTTTTAATTAAATTCATTTTGGACAACCCATATTCTACCATTGCCTTGCTTTAGGACAGTGAAAGCAATATTTACAGCAAGAACAATATATTATGAAAGGCAGGTTACTTGATAGCTAAAAGTTAAATGTGTGTGTGCCCACTGTTTGTTATTGACTTGGTGATTTTTAGAGACGGCCATTAAAACCTTTTCCTTCAAAAATGTATAAAATGAAATGGAAAATTGTCAGTTTTAATGTTGCTACAATGAGCAAATTCTTTGTCACTGGGCAGCTGTGTGGGATCAAAGCATTGAAATAATGTGAATGGTGGTTGCTATAGCTGTTGAATCTGGCACCCATATGTTCAGTTTCAGCTTCATGTATGTAGATTTTTTTTCTTCGTTTTTTGTTTGGCAACTTTGCCTCTAAAGACACAGAAATGGCTAACTCATTCATATTTGCCATTGTAAAAGATATTTCAGCTATAAAGACTAGGATTGTCTTTCATTGCTGTGGATTCCAGCATAACATTTTCTAGCTTGTGCAAAGCCTTACAACAAGAATATTCTCCTTGAAAAGATTAGAGAGACTTCAGTCACAATGGTGATTTAAGTCCATCTTGAAATACAATACGTCCACCACTAAACTTCTTTAAAATGCTCCCTAACTCAGGCTCCCTCAGCCCGAGTCAGGTTTTGCAATATGTTCCAAATGGGTGACAGCCAAATGACAATATTTAATCATAGCCTACAGTAACCCAATATACATGATGTAGTACAATCTAAATTCAGGCCAACCAGTTTTGTCTTGAGTTTTTCTGCCTTGAGCCTCAATTCCAAATATTTTTGTTCTTGTGATGCTATCGACTCTCTCAGATTCTAAGTCTTTTTTGTCAGCCAAAGGAACATGAGGCTTCCCATCCTAAGCAAATCTAAATTTTGTAGGATGGGAAACCTATACACTCAGCAGGCATTGTAATAAACCTAGCTTTCTGTATACATTTTTGAGACAATAGCCTCTATAAAGTCTTTTTACCTCATAGATAATAATATAGATTATAGAACATGAGAGTAAGGCTTCTTCTGATCTGCAAGTTGTGGAGTATTTAAAAAAAAACTCTAAAACTAAAATATTTAGTGAGTACTAGCTGTGCTAAAGAAGGGTGCAAATGTTTTATCTCCTCATATTGCATTTTACAAAAAAATCTGATAATAGTAGAGTAACAAGAACATAAGAATGGCCAGGCTGGGTCAGACCAATGGCACATCTAGCTCAGTATCCTGTCTTCTGGCACTGGCCAATGCCAGATGCTTCAAAAGGGAATGAACAGAATAGGGCAGTCATCAAAAATGAGTTTACTGTGGATTTATACAGAGGCATTATAATATTTTCTGGCTCATTATCTATCACTTGCCTTATGGTTCCTAACATTGTTAGGTTTTTTAACTGTGACTGCACATTGAGTGGATGTTTTCAGAGAACTATTCACGGTGACTCCAAGTCCTCTTTCTTGGGTGGTAATGACTAATTTAGAGCCCATCATTTTGTATGTATAGTTGGTATTATGCTTATGTTTACTACTTTGCATTTATCAACCTTGAATTTCATCTGCCATTTTGTTAACCAATCATCCAGTTTTGTGAGATCTCTTTGTAACTCTTTGCAGTCAGATTTGGACTTAACTATCATGTGCAATTTTGTGTCATCTGCAAACTTTTCAACCTCCCTATTTACCCCTTTTTCAGATCATGCATTTCACATGAACAGCAGAGTAATACATGCAAGGAGTAGATTCTAATGGTCTTGAACACACTTACAAGGAACTGTCCTTATCAGTAAACTTTTTGCACATTTTGATAATTATGCAAAACATTTAGTCTTTCTGACATGACACCAATGGATATTTAGTTTTCTGTGAAATCTGGACAGTTCATTTTAAGTCTTAGTTTCTTCATACATTATACTTGCCTCTTGCCACGTGCTTTATGCCTACTTGGTATAAGACCTTTAGTGTTCTCCTCCTCTAATTCATGATGGTACTTTTATTTAAAAAAAACCCCAAACACAAGTGTGTTATTTAATGTTGTCCAAGCACTTTTCCAAACATTTAAAAAATCTGTGTATGTGTAATCACAACACATTTATATAACCATAATCTAAGTAGAGGTTTACTACTCTTCTCCTATCACCCCCAAAGTGTCATATGTAGGCAAGAAGAGGAAAGTATACCTCAGTCTCTTCTTCCCTCTCCCCCTCCCACTCCCAGCCAATATGACAAAAAGCAGCAGCCCTTTAGAAGTGCCTGTTCCAGGAAGGGAACATGCTTTCTGGGTAGAGCTGCTCAGATTTTTTTTATAAAACTTTTTTTTTCGGTGGAAAATGCCATTTTGGTCAAAACTGAAACTTTTCATGGGAAATGGTTAGTTTTGATGAATCCTTTGTCAGGAAGTTTCTCAGCGCTAGGATGGAGAGTGTGTGTGTGTGTGTGTGTGTGTGTGTGAGGGGAGATTATATATAAAGTCATTTCAGACTAGCCAATAAACTGGTGGTCAGGGCTGTCACCAGGCATGTGGGAGACTCAAGTTCACATCCCTACTCTGCCTGACTTGGAGACCTGGGACTTGAAGCCAGGCTTCCTACATCCTCGGTGAGTTCCCTAGTTACTGGGACTCAATGAATATTGAATTATTTATAGAAAGTAGAACAGCTCCAACAGGGGAGATAGTGAAAAACTAACAGTGACTTTATGGCTTGGTGGTTAGGGTGCTCACCTGAGATGTAGGAGACCTGGGTTTAAGTCCCTTCTCTGGATCTCTCTCCTGGGTTTTTCCACACAAAGAAAAAGGACTTGATTTCATCCCAAAGCAGAATGGGAACATTTTTAAAACCTCAGTTTTTTTGTGGGATGGGAAAACCATTTTCCACCCACTTCCATCTCTGGGTGGGATTCAGTAGCAGCAGACAGCCTGAGAGCTGTGATAAGAATGATGGATAAGGAACAGGCCAGCAGGCTGTTTCAGGTAGGAGCTGCAGTAACAGCAAAAAGAGCCAGGGGGAAAGAGCAGAGACTGGGCCTGACTCCCCCACCTTCCACTGCCTTTTTATGTCCTACCTACAACTTCTGTGGCACTTCCCCATCCATTGGGGGGTGGGTGGGTGTGAGGAAAGCTTGGGCTGCAATTGAAACCTTTGGATTCATTTCTTTTTTCTCCACATACTTCAGTCCAGTAGGGTAACCTACCAATCTCTGACAGATTGTTGCAATGATTTACATTTTACTTGTTTTCTGAAGTATAGACTTGGTTTCAAATGAACATGAACACGATAGTTTTTGATACTGATGTTTGAGGGAAAAGTTGGGCAATAGCAATCTCCTGCTTTTGTTACACCTGCTTTTCTTGTCTATTTCTTAGGCTTGGACAGGTCTTTGACTAGCAAATAAAACAGATGTTTAAATCCTTTCTCTTGATGGCCTGATTGCCCTTTGTGATTTGTACAGATTAATGGATTTAGTATGATTCTACTCAAAATGTATACATGTGACCAGAACAGCATCCTGCCAACCTTTGGTTTCCTAGAGGCATTATGCATTATGTTGCTTGATTTGTTAAATGAAAACTGTTTTAACCACTTCACTTAAAGAATGAACAGATACGCGTTGCTAAATGGAGGTGGCCTTCTTTAAAATAAATAAATTAATTAAAAATAATAGAACAGAACCGTGATCAAGTTTTTGGGGGGGAGTGTTTTGAGTTAATTTTAAGACAGGAGTGGAAAATTTAGACAGGGCACCAAAAGTAGTTAAATTTAAAAGGTCTTAAAAACAAAAAATACCCCAACCCAACCCCAACCCCATTATTACTTTTTTAAGATATAAAAGGTCAAAAGATCATGCAAAATTCAAGGAGTCTCATATTCCAGCTACTCTTTTTAAAGAGACTGTAGAGGTAATATCACACCTAATTGCATTGGCAATCTAACAATTGTTTATAAGATGGAGGGTGAGGATACAAGCATAATGGGAAGCACTTAAGCACTAACTGTTTTTTCCTGCTGGGCCCATCTCTTCTATTCTTGCAGTAGAGTGAAACATTTTACAGGACTCTTGGTTTTCAGAGTGTGTCAGTGAACTGAATTCTTGTAAACTTGATTGCCTGCATACAAGAGTGTAGGAGGATGCCTGTGCTTACTATTTATGTATATGCTACCTGGTGTCAAAGTGCAAACTTCTGATCTACCAGCCTTGATGTCATTCTGGATGCATTTTTATTTAAATTGCAGTTCTAGTACAAAAAGTGATTACAAAAACAGTATCATGAAGTTCCAGGTTTACTTTCTGACTTCCAGTAGAAATTTGCTAAGTTTACAAGCAGAGATGACTTTTCTAGTTGCCAGTGCTCCAGACTTAACTTTGGATCTGATAGCTGAACTGTACCTTTTTCTGGCTCCTATAGTATCAGAAGGCCAAATTCTGTTCTCAGTTATCTGTCCAAACATGTTGTGTTTCAGGCTTCTAGTTGGATCTGCTTTAATGACTAACCAAAACAATAGCTAACAATTAAAAAAAAAAATTAGTTTACAACATTGCAAATTCTGTTTGATAGTGAATTTCTCAAGGCAGAGACTGTGGGCATGTCTACGCTGCCTCGCAGTTTGGACTAAGGGGGCATGCATAGCAATGTGCATTGAAGTACTGCTCTATAACTCCCCTCTGTGGATATGAACCTAAAGGTCCTGAGTTTGCACTAATGTAGTCCTCTTCATTCTACTGTAGTGTGAACTAGGGGCCTTTAAGTTGTGCCCACAGCATCGACACGGGATTTACAGCGCAGCACTTTGATGTGTGCAACTTTTCATGACCTCTTAGTCCAAAGTGTGGGACAGTATAGACGTGCATTTAGTCTACTCTTGTTTGCACAGTGTCCAGCACAGTGTGAGCCCAATATTTATCAGAACCTCTGGGCACTGCTGAAGGCATCACATTAAAATAGCTAGAAATCTCTGTAATTTGGAAAAACTGGAGGCAGTTGTGACCTGTTCATTTAGATGTTTTAACTGAAGTTATCTTACCACAAGGTGTCACTTCTGAGCTGGATTTACAGAGTAGTTAGTAACAGCGTTGTAAAATAAGGAGGGAGAATATGATTCTTTCATGATGCATTGTACATAGGCTTACACATGTTCACAGTGCCTGAAACATTTAATCATATTTGACTTTCTCCAATTGTAAAACTATTGAAATATCACAAGAATTCAGAGGGTGTGTAATATCAAAATACAGAGACACCTATAGGAGAGGCCATCTTTATTAAGCATTCTCCTGTCTTAAGAGTTTATCCCAAATGTGGAACTGGATTGTACTCAAGAAGACTACTTTTATTAAACTATTTTTGTTGGTCTATTTAGTGTTCAGTTGAGAGAGAGTTATTATAATTAATAAGAGAATTGGGAAAAGCTCCTATGATCTATTTCAGGGGTAGGCAACCTATGGCACGCGTGCCAAAGGTGGCACACAAGCTGATTTTCAGTGGCACTCACACTGCCCTGGTCCTGGCAACCGGTCCAGGGGGCTCTGCATTTTAATTTAATTTTAAATGAAACTTCTTAAACATTTTAAAAACCTTATTTACTTTACATACAACAATAGTTTAGTTATGTATTATAGACTTATAGAAAGAGACCTTCTAAAAACGTTAAAATGTATTACTGGCACGCGAAACCTTAAATTTGAGTGAATAAATGAAGACTCGGCACACCACTTCTGAAAGGCTGCCGACCCCTGATCTATTTTTTTGTAGCTAGGAAAAAAGCAAGTGCTCGTTTCTTTTTAAATGGCAGTAATAAACTTTTGTTGTATATTAAACAAGTGAGAGAAGCTGCACCTTGAATTCACGTAGTATTAGATATTCATGGTTGTTTGTATGCCATGTGTTGGACAATACTTGTAAAAATATATAGAACATTTTGGAGACACGTTACTTTGGTATATGTTTGAATAATTTGGAAAAAGTAAGGAGATCTTATTGGAGCATATCTACATTATATGTAGCAATTTTCAAAAATGCTGTTCATGATACTGTAAGAATTAACAAGTTAATAATACATTTTATCCAAAGTTAGCCCCAAATATTCTTATAGATTTATCTCTGATGTTAAATTGCTACATGCTGACACCTGACCAAAGTGAGACATACTATACTCTTACTGCATTTAAAGGCTTTCTCCAGGGAACCATGTACAGTATACTGTTTCACAGTCCTCATTCTCCTTTGGTAGCCCTGTTCTTTACACTTAATTTTAAATTGGAGGACAGAAAATATTAATATAGTTCTACTAGTAGCTCACAAGGGTGTCTTAAAATAAGGAAATGTGAGTGTCATGCTCAGATTTCTATTAGTCCATCACATCCACAATATATAACTACAGTTCAGAGAGTGAATGCTCTCTGCTCCTGAGCTTGGATCTCTCAGATAGTGTCCTCTGTTGTGAGCCATTATGTTGGGCTAAGTCTTCTTGCATTCAGCTTGCCTTTGTTGCGGTTGCAGTAGGGATCTAAATAATAAAAAAGAATCCACAGTGACAATTAATAATCTGATCTATACAGTCTGTGGTTCTGTGTCACATACATGCACATGGTTCTAGTGTAAAGTAAAGAGAGTAAGTAATAGAATCCAAAATAGTCAGGTTACAACATTCAAAAAGTCATAACTGAAAAATATCCTTTTGAGTCAGAGTTTTATGGTATTGCCCTAGAACATATGGGTGGCTTTAGATAGGTAGGCGCCATGACTTGTGAAGAGCTCTCTGGAGATCCATAGCAATTCGGCAATGGTTCATTTAACTATGACATCACTGGTAAAGATCTGGCAAAAATGGAATATTTCCAAACCTACTAAGCTTAAGATTCCCTGGCGTTAAGTGTGACCTGTAGCTAATTTATGCCTGAAAGACTTGGAAAATGAGAACAGGGTTGGCATCATCTGGAAAATGCTATCATATTGCCATTGCTCAGAAATAAAGGTACAGTCCTGTCACAAGAAAGATCAGTATTTCAGTTCTTTAAATATATAAATTATTGCTTACATTTTGCCTCTAACTAAGATATTGTATAGAATTTAAACAAAACAAGATTATAAAATATATACCAAATTAAAATTAGAAAATCCAATTCTATTGTCCCTATATATTGGAAATATATTGCTCCCAAGAGGAGATGTACCTTAGGCATTGTCTTTATTTTAAACCAACATTTATGACCATGTGGATTTGCTGATCACAATGAATGCGCTTCTTTCTTTGATGACACCTACCAATTCTTTGGTAATTGATTTTTCCATTCCATAATGAGGAGTTGATTTGATTCTTTGAAGAAAAATATCAGGTTTTAGACTGTGGCAAGAATTTGTCTATCATTTTAATCTCTCTCAAAAAAAATTGAACCTATCTGGGAAAATTATGATCAAGGTTAATTAAAACCCTTGAATAACTTAGGAAATGTTAGCAATATTCTTTCGTGTGTGTGTGTGTGTGTGTAGGTGGTGGTGGTGGTGGTGGTGGAGGTTTAAATCTAAAGTTTTACACAGCATAATGCTTTATAGTAGTAGTTGCTAAGAAGAGATAGATAACTGTTTTGGATTCTATTGTATCAATCACTTGAAGTAATTTGAGCTCCCTACAAATTAAGAAAATCCTGAAATTCCAGATGCAGTGTGAATGGAATCTGGCATATGGTTGTCTTGTTGGCATGGTGCAGATCTTACAACGAAGGGCTAACTAAATAGCAGCTGTTAGATTAAAGCAAATGTTGAAAAGCCTGGGTACAGTTTTTACAACTATGAATATTTGTAAGTGTCTTTTAGCTTTTTTTAGCTTTTGTTGTATTTGGTTTTCTTAACATAAACTGGAATACTCAATTATCAGGTATTGAACTGAGGATAACTCTAACTGTGACAACATTATAAGAAAATTAACAAGGAAGTTAACACAAAATAGCATTGAATACTTGTTTTTTATTGTACAAGGCTTTGTCTTTGTGAGGCTTTCAGATCCATTTCCCACCATTGATAACACCAGTTCATCTTTGATACTGGTAGCCCCTGTGAAAGTGCTAAATTAGGTAAGGTACAGTGGACACAAACATTCTTATTACTATATCGTATAGACCTACTTTTTACAGGATTAAGTGACCTGGTACCTAATCCCAGTGACTGGCTTGAGCCCTGTCTATTCTAGCATTCCCACTTACTAACACTGAAGCTCCCCTCCCTCTGCACTCGTTCAGTTTTGGCAGCTTTTTTGGTGTGGAAGCTTTGTAAGAATAGAAGACCAGTGAATTCTGAAGCATGTGTACCAAGGAATGCTGCTACATGGTTGATGGTGATGTGAGAATAAAAAGCTTCAGTGAAGCAACAGGATTGCAGGTGATAAACATAAACTGAATAGACAATCAGACCATCCTAAGCACCCTCCATGAGATCGATCTGGGTGGTGCTTGATTTGCAAGGAGGCCACATCCATTTGGAATTTTCTATGATGATGACTGGCATTGCCAACTTTGAGTATTCAAAAATCATGAGTCAAGCCTCCCAAAATCAGGAGTGGGTCAAAACCACATGAAACTTTTCTAAAATAATACATTTGGTGTTATTTTTCTATGCCTTCTGGTATTTGAGCCTTTAGGATGCACCTGGGTTATGTTTTCAAGCTTTTCTAATGCTCAGGGTTATGGAGAAAATTATTTTTTTTAAATGAAATCTGAAATCTCACTAATTAGTTAAATCCAGGAGTCAGAGGTTTAAGAAACGCATCAAATATTATGACAGGTTTCAGAGTAGCAGCCGTGTTAGTCTGTATCCGCAAAAAGAACAGGAGTACTTGTGGCACCTTAGAGACTAACAAATTTATTAGAGCATAAGCTTTCGTGGGCTACAACCGAAGAAGTGGGTTGTAGCCCACGAAAGCTTATGCTCTAATAAATTTGTTAGTCTCTAAGGTGCATCAAATATTATGTAATAAAATGCATAAGTTGGCAAAATTGTATTACTGTATGATACTTACTTTGCTTTTTTGAGTTTCTGTTGAAAGGATTTTTCAGTTGTAGCAAGTATGTTTAATGAATCATACAGATATAATATTTGAAATGGATATTTCAGGGGCATATGTGAGTTGGATGCTGTTGCCTCTGCTCTCACTCAACTCCTTTGGTGTGTGTTTTGGCTACTGTTCTGGCTTTAACTATTGTGTTTAAGAGACCAGCGAGTAAATGAGTATAGAAATACCTAAGCATAAGACATTTTTCCTACAAAAAGACTAGGGGCAAATCTGAGGATTAGTAAATGCTGACCTGGGTTCAGCCTACCCTATAATAAAGGGTCTGCAGTGCTCATAGCACTTTGCAAACCCTTTGATCTGGGAGAGTTTGTGGTAGCTGGCAGCTTTGTAGCTTCTGCTGCCGCCTCTTACTCCTATGCAGTACCAGCATAAAACAAATCTACCAGTGAACTTTGGCTAAAGAAGACATGCTGCTGCAATGGTGCCCTACCTTGGAGGAACATGTATGTGGTTGAGAAAGGTATCCCATAACTGCCTACTGCAGAGTTTCTTCCTCTGAAGCCTCTGGTATTGGCCACTGTTGATGACTGCTGCTCTGATCCACTGGGGTATTTCCTGTGTGAAGGGAAGAAAGGAGTGTCTGCTATAGACATGGTGAGAGGGAAACTGGGAGATGAGCAAAACAGGAGGATATTGCCTGGAGGAGAGGGAGCAGGCAGTCCCATGTGAGTGGGTTCTTTTGAAAAATTAATCCCCAAGCTCCCAATTTATAGATTGTTGAGTCCCTGAGAGGACTAAATCCAGTGTGATGTATATCTATTATTTTAAAATGTGACTTATGAAACTTTTGGAATTCTATGCAACTGTTTTTCCTTTATTCTTTGAAAACTGAGAGAATGCTTTCAGTCAGGTAGGTGGTACTGTCTGAGGTTTTAGTTCTAAAGATGATTTTTGATGTTGCAAGTCTATTGGGAAACTTGGAGCTTAATAGGTACAGAGTAGGTACCTATCTTTAAGAAAAGGGGGCAGGACAGTCAGGAGAAATTTTTGAGAAAGAAAAGAGAATATACAAACTTAAAAATTGCATCATTAATTTTGAAATGAGACCAAGATTTGAAATATTCTTTTTCCCAGAAAAAGTAAATGAATTTAAAGCAAGAAGGGCTGAAGCAGAAAGGGTGGAGGAGGAACAAGGGCATTGGACATGTTGGATAATATGCAACTTGAATTATTCCTGCATTTAGAACTACATTGACTGCCAGAATCTGGGACTGGATGATGGGCTGTATTACTGGATAACTGCCCTGTTCTGTTCATTCCCTCTGAAACATCTGTTACAGACTACTGTTGGAAAACAGCATACTGGGCTAGATGGACCATAGGTTTGACCCAGTATGGCCATTCTTGTGCTCTTATGTACATTAACTGACGGTCTTATTCATTCCTATCTATAACTCAGCATTGTGATAAATGAGCACTGTATTTTTCTCTATCTTTTTGTGGGAAAGGCAGACCCATTTGTGATACACTGAACATATGGATTGTTTTTTTTTTCTGTTTACAATATTTGGAGGATGTTTTTGGTCTCTTAATTGAATCTCTTACAATATATCTCTGTACTTGAGAGTTTACCTTGTCTATTGTCTTGAATTTTTTAGGCTCTGAAACCCACCCCCAAGGGGAAGGTCTACACTGCTTTTTTTTTTTTTTTTTTTTGTCTTGCAGCCTGAGATCAATTGATCCTGGCTCTGAGACTCATGCTGTGGGTTTTTCTTTGCAGTGTAGACATACCCTTTGGTTCTAGCCAATTCTGCATTAATATTTCATATTCATGAACACTAAAGTCACTCACATTATATTAAAAAAAGCCTTGAAAGTAAAATAAATGTGATGGAAAATCTAAAACTAAGAACTGTATATTGTCAATGCTAACAACAATATATTTTACTAAGCTTTTGGTTGTTTTACTAATTCTGTCACTGTTTCCCAGACTTTCAACGAACTATTTTATCTGTAATAAGAAACCTTTTTGCTCATTCGTGCTATAAATAAAAAGACCATAATACTATACATTTATTTTAACAGGGCTGATCATATCATATCTGATTTATTGGCCTATTAATTAGGGAACAAAATTCCCATTCTGTATTTTTATGCAGTACTGCTTACTTTAAGTGAGATATTTAAGGTATCTGTATGCTGTATTAATTGCTTTATATTTTTATCTTAACTATTTGTTCTTTTTAAAAAAGCATACTAATCAAATTCTTTCACAATTCTTTACTTTTAAAGTGTAGCAAAAACACTTAATGATTAATTTACAAGTTTGGAAAGTTTGTGTGCTTTTTTCTTAATTCCCTATGTATTCGTCACACATTTTTGGTTGTGATGTGTGTATGCACATACATTTGTTTTGCAGTATAGTTACTCTTCAGAAAATAACAGCTTCACTCTTACTACTAAATAGGTGTCACTGCTAAAGAGTTGGTTAATACTAAACAAAAAAAATAATTATAAGTTACGGAGCTTCTTGTAAACGGGCTTCTTGTTTTGATGGTATAGTAATGTCTGCTAGCACCTCTGTAGTTAAGGATCTGTCGTTATTTCCATTAATTTCTTATTTTTGGATTATTAGATGCCATGTAGTGGAATTCTTTGCAAGGTAGACTATAGTTGTTCTTATCCTTCATATCTTTCCAATAAAAATAAGTTTTAAAATCTACTGCAATAGATTTACCTTTATTTATCACATTGTGCTCTGTGGTATCACAGCACTTGTAGAGTATGCAGTATAGATGATCCTCTACTAGTTAATTCCTGATATACATAGATGGGAACTGCTAAATGAGGTTTGAGCATTAATTCTTAAATTCCTTTAATTATCTTTCCTTTCAGTTAAAGTAGTAGTATGAATGTGTTACTTGTCTAAGGCACTAAACAGAGTTACCTGGACATGCAATATCTTGTTCTTCTCTCACTTATTTTTTGTTCATATATTTAAAGACGGTCCAAATGAAAAGTATGTTTGCAATTTGTTTAAAAAAAATTGCTCTTGGTCTAAAACTTTGCATATCACATTCAAGCCTAGGATAAATCTTTACAAGAGATTTATGAATGCTGGGAGAAAAGGAGATTTACCGACAGCTGAACTTGTGCAGCTGTAATTAAAACTTCTCAAACAAGATTTGAAACTGACTTTGCTTGCTTGACAAAAGATTTAATATCCATACTTTGTCAATGTATGATACCTTATTCAGTTAACTCTGCATTAAGATTATTTTTTCCTTATAAAAACTATGTCGGACTTAAAACTGTATTTAGAACTCCATAAATAACAAAATTGATGTTGACTTCATATTATATGCCTGAAAATCCCTTCACTATATGTAAATGAGAAACTGACTTCTCATTCAGTATTAATTAACTATATAATATCCTAAAATATCTAAATAAAATTCTGTTGCCTGTTAGAGTGTAAAACATAGATTGTATATTGCTTTTTAATACAAATATTTTTTGATAAAAGCAGCTATTTTTGGGTAGTCCTCAAAATCATCATAAGAACAAATTAGCAAATTTTGCTCATTCAAATACAGGAGTTCTTGTTTAAATAGACTTTTGGCCTTTCAGAATTGAGTATGGTTCTCTTTTATACATAACATGCTGTTTTATTATGCATGTACGGTATTAATTTTTTTAAGGTATGCTTTCAGTTCAGGATGACGTTTAGCCTTTGACCTAGCCACTTTCTTACAATAAACAGTTTGTTGATGAGAGCAGCTGCCAAGAAGATTGCTTCCAGACTGTTCTAATGTAGCTGAGGGAGAAAAGTAAGACAAAATACACCTTACAAGGCTGGATGGTGCTGTGTTATCTCTTCTGTGCCTTCATTTTAATGACAGTGGCATATTTTCTGTTTAGAAAATTCATAGTGTTCCAGACATTATAAAACCAGTATTTCTCCAACTTAAAAAATTAGCCCTTCTAGTACTTATATTTCTCTGTCTAAACATTAGCAGCTTAATATGCCATGAATTTGTTAATTTATTTTGCCTCTTAATAAATTTTTCATGTTTGGCCTTTTTTCAAATGTTAGCTATTTCTCATTAGTACACTGGAAAGGAAGAGGTAGGATAAGAACCCCTTTCTTGTATACATTAAGGAGCTGCACTTAAAGGGATTGTGAGAAAGGGGTAAAAGGTACTGACCTGAACAAAGGTGGGAATAAAGGAAAGTGGCAGGACCAGATGCGGGGGTGGGGGTGTCATACTAGCACAACATGTACCAATGGGTGGGGAGTATTTATATCCCATATGCCTCGGTAAGAATTCTCTTTCTACTTTGGGCTGGCAACACCCACCTGCCCACCCATGGGATCAGAGTAGGACTGGGTTTTGATGATCAGCAGTGAGCACTGTCCTAGTTGCCTTGTTCCTGTGGAGCAGGGAAGGAATTTTTCCCACTCTGCCAGGTTGGGTGGGTTTTGTTTTTGTTTTTTTTGGCCCTCTCCCCAGCTGGTTGGAGGGACCTGGTGGAGATAGAGAAAGGGGTTAGGTCAGAAATCTTACATCTTAATAGGTAACAGGTGCAGCAGGTGTCTTGTGCAGGAACTCATTACAGAAAGGGTATGGTTCATGGATAAACAGGAGTTGGAAGAGGGTTTGGGGGCAAATATCCCCAAAGGAAATTGGGGAAAGAGGGATTGGGGCTCCTAACATCGGGTACAGTGGGCCACCTTCCTCCACTCCTTAAACCTCATACAATAGGAGGAAGGATGGCAGCATTAAAATCAGTCCAGCAGTTATCTTTTATGCGTGATTATTTGATTAGAGAGAGAGATAGGCCTTTGCCTCACAAACAGGAGCCAGGAGATTTGAGATCTATTCACAGCTTTGGAACAGCCTTAGGGCTGGTCTACACCCAGCCGCTAGTTCGGCGGCTGGGGATCGAAGTTCTGGGTTCAACTTATCGCGTCTGGTCTGGACGCGATAAGTCGAACCAGGAAGTGCTCGCCGTCGACAGCGGTACTCCAGCTCGGCGAGAGGAGTACCGCGGAGTCGACGGGGAGCCTGCCTGCCGCGTGTGGACCGCGTCTGAACCGCGGTAAGTTCGAAGTAAGGTATGTCGACTTCAGCTACGTTATTCACGTAGCTGAAGTTGCGTACCTTACTTCGACTTGGGGGGTTAGTGTAGACCAGGCCTTACTGTCTCTCACTGGGCAAGTAAAAGGTGGCTGCTCTCACTTTACTTGCCAGTACTTCCTTCCACAGAGAAATAGATGGGAAGAGTGACTTTCCTTCCTCCATTCCACAGAAATTTCTATGGAGTGGGGAGGTCACAGGTGGCCTAGCCTGTCCCCTCTTACTGTTCCTTAGAGTTAAGGGTGCTTGATTCAGATCTTTTTACCTCCAGACTAACTGAAGAGGGCCTCTATTTTTTCTCCCTTCCTCTGCTAATCAGCTGTCCTGATGCTTCTTGCTGCTTGCCACCTGCTGTGGTCATGAAGTTTGTTATTGTGTCTGACCCTTGTTCTTTTATAAAGTGAGGGTCAGGGATATAGCAATGCTTTTACCTTTTACCTTTTTACCTTTTTATGATGGCTGTGCGGCTAAATTTATATTGTGTATGAAGTATTATACAATACTTCAATGGACGGTATTATAGACTTGGATAGTACTTTACTCCAATAACGTGCAAAAGAGATGAGGATGATAGAATTTTGTATAGCTTCTACATCTCCTGTATATTAATAGCAACATTTTTAGTGACATTTTGGATTTAAAATTAAAAAAAGTATTAAGGCTTGCCTATTCTGGCTAAGTATGAAACATGCTTTTAAAGAACCTGGTTTTAAGGTTGTTTTATGATACACTGTCATCCTGTTTAGGCACAAAAATGTACCACCTTTACAGGAAATTAAAACCTATGTGGCATCAGTGGATCAGGCATCTCCTTGGCCAAAGACAGCTGCCAAAACCTTGCCCTCTTGTGCCAGCAGTGGACTTTTCCTGCTGCTGGCCGTCTGTGGTGCCAGTGTTCTGGGCTAGAATTGCCATCGCTTTTTCTTGGCTGGCACCAATCTCCTTTGCTGCCACATCGGACGCTGGTTTGTTTCTGTTGGATTCAGGGGATGATATGGGAGCCCTCCGGTGGCTAATTTAACACCTTTACATTTCTGTGGCTGTTAAGCAAAAGCACTGTGTAATGTAGTGGATAAAGTATGTGTGTGTTCATGCACGCTTTTTATATTTTAAAGGTATTGAGCTCAAATCCTGTAGCTTTTTATTAATTTTTTCCCCCATCAATGCTATTATAGATGAATTCTTACTCCTTTTCTAAAATAAAAATATAAAAAGGTGATACCTTAACCAAATACTTCACATGTGGAAATAGCCAAGGTGGGGGCGGGGGGGGGGAAGTTTAGCTATATGAAGGTGTGATGTCTATAAAAACAGCTACACTAGAAATGGGTCATTCATACCCTCCTCTAAACTACTTCTACTTTTTTCCTGTGCAGTCTTCACTAGCAGTTAAAAATTGCAATAAATATACAGTCTTACACAATTTATGGTAGGCTCAATCAATACTTCTCAAATATAAAGGCACATACTTTATTCACTAGGCAACACGATTTTTGCTTAATATCCATGCAAACCTAAATGTGTTAAACTAGCCATTGGAGGGCTCCCATGTCATTCCTGCAAGCCAGTGGAAACCTATTGAATTACAAGAGGAAAAAGAAATGTATAAAGGGGCTGTAGAGTTTCAACAGGGTTTTCCTAGTTCACTATTTCCCCCTTTCAGGAGAAAGAAACCAGTCACACACCCTTCATTCTCACCATGCCTTGTAAAAGATCTACCCATTTTAATTTACACATCATCCATGATGCCACTCTCCCCCCCTCAGTAGTCCAGGTATGTCCCACTCTTCGGGAATTGCTGGTGAGATCTTGATAATATGCTGTTTCTTTTTTAAAACATACTTTAGTAAGCAGTGAAGTAGTTAAACATTGACATTTACTGTCATCATTGGGAACCTGGAAGTGGTGGGTGAAAGTGCTACAAAAATGCAGCACAGCAAATTACATTTTAAAAGAGGGGTTTAAAAGAAAGTTGATTAATAGTGTTACATTAAATACAGTAACATAGCTGTTTTATTCCTTTGACTTGCAGATGGTGCGGTTTTGGGGCATAGTGACACAGGTGTCCTTTGCCCCAGCCCAGTAGTCTTAACCTCAGGATAATAGATGTTGAGTAGATTTTTTTCAAGACCAGTGTGCGCCAACTTCCCAGCATTTTTTTAAACAAGTGGACACTAAATGGATTGGGGATTTTTATTTGTTCCATTTTGCACTTGTTTGTTTAGATTTACTCCACCTGTTTATTCTTAACTGATTTCCGTTAAATTGTAAGCCACTTTACAAAACATGGGGTATAAAAGTAGCCTTATTGAGTTGTACCCATTACAGTTTAAACTCTTTTTTGAACTGAAAAAACTGATTTGGGTGTAGGAATGCCTTTAAGTAGGGATTAAGGTAGAATTTAGAGGGGTCACATGCAAGGTAGACATCTGTATAAGAGCACTAAAGAGGAGATGTGTATCTGGAGATTATAGTTGGCACTTTTTACATGGTGACTTATAAATGTTTTTTTCATTTTGTAATGTTTTTCCTTCAGGGATGAGACTGTTTCAGTGAGGTTTAGTTTAAAAACTAAAACATTTAAGGAAATGGGTAAGTCAGTTTTTTCTCACTAAGTTCCATAAGAATAGAAATATTTGCTTGGGTTATTTTATATCATCATTTCTCAAATGCGGCCACTGTGGCCGCATGCAGCCACCAGGGGCTTTTCTTGTGGCCACAGCTTCCTGGGCAGTGACTGGGGGTGGGGAAGGGAGAAAGCAATGGCCCCTCCTTCAGGGCCACCAGCAGGTGTTGGGCCCTGCCCCCCTCTGGAGCCACAAACGTCATAGAAGCAGGCAGCTAGTGAGTTCCTCATCTTCCTGGGTGTGGTGAGGCTCTGGCTTCGGGCTTCAGCCCTGGAGTGGCAGGCAGCAGGCTTCAGTCATGGGGCTTCAAGGTCCGGCCCTGGATTCTGGCTGCAGATGCTGGCCTTTGGCTTAAAGTTTATGAAAGAGAAATTGAACAGTGGGCAAAAGGTCTAGAGCAGGGGTTCCCAAACTTGGTTCACTGCTTGTTCAGAGTAAGCTCCTGGCGGGCCGCAAGACGCTTTGTTTACCTGAGTATCTGCAGGTACGGCCACTCCCAGCTCCGAGTGGCTGCGGTTCGCCGTTCCTGGCCACTGGGAGCTGCAGGAAGCTGAGACTTGATGGGTGGAGTAATGTCCACGATGATCCTGTTGTATGTGCTTGTGTGACAACAGAAGAAGGGAGTGTCTTCCTTACAGAAACAATTGATACATCAGGAAATGCACACACAGCAGAATACTTACAAGAAGTAGCAGTAAAAGCTATAACTAACTGTGGAAAAAAAAAATTCAAATGTCTAGCACATTGATCACAGACAATGCTGCAAATGTATCCAAGATGAGAAGAAATTATTTAGAAGAGAGTGAAGAGAGTCCCAAGCTAATAATATATGGCAGTGGTTCTCAAACTTTTGTACTGGTGACCACTTTCACACAGCAAGCCTCCGAGTGCGACCCCCCCCCCCATAAATTAAAAACACTTGTTTATATATTTAACACCATTATAAATGCTGGAGGCAAAGCGGGGTTTGGAGTGGAGGCTGACAGCTCATGACTGCCCATGTAATAACCTCGCGACCCCCTGCGGGATCCTGACCCCCAGTTTGAGAACCCCTGATATATGGCTACAGTGCTCCATTTGATGCACCTCCTAGCCAAAGATTTCAGTGTTCCAGAAATAAAGGCTAATGATGTTGAAATTGCAAAATACTTCTGTAACAACCACTTTGCAGCAGCTGCTCTGAAAAATGTGGGAGGAACCAAGCTAACTCTCCCACAAGATGTGTGATGGAACTCAGCAGTGGACTGTTTTGAGCACTATATCAAGAACTGGCCTAATCTGATGACAGTTTGTGAAGAAAATTGTGAAAAAACTATGCTGTAAGAAGCTTGGGGCCAGGTATGAAAAATCATCGGTGGTATACCTAGAAACTACTCATTTGAAATCCCAGATATGTAAGTAGATTAGGAAATGACTAGGAAAGACGCAGTTAGGTTTATCTCTTTTTATTTCTTTATGGCTTGTAGATTCCTGTGTGCTAATCCCAGGTGCTTTTGTTTTGCTGATAACCTTTAAACTGGACCTCAAGAAAACTATTCTTTATGCTTAATCCTTATAAGTGGTTTTTTAAATCTAGCAATAGCCTGAGTTTCCAGATGTATTTTCTTTCTTTTTGTTTTTAATAAAATTTACCTTTTTTTAAGAACAGGATTGGATTTTTGTGTCCTAAGAGGTTTGTGTACATGTTGTTTAATTAGCTGGTGGCAACAGCTGATTTCCTTTGTTTTTCTTTCTCAGCTCTTCCCCGGAGGAGAGGTGAAAGGGCTTGAGGGTACCGCACAGGAAGGAATTCCCAAGTGCGCCTTCCTCAGTTCTCAAAGGGGTTTTGCAATTGGGTGGTGGCAGCATCTACCCATCCAATGTCAGACAAAAGCTGTAACCTTGGGAGTTTAATACAAGCCTGGAGTGGGCAGTATTAATTTTTAGAATCCTTGCGTGCCCCCACCATCTGCACTCAAAGTGCCAGAGTGGGGAATCAGCCTTGACAGGTGTGTCTAGAATGCAATATAAAATTACATCTGTTTGTAAGAAATTAAAGCTAAGTATTAGTAACAGATAATAGGTTACTATATGTAACACGTGATAATGGCATATAAAGACTTTATCAGCAGGAGTTTGGGAGTACTACATATTACTTTAAGTGAAGTCATAAGTGCAACACAAAGATCAGCCCAAAGAAGCATTGCTAAAAACTTTTATGCCACTTCATCATTAGTTATGCAAAAGCTAAGCATTTGAGAGAGTTTGAAAAACATTATTGGAACTGTTTTCCATCTGTAAAGTCAGGTGCCTTAGTTGTCTTGAAGCTCAGTGGGCAGAGTTTAGAGGAGCTACAAAAATCGAAAAATGACAAAGTAGCATTTCTGGACCTAAACATGTCACTATTTAAAGCCTGTTGTCTCAGGCCCTTTTGTGGCTAGAAGCTAGTTCTGGGTCCCATTGGGGAAACACATTTTCCTTACTGCATAGAATAAACTCAAATTTTTTTTGCACTACAGGATTTCAAGGTAATGGACTTCAAAATTGTGACTTTAATGTATAGAAAAAGCTGTAGCTTGCACAGGAAAGAATGGTCCATCCTGAGATTTGAGCAGATGTAAATTTTGGGGAGGAAATTCCATAGCTGGAGGGTGGAAACAGGTCCACTATTTTTTTTATTTTTTTTTAAATAGACAATGGTGTTTGGAATGTTAGATTAATTCCTTGGGAGAAGAATTAGTGGGAAGTAAGCATGTGTCATAGCCAGACATATATTAATTGTGCTGCAGTTAAGACTCTGGACTGTGTGATTTTTCTCAGTGTTAATTCTTCTATCTCAGGATGGATAGCATGACAGGAGAGTTTGCTGGGACTGAACAAGTAAGGCTGAATTTAGAATTTGCTCATTTGTATAAATTGGGTGGTTATGCTCATTATTTAATTTCTTGGAGAGTCATTTGTCCACAAATATCAGATCTGTAGCTCCTTCTTTCCCTGGTGCACCAGAAATGTTTAATGTATAGAGGATTTTAACACTTTGAAAATAGCTTATAAGTTACCATTTTCTTTAATCAGTTCATCAATAGCTTTAACTTCCTTTCCTGCCTTAGCTTCAGTATGTTGCCTACTGGTGTACCTGTGATATAGCTACTTCCAATTTTATCTTCTGTTCCTAGCTGAAATACCTAGTCCAGTTTAGATTCATAGGTCATAAAATGAGTGGAGAAAAATACAGCAAAAAGACAGTTTTTGTGTGTGTAGGTGACTGACTTTTTGCTCCTTGTACTTGGCCTAGATTTGGAAAAGTCCCAGCATCTTCTTTTCTTTGGCTGTTTAGAAATAGGTGTTTTAAAGAGATGGCAAAACATTTCATATAAACCCCTCTACAATAGCATTAGATAAATCCAAAACGTTTTACTAATGTGGAGCTGCTGTTTCAGGATATCTCAAGGACCTATGTGGTCCCAATCACCCATCCCCTTAACTTTGTCTTCAGTATAATTTATTTCACACTTCTAAGGCTCTGTAATAAAAGGAAGAGAGCTGAGCATCTAGGAGGCTCTGGGATAAGTGTGTGCTTATACTTTATACTTCTTGTGTCCTGTTTAAAAAAACTTTAATTCACAAATCTATACAAACAGCGTCATTAGCTGTGACAACAGAGCAGAATAGTCAGTGCCTTCTGTACACTGAGAATACTGAGTTCTCTTAATTAGGCAAATGCTTTTATAAGGTCTTTGCTGGCTTCTTTGTTAATCTGTTTTAGTTAGTTCCTCAGTTACCCTGGCCAGTTCAAATAAGGCCCTACCCAGATTGGATTTAGCAAGATTTAGGTCCAAACTTATCAGTAGTTACAGCCTCTTCTGCCAGCATTCTACCGAGGAATCATTGTTCACCATTATGGAAATGCTTTTTACTAAGTTGTTGCAACATTCCCAGTAAAGTTTGTCATAACTCTGGGTCGTATAACCTGTAGCATAGAAGCCTAAGTGGTTAGCATGCTAAATCACCCACTCAGTGTGGGAGTATCCATGTGTTTTAGATTGGCTCCATACTTGAGTGCATGAGGCAAAGAATGTCTGCACAGAGTCACCAACAGACTTGTTGTAGGAAAGGGGTTGGACTCAGAGGCCAGGAAGCTGCAAAGGGGGTTGGGTTGCAGTTCAAGGAAGTGATAAGCAACCAGCCAGACCAGGGCAGATCCTAGGGAGGGGAAGCCTTGAAAATGTAGGCTAGTTTTTCCATACTCGTCTAGGAGTGACCCTTTTGATATAAAAAGAACAACGACAAGGAGTCCTTGTGGCACCTTAGAGACTGACAAATTTATTTGGGCATAAGCTTTTGTGGGCTAGAACCCACTTCATCAGATGCATGGAGTGGAAAATACAGGAGCAAGTATAAATACATGAAAAGATTTGAGTTGCCTTACCAAGTGTGAGGTCAGTCTAACGAGACAATTCAGTTAACAGCAGGATACCAAGAGAGGAAAAATAACTTTTGAAGTGGTAATGAGAGTGGCCCATTTCAGACAGTTGACAAGCAGGTGTGAGTAACAGTAGGGGGAAATTAGTATTGGGGAAATTTAGGTTTAAGTTTTGTAATGACCCAACCACTCCCAGTCTTTATTCAGGCGTAATCTAATGGTGTCCAGTTTGCAAATTGTGAGTATCAACAGAGGGAAAATGATTTTTTGTAGAGATCAGGCCTTGTTAGCACTGACTCCTCTCCCCTCCCCCCCCCAAACTCGGTAAGGCAACTCCCATCTTTTCATGTGCTGTGTATTTATACCTACCTACTGTATTTTCCACTCCATGCATCTGATGAATTGGGTTCTAGCCCACAAAAGCTTATGCCCAAATAAATTTGTTAGTCTTTAAGGTGCCACAAGGACTCCTCGTTGTTTTTGCTGATACAGACTAACACGGCTACCCCTCTGAAACCTTTTGATATAGACATTCTCAGAAGAAAGTTTGTGTGCATTAATGTGCAGTTGTGCATATTTCTCTCATTTTCCTCTCCACAGGAAAATCATATTTCTTTTCTGAAATGGCTTGAAAAAAAAGTAGATGTTGAAGGATTAATAAAATCCAGCAAGATGACCCTTAAATTTGTCTCATCTTACAAGCCGGAGATGGAAATAACACAATCTCTCATACCAGTCGTCACTGTGGGAGGCTTCTCATCTGAACACTTCAGCCTGCAGACATATCAACACAATCTGCAAACAAAGAAGCTTGGGAAGATTGTTCTGTTTGCTGAAGTCACATCAACAACAATGAATCTTCTTGATGGGTAAGGTGCTGGTGTAGACCATCTCAGATAAACATTTTGAATTGTGATTCACATATAATGAAATACACTAACCATACAATGTTCAGCATGAAATTGAAAACTTTTCTCTTTGACTTAGCTTTTGCTCAATAACCTCTATATACACACAAGCTATTTCTCCTATTGAGTGAGAAGTAAGAAGGAAAGAGACTGATTGTTTATTTGTAAATACTTAGGAAATGCTCGATTCTATGGTAATGGAGGCCTTACAAGTATTTAGATGTCTTTGAGAAGGAAAACTTAGTGCACCAATTACTTTCTTGATAATAGGACTTAACCATTGTTTCTCCTGTTGCAAAATGTTAATATTTGTAATGTTTTGTGAAGGCATTACATAAGCAGATATAGAAGACTCAGGATTTTTCTAAACCTCGTTGATAAAATAAAAAACAAGTTTTCTTATTTAAAAAGTCATTTATTTCTTTGTAATATTATATAATTTTTTACATTCTGTTTAATACTCTTTAAGGTGATACGAATATTTCACTATCAAATTTTTTTTTTGTTTCCAAACATTCATTCGAGTTTAAAAATACTTTTGAGCAACACATAAATGACTTTGGTAACACCTATGCAGGATGTCTGTTGAGGAAAATAGTTCATTGAGATTTAAAACAAGATTAGAAAAGTAAATGAATAACAATAAATCCTAGAGTTACTCTAGCTACGCTACCATTTACAAGGTCTATAATTGTAATATTTCAGAGCACAAACTAATCAGATGGTTGAAGAACCCCCCCCCCTTTTTCTCTCCCCCCCCATTGTGATGTTGTGGAACAGTTGGCCACATATGCAATCAGTTAAGTCATCTTAAGGGGGAGGGATAGCTCAGTGGTTTGAGCATTGGCCTGCTAAACCCAGGGTTGTGAGTTCAATCCCTGAGGGGGCCATTTAGGGAACTGGGGTAAAAATCTGTCTGGGGAGTGGTCTTGCTTTGAGCAGGGGGTTGGACTAGATGACCTCCTGAGGTACCTTCCAACCCTGATATTCTATGATCTTAGCTGTGTTCACAGTTCATTAGTTAATCAGCAAGAAGAGCTGTTGCTCTTTAGCTATAGAGCCCAAACTATAGGTCTTTATATAAACTGAATTTAGAGTATATTTTCTTGGTAAGGGAATAGGTGGATTTGGTTTAAAAACAAAACAAAACAAAAAACCCACCGTATTTTAACAAGAATTAGAATCATATTATAGTAGTTTAAATTTTATGCTTAAATAGCTGGTTAACAGTGCTCATTAAATATTAGCAGTCTTTTCTGTGGAATTTAATAGTAATAGATCAAGGGATTTTTTTAACGCATGAATTTAATACATTTTTCCTGAAATATACTTTAATCTGATTCATAAATAGGATTTACAAAGTATTCTGGATTTCTGGATAAATTAAGAAAAACTAGAAAAACTCAAAAGCAAGTTTTGAAAATTTGAAGGCTTTAACACTGTTCAGCTAAATTATTTTAATTAAACTATTAATTATATTAACTAATTTAATTTAATAATTTAATTAAACAATTCCTTATTAAGATGGAGACAAAACCCGTTAATTTTTCTCACTAAGTGTGAAAGATATTGCTATTGAATATTTTTTTCCTTTTTTGTTTTTGGCACGCTAATTAAAAGTTAGCTTAAGTCTGAGGAGGAAGAATAACTTTTTATTTTGGCCCCAGTCTTGCAACTGGATCTGTTTGCGGGAGCCCATGCACCTGGGTGTATCCCCATGGATTTCATTGGCAATCCACAGAGACACAGGGGTCCATTCTTCTGGATCTTATGCAGGATTTGGTCTTCATTTTTTATTGTGGGATAGTACCTTTTGTTGTATAAATTTAAAAAACTCACTGCAGGTGAAATAGCTACTCAGACCTGTTGAGATGAAATCAGAATCATCATTGTGTCTGAATAAACTAAAGACGTGATACGTCAGTTAATAATTAGGGATCACATCATGGTAGGGGTCTACGGTAGACCACCAAATCAGGAAGAGAAGGTGGATGAGTCATTTATAGAACAAATAACAGAAATATCCAAAACACAAGACATGGTACTAATACAGGACTTGAACTACCCAGACACCTGTAAGATGGGAAAACACAAAATTTCCAGTAAGTTCTTGGACTGTGTTGGGCAAAACTTATTTGTTTCAGAAAGTGGAAGAAATAACCTGGGGGACAGCCACTGTAAACTTGATTCTGACCAACAGGGAGGTTGTGAATCTGAAGGTGGAAGGCAAGTTGAGTGAAAGTGATCATGAAGTGATAGATTTAATCATTCTAAAGAAAGGAAAGAGTGAAAGCAGCAGAATAAGGACAATGGATTTGAAAAAGCAGGCTTTAACAAATTCAGAGAACTGGTGGGTAAGGTCTAATGGGTCTAAAGGTATACAGGAGAGCTGGCAATTTCTCATGGAGAAAGTATTGAAGATGCAACTGCAAGCTATCCTGATGTGAAGGAAATATAGGAAGAATAGAAAGAGGCCCTTGTGACTTCATCAGGAGCTCTTTAATGACCTGAAAATGAAAAAGGAATCCCACAAAAAGTGAAAACATGGAAGAATAGCTGAGGAAGTACAAAAGAATTTCACAAGCCTGTAGGGATAAGGCTAAGGTACAAAATAAGTTACACCTAGCAAGATGCATAAAAGACAGTAAGAAAGAGGTTCTTTAAATACATTAGGAGCAAGAGAAAGACAAAAGAAAGTGTAGGTACTCTACTTAACAGGGAAGGAGAGCTAATAACCGGTGACCTCAAGAAGGCTGAGGTGTTTAATGCCTATTTTGCTTCAGAGGGTCCTGTGGCACCTTTAAGACTAACAGAAAGGTGCCACAGGACCCTCTGTTGCTTTTTACAGATTCATACTAACACGGCTACCCCTCTGATATTTTGCTTCAGTCTTCACTAAAAAGGTTAGTGGTGACCACATACTCAACACAATTAATATTAACAACATGGGGGGAGGAATGCAAGCCAAAATAGTGAAAGAAGAGGTTAAAAAATATTTAAATAAGTTAGATGTATTCAAGTTGACAGGGCCTGAGGAGATTCATCCTAAGGTACTGAAGGAACTAGCTGAAGTAATCTCTGAACTGTTCTCAGTTATCTTTGAGAACTCATGGAGGACAGGTGAGGCCCTTCTCATGGGGAAGGGCAAATATAGTACCTGTCTTTAAACATTGGAACAAAGAGGACCCAGGGAATTATAGCCTAACTTTGATACATAGAAAGATACTGGAGCAAATTATTAAACAATCAGTTTGTAAGGGGATAATAGGGTTATAAGAATAGCCAAAATGAATTTGTAAAGAACAAATCTTGCCAAACCAATCTAATTTCCTTCTTTAACAAGATTACTGGCCTACTGGATAGGGGAGAAGTAATAGACCAGATATGTCTTGATAGTAGTAAGGCTTTTGATATAGTCTCACATAACATTTTCATAAGTAAACTAGGGAAATGCAGTCTAGATGAATTTACTGTAATTTGGGTGCATAACTTGTTGAAAGATTATACTGAAAGAGTTGTAGTCAGTGGTTTGATTTCAAACTGGGAGGGCATGTCTAGTGAGGTCCCACCTCAGTCAGTCCTGGGTCTAGTACTTTTCAGTATTTTCATTAATGACTTAATTAATGAAGTGGAGAATATGCTTATATAATTTGCAGATGACAGCAAGCTGGGAGGGGTTGCAAGTACTTTGAAAGACAGGATTAGAATTCAAAATGACTGTGACAAATTGGAAAATTAGTCTGAATTCAGAAAGATGAAATTCAATAAAGACGAATGCAAAGTACCTTGCTTAGGAAGGAAAAATCAAATGCACAACTACAAAATAGGGAATAACTGATGATAGTACTGCTGCTGAAAAGGATCTGAGGGATTATAATGGATCACAAATTGAATGAGAGTCACATTGTTATGTGATGCAGTGATAGAAGAAGGCTAATATAATTCTGGGGTGTATCAAAAAAAGCGTCGTGTGTAAGACACAGGAAGTAATTGTCCTGCTTTACTTGGCACTAGTTGGCATCAGCTGGAGTGCTGTATCCAATTCTGGGCGCCACACTTTAGGAAAGATATGGACAAATTGGAAAGAGTCCAGAGGAAAGCAGCAAAAGTGATAAAAGGTTTAGCAAATCTGCCCTATAAAGAGAGGTTAAAAAAAAACTAGGTGTGTTTAGTCTTGGGAAAAGAAGACTGAGGGGGGACCTGATAAGTCATCAAATACGGTAAATGCTATTATAATGAGGACAGAGCTGGGCTTAATCTTCATCAAGGGACATTTAGGTTAGATATTAGGAAACACTTTCTAACTGTAAGGGTAGGTAAGCTCTGGAATAGGCTTCCAAGGGAAGTTTTTAAGAACACCTGTCAGGTACAGTGTAGGTAGAGTCCTGCCTCAGTGTAGGGGTCTGGACATGATGACTTTTCGAGGTCCCTTCCAGTCCTATATTTCTGTGATTCTATACATTTGCACTGACATTTGTTTCAGATGATGCAATGACGATAAGAATATCTTCACTTTTGAATGTTAGGTGTTGTATTGCTCAAACTACAGTTGGGATTTCATTAGATATCACATTAAGTAGGATCAGACCTGGTCAGTATTTAAGATCTTCAAGAAAAAGATCAAGGTGCTGCAGGAAGTGGTGTTGGCATTCCATAAATCAGGGGTATTCTAACTGAGGGTCGGGACCCCTCAGGGGGTCGTGAGGTTATTACATGGGAGGTTGCGAGCTGTCAGACTCCACCCTAAACCCCGCTTTGCATCCAGCATTGTTTACCTGCCGTGTCTGTAGGTTTGGTCGATCGCGGCTCCCAGTGGCCACGGTTTGCCGCTCCAGGCCAATGGGGGTGGCGGGAAGCGGCAGCCAGCACATCCCTCGGCCTGCACCGCTTCCCACAGCCCCCTATGGCCTGGGAAGGCAAACGGCGGTCAGTGGGAGCCGGTTTCGGCCGAACCTGCGGACGTGGCAGGTAAACAAATCGGCCTGGCCTGCCAGGGGGCTTACCCTGGCGGGCCGTGTGCCGAAGGTTGCCGATCCTGCCTTAGGCCTGGTCTACACTAGGCTTTTATGTCGAATTTAGCGCCGTTATATCGAATTAACCCTGCACCCGTCCACACCAGGAAGCCATTTAGTTCGACATAGAGCTCTCTTTAAATCGATTTCTGTAATCCTCCCCAACGAGAGGAGTAGCGCTAAATTCGAAATGGCCATATCGAATTAGGCTAGGTGTGGATGGAAATCGACGCTAATAGCTCCGGGAGCTATCCCACAGTGCACCACTCTGTTGACGCTCTGGACAGCAGTCCGAGCTCGGATGCTCTGACCAGCCACACCCCGGGAAAATTTGAATTCCTTTTCCTGTCTGGGCAGTTTGAAGCGCAGTTTCTGTTTGGACACCGTGGCGAGCTCAGCAGCAGTGGCAGCAGTGGCAACGATGCAGAGCTCTCCAGCAGAGATGGCCGTGCAATCCAATAGAAAGAGGGCCCCAGCATGGACGGATCGGGAAGTCTTGGATCTCATCGCTGTGTGGGGAGATGAGTCCGTGCTTTCCGAGCTGCGCTCCAAAAGACGGAATGCAAAGACCTATGAGAAGATCTCTAAAGCCATGGCAGAGAGAGGCTACAGCCGGGATGCAACACAGTGCCGCGTGAAAATCAAGGAGCTGAGACAAGGCTACCAGAAGACCAAAGAGGCAAACGGACGCTCTGGATCCCAGCCCCACACATCCCGTTTCTACGAGGCACTGCATTCCATCCTAGGTGCGGCCGCCACCACTACCCCACCCCTGACCGTGGACTCTGAGGATGGGATATTGTCCGCGGCCAGTTCCTCCGACATGTTAGCGGATGGGGAAGATGAAGAAGGAGATGAGGAGGACAAGGCAGTCGACAGCGCTGGCACCGCTGATTTCCCCGACAGCCAGGAGCTCTTCATCACCCTGACAGAGATCCCCTACCAACCGTCCCCCGCCGTTACCCCAGACACAGATTCAGGGGAAGGATCAAGCAGTAAGTGTTTTAAATATCTAAACATTTATTTACAACATAACTGGCATATTTAAAATATTAACAGTAGCTAAAGTGCTTTAAAACATGTAAACATTTATTTGCAACAAAACAGGAAGATTGAAAATATTAACAGTGGGTAAAGTGCTTCAAAACATGTAAACAGGAAAGTCAAACAAAAGGGGAATCAGTGCAAAGTGTATCATGATTAGTCTGTCTTTGGGCGCCTCAATATATAGTCCGAACCATTTTCAAAAAATTGCACAATGTCCGCTTCATGATTATAGTGCCCAAAACCCTGCAGTCATTTGTCCCTCCAAGGGCACCTAAGCCAAGAACTGGTCAATGTAACCGGGGATAGAGGCGACATCCTCCGGGGAGAACTCCTCATACACCTCCTGCAGGTGTTTTTCCAGCCTCATCAGCAGGTTCCTGGGCAGGGAGAGCTTATTAGGCCCCCCGTGGTAGGACACGTTTCCCTGCCACAACGCCAGCAGGTACTCCGGGATCATGGCCTTGCAGAGCAGTGCAGCAAATGGCCCCGGTTTCTGCAGGCTGTCCCGGAGCATCTTCTCCTTCTGGCTCTCCGAGACCTTCAGGAGGGTGATGTTTGGCATGACTCCCTGCTGTGAATTAGGTAGGGGAAAGTTAGTATTGGGCCTGCTTGCCCGTCCCTTTACAGAACTGCAACCGCCGGTTTACAGCCACGCGGTTTACAGCCGCGAGGGGGTGGGACAGGGCCAGAGTTCATGCTTGCAGGATTGCTGCCAGCAGAGACTCGCATTGCTTTCTATGTGAAAGGAGGCCAGTGCCACTCTTAAAGTTTTAAGCGGCCACAAGTCTACGGCTTACCATGTTTGCCAGCTAGACAAAGTCCGGTGTCCAGCCCTGCTCCTCAGCTCGCCACAGCAAGACCACAGGCACGGTAGGCGAGGGCCGAAAATTCGACCTTGTCCTCAGTGCGCGTGTGATAGGTGCTCTGCATGGTCTTGTTCACAGAGAAAGACTATGTTCTCTGTTCACAGATACATTGCTCTGTCTCAGGAATTCACTCCCTTTTTCCAATTCCCACAGCCACATCTGCCCAGAGGCTAGCGCACATTAGGAGGAGGAAGAAGAGGACACGGGAAGACATGTTTGCTGAACTAATGGGATGCTCCCGAGCACAGGCAGCCCAGCAGACACAGTGGAGGGAGAACTTGTCCCAAATGCACCGGGCAAACATTGAACGGGAGGAGAGGTGGCGACAGGAGGACAGGCAGGCTACTCAAACGCTGCTTGGACTAATGAGGGAGCAAACGGACACGCTCCGCCGCCTTGTGGATGTTCTGCAGGACCGGAGGCAGGAGGAGAGAGCCCCGCTGCAGTCTCTCTGTAACTGCCCTGCCCCGCCACCAAGTCCCATACCCCCCTCACTCAAAGTCCAAACACGGAGGGGTGGAAGGGGCCGTGAAAAATTTCACTCCACCCCTGCGGACTGCTCTACCACTAGAAGGCTCTCATTCCCCAAAATTTGAAAAGTCCTTTCCTACCCGCCTCACACAAGACCCCGTCCAAGTTTCACCCCCCCGTTCCATGTGCGGTTGTTAATAAAGAATACGTTTCTGTTCATTTCTGTTTCCATCCTCTTTTGGAGGGGAGTCTGTCTGAAGGGGGGGGAAGGGGCTTGGTCATTGGACAGGACAGTCACCTTTAGCAGGGGGCAGGTGCAGCAGCAGGGCACATATACAGTGCAGTGACTAGTTATCCTGGTCAATCTGGGAGGTGGTTTTCATGTTCTGTGTGGTGGGGGGGGTGGTGTTGCTCTGTGACTTGGTGGCGGGGGAGGGCAGTTACAGATCTTATGCAGCGGTCCTTACCCTGGATCACAGAGGGATCTGTAACCCTCCTCCCCCTGCAAGACAGTCACATAGCCGACACATACACGCAGTCCCGGCCAGGAGGGCTGGCAGGCTCCGTTGAAACAACCAGTCCACCACCGCGGAGCCTGTCATTCCTGGAGTTTAGAAGCATCATTTGCATCACAACACTAAACCCGCCCCCCGCCACAGTCTGCGTCCCAGGTTTAAAACATTCCCGCGAAAACAGTAATAAAGACAATGGTGTCCATTAACAAAACAGAACAGATTTTATTTTTTGGGAAGGGGGTGAAGGGAGTATGTGATTGGAGAGGATAGTCGACGGCAACTGGGTAAAGAAACGGGGGCAAGTTCTGCTTCTGTGTCCACAAACTTAAAAGTCACTGGGTACCCTGCTCAGCCTTGAAACTGGCTTTCAAAGCCTCCCGGATGCACAGCGCGTCCCGCTGGGCTCTTCTAATCGCCCGGCTGTCTGGCTGGGCGTAATCAGCAGCCAGGCTATTTGCCTCAACCTCCCACCCCGCCATAAAGGTCTCCCCCTTGCTCTCACACAGATTGTGGAGCACACAGCAAGCTGCAATAACGATGGGGATATTGGTTTCGCTGAGATCACAGCGAGTGAGTAAGCTTCTCCATCTCCCCTTGAGACGTCCAAAAGCACACTCCACCACCATTCTGCACTTGCTCAGCCGGTAGTTGAAGAGTTCTTTTTCAGTGTCCAGGGCGCCAGTATAGGGCTTCATGAGCCAGGGCATTAGCGGGTAGGCTGGGTCCCCGAGGATCACTGTAGGCATCTCCACATCCCCAACAGTTATCTTGTGGTCCGGGAAGTAAATACCTTCCTGCAGCCGTCTAAACAGACCAGAGTTCCTGAACACGCGAGCGTCATGAACCTTGCCCGGCCATCCGACGTAGATGTTTGTAAACCGTCCCCGATGGTCCACCAGTGCTTGCAGCACCATTGAAAAGTAGCTCTTTCTATTGATGTACTGGCTGGCCTGGTGGCCCGGTCCCAGGATAGGGATGTGAGTCCCATCTATAGCCCCACCGCAGTTTGGGAATCCCATCGCGGCGAAGCCATCTATGATGGCCTGCGCGTTTCCCAGGGTCACTACCTTTGACAGCAGTACCTTGACGATTGCCTTGGCTACTTGCAGGACAACAACCCCCACGGTAGATTTGCCCACGCCAAAGTGGTTCGCGACTGACCGGTAGCTGTCCGGCGTTGCAAGCTTCCAGAGTGCTATGGCCACTCGCTTCTGGACAGTCAGGGCTGCTCGCATGCGGGTGTCCTTGCGCTTCAGGGCAGGGGACAGCAAGTCACAAAGTTCCAGGAAAGTCCCCTTCCGCATGCGAAAGTTTCGCAGCCACTGGGATTCATCCCAGACCTGAAGCACTATGCGGTCCCACCAGTCCGTGCTTGTTTCCCGGGCCCAGAATCGCCGTTCAACAAAATCCACATGCCCCATTGCCACCGTGATGTCCTGGGCGCTGGGGCTCGTGGTTTCTGACAGCTCTGTGCTACTCTCCGACTTCAGGCCCTCACGGCGGTGCCGTAGCCTCCTCGCCTGATTTCTCTGCATCTGCCTCTGGGAAAGGTGTATGATAAGCTGCGAGGTGTTGAGAACGGCCACAACTGCAGCGATGGTCGCAGCGGGATCCATGATCGCAGTGCTGTGGCGTCCGCGCTGTCACTGATCTAAAAGTGCGCGAACTGATTTCCCGCCGGCGCTTTCAGGGAGGGAGGCAGGGCGGTAGTGACTGACGGATGACGACAGTTACCCAAAAGCACCCTCGCCACATTTTTTTACCCAGAAGGCATTGGGGGCTCGACCCAGAATTCCAATGGGCAGCGTGGACTGCGAGAACTGTGGGATAGCTGCCCACAGTGCACTGCTTCCAATGTCGACGCTTTCCCTGGTAGTGTGGACTGACAAAGTCGAATTACTGTCCTTAGTGTGGACACACACGTTCGACTTTCTAATATCGATTGCACATATTCGATTTAACTAAAATCGAACTACTCTCGTAGTGTAGACATACCCTTAGATTCTCAATCTAACTTGGCACCCAGGCAAGCTGGACTTAATTTTAAATGATCATTTACACTGAAAATCACTAAATATTCAGGTTGCTTCCAGTCCCAAGAGACCAGTCACTTACCCCAGATCAATTGGCACCCTAAATCTTGCATTAAAGACAATGCCTGTAGCCAATCCTGTAATGAACTATTTAAAGGTATATTAACTAAGAAAAAGAAGTGTGTGTTTATATACAGGTTAAAGCAAGCAAATGAGTTTCAGTCTAAATCCTAAAAGTGACAGAGTTGTAGTGATCTGTCAATTTAAAATGTCTTTCAGGGCAGGCCCAGGAGTTAAGCCCCAGGGATCTCTGCCTCAGCTGCTCTGCTGTAGCGCTTTGATGAAGACGCTCTAAATCAATGGTAGAGAGCGCTCCCGTTGGCATAATTACTCCATTTCCATGAGAGGCCGTAGCTATCTCAGTGGGAGAAGCTCTCCTGCTGATATAGCGTTACCTACACCAGAGGTGGGGGTGCTATATAACTACATCGCTCGGGGTGTGGGTTTTTCACACCTATGAGTGACGTGGTTATACTGAAGTAAGTGTCCAGTCTAGATCTGTCCTTAATTTAATGTCTTTTGCCCTGTGAGAGTTCAGACAGGAAAGAGATGACAGATTTTTCTTGTGATCCTGTTTTATCTTTTACATTTGGCCTTCCAGTCCATGAGATGAGCTCTCTTGCATGTAGCATTTCCAAGGTGTGATAGGGCCGTCACCAATTCTTTGTACTTTGATGTTTCTTAATGGCCCATTTAATCTTGATTGGCCTCCTTAATAGGTGCAGGGGACAATTCCCATGCCTGGATTCACATGTTCAGAGCAAACATTTTCCAAGTTATAAAGTAAAACTTGCATTTTTCCTTATAGCATGGCATACAGGCATTATAAGTGAGATTAATGCATGCAGCTACTTACAAGCATTTCATAGTCTAAACAATAAATATATATTATTGTAAGACTAATGCCAATTCTGAACAAAACGAACATACAGGTGAGCTGGTTTGATTTCCAGCTATGAGTTTGTCAGTTCTTAGCTAACACCTGCAGCCTTGGCCAGAGCTGGCACTTGGTTTACCAGCATCACAACCAGCTTCATGGATTTGTTCATCTTTAAACCTTTTTGTTCTGTGCCACCGTGTCTATCCTTTGTCTTCCCCTGTTTCTAGTTTCTTTCACTGTGGTATGTATCATCATGTAAGGTATCCTTCCCATGTCCATTCTTGACATGTCCATGCAGTTGTCTTTCTTGACTCTTCTGAAACAATGTTATTTCTTACCCTAGTCATTTTCCTATTAATTCATTTTTTATTTTCTGCAGTCTTGAAATTCTCAGTGTTCCCCTCAGTCAGTTCATTTCTGCAGACAGTATCTTACATTTGTTGGCTTTACTCATATTCCCAACATTCTGACCCATACAGTAGTATTGGTGGGACATCTTTCTCTCATACATTGGTTGTTGCTTCCAGATCTAACAGTTTTCTGAATGCAGGAATGTCTAGTCCAAGTCTTATTTTTATGTCATTTTCACAATTCCCATTCTTCTATGCTAGTCCTCCATTTTTTTCCACTTGTTCTAGTTCTTTATCTCTGAATTTGAACTTTACTTCTTCCTCTTGTTTTCCAGTTGCCATTGTTTTGTCTTCTCGTTGCCGATGTTCAGTCTATTCAGAGAATATATGGCATCCCCATGAAATTGATGAAGCGAATAGTAAATATGAAGAGCAAATTGATGAGTGCAGTGAGAGTAGACAAGAAGCTGGTGGAATGGTTCAGAAGGACTGTAGGATGTACACTATCATAAGATTTGTTTAACATGGTGTGTCTTGCTTTCTGTTGTTCTTGTATGCAGATGTTAGCACTTGATGTCTAGGTTCTGTAACCAGAAGATGGCCTCTCTATCAAGGGAGGCTAGGTGTTGTAGATTGCCCTCCAGATATCAGGTTGGGGACAGTCTTCCACCTTACGAGTTGTTGTCTGCAGTGCTGGGAGGAAACCAGCACAGCCTGGTGCAGGGTTGTGGCAACTCTGGTCGAGCCAGAGAATAGCCTGTTGAGCCTGTGATCAAGTGGCCAAGGCAGCAGGTGTACGATGGACTCCTGACTTTACTTAATGAGTTAGACTCTTTCCCCCCGATGCTTCCAGTCTGTAAGGATATATCTTTCAGCTCCCTAGCAATGCTAATCATTTGTGCATGGAAATGGGCCAGTAGCCCTCTTGTCCAAGAGTGCGTGAGCTGCTGTAATGAAGGGGTCTTGAGCCATCAGGTGGGGCGTGGCACCCTGGACCAAAGGAGTAGAATTCTTCCCTTAAATACAAGCAGACCTTTGAGTTGGTACTGGAAGCAGTAATGGAATGGTTGTAGCACTGAGATATGAAACAAGACAAGTCATGTTATTTGTGAGGGCAGTGAATAACCTTAGATTTGCAGGCAATCCTGAACTCATAGCATTGACCAAGGAGGATTTAAGAGAATAACTGATGAGGGAGATTGGGAAAACAGAAAGTTTGACCCACATGAGTAGAGCCAATTTAATCAACTACTCATATGCTTAAGTGTTTACAGGACTGGATCTAAGACTTTTCTTAGCAATGATGCTACTTGAGGTGTTGGCTTTCAGATGAGATGTAAAACAGAAGTCCTCATCATTAAATAGCCTTTTGTTGGAGAAGGGTATCCTGGCCAATTCTAGTATGGGCAATTAAATTCTGCCTACTGAAAGCCTCCTCTTTAATTAGCTAAAGTATGAGTTTTGAAGAGTGTGGCTGATATTATTGTAGCTGCATTGTTGTGGTGGGCGATATATTCCTTATACAATTGCAGTTTGCAATTCGGTGAAGCGCTTTGAGGCTTTAAAAGCCAGCCATTCATAAATGAAATATCTATTCAAGAACTAATCTGGTGTCTTTCATTGAAAACATAATCGAAATAAATCAAGTGTATATTGTATTTAGCACAGATTCCCAGTGAGTCATTATGAAGTCAGTAGAACATGTAGTGTATTACTTTCTTTTAGCCATCAGTCCTAAGTTTAAAAAAAACAAAAAAAACAAAAAAAAAACAAACCACCTTCCTGGAAGCAGGTTTTATTGGAGGTCCAGGCCAAAGGGAAATCTCAGAAAAAAGGATGTCCTTGCTTGCACTAAAAAAAAAAAAAAAAAAGTAGCTATTGAAGACCCTGATAATGCTAAGAGTTCCATTAAAAATAGTGTGTGTTTCAGATCGGGCTTGCTTAAACAGACAAGTTTTATAACTGCAGATATTGGTTTTTGGCACTTTCAAGAAACTTTATTTAATGAAAGCTCTTGATTTTTTTTGTCATTACCTAACGAATGCTTTGCACAAGTACTGCAACTTTCATTCATTTCAATAATTATACTTCTACGTAATACTGTTTGTGGCCTGAGTTCTTTAGCGGTGCAAAAAATGCAGAAAAGTGTCTACCCTTAGAATAAATGTTTCAAACTCTAGAAATGATAGCTCTTAAAATTTGCTAAATCTAAGTCAACTGAAAAGGTGATATAGAAGTCACTCAAAAGACATTAAACTATGGTGAATTAGTAAATATGGCAAATTGTTAATATAATGTTGATCACAAGTATGCCATTTAAGTTTCAGAATGTAAGATGATTTGAGGTTTTCCTTTACCTTTTCCACAAGTTGAACCTTAGTCTAGTCTTCACTCCCCCGAACCTACATATCCACCAAAAATTAAGACATAGAAGGAGAAAGTAGGCTGGAACTAATTTAATGGCTGAGTGACCTCACAGTAGAGAAACAGCCGGAGCCTAATAGAGGTCTTTGTCTACATTTCCACCCTGACTGGTAACGTGCCAGTCAAAAGTCAAGCAAAAGAAACAGGTGGAAACTATTAGACCTGTCATAAAGTTTGAAAAATTGATTCTGGAGTTTAAGTGAATAGATTGAACTTGACAGTGTTGTCCTAAAGATTCTAAGGGAAAATTCTGTAGTTTAATTTGAAATCCCTTGATTATTCATTAGCTCTCCAGATGGCTTGTATTGATGTTTTACATATATTAATATACACACTGTATTATCGTTGGCATAAAATTAAAAACCCACAAAGTGTGCATACACCTTTAAGTACCTTAAATTGAAGGGTATTAGACTAATTGTAAAATAAAGATTTGTTTAGATATTTAGACTGATCAGTAATGCTTTTATGATTTTACATTAGATGTCACTGTTACTGAATCCTTTGAAAATATTATTTAAATTCTTACTAATTTTTTCATTATTTGTTAAATTAAAATTTATAATGATCATCAGTACGGCAATTTAAGTCCCATTCCAGAGTTTTTGTCTGTCAGTCAAGAAGATCTTTCACCAAGTCACCTGAATAGGTTACCCTTTCCAGTACCAGGCCCCCCTAGCATGTGTGGGATTGTATGATTTAGCATAGGCTCATTATTTTTAAGGATGCAGCTGGAATAGTGATACAAGTAATTCACTGTAGGGACATATTTGTTAGGCCCGGAGCACTCACAAAGTTGATAAAGAAATATTTCTAGCACACTTTTGTTGACTGGAGTAGTTTGTTCAAAAAAATGTTAGAATATTAATTAGGCATACGTGATGAACTTCTGGTTTTATTCTTTAAAATTTTATAGTTGATATCAGTAATGTTTTATATTGTAGAAGGGTTAGTTTTCATGTGTATAAGTGCAACATCATACTATCTATATTAAATGCCTAAATATCTGTGTATGTGTGTATCTATAGCACTAATAAAATGCTATTGTAGGACATACTCCACCCTATATAATGGGAAGAATGAGCTTAAAACACTCAGTATGATGCAGTAGCTGTGGACAGGACACATGACTTTATTCACACAGCTGGATAGTGAATTTTAGTGTAGGAGCAGAGAGGACTAAATTGTTCTCATATACCTGATAAATAGGGATATTTAATTAAAATGACAAGTCAAAATAAACAGTGCTCAATGGTTTAAAAAGCCCAGGGGGGAGAGGGGGGAATCCTCTGCATTGCTGGGATCTCATTTGAGGTTTTCTTCTAATGCCCTTTTAGGTTCATATAGCATGAAGTTCACCAAATTGTGACTTCTCTTGTGCTTCTGATTTTGAGAGGTGATGATTAGGACTTGAAATTAGTTTTAAAACTCTGTTGCAGTTATTTTATTTAAAGAGAATCAACAACGAAAGGTGTATACAATGATGTGTTGCTGACACTTCTGGGAAACTGATAGTGAAGGGAAACTGAAACAGCAGTTCAAAAGAACAGATAATTTTTAGGTTGGGAGAGTAATAGTGATCTACGAATACATGGAGACCTCTTTCTGTCTGCCCTCTATCATGCCTTAAGCCTCACCTCCTTTAAGTCCTGGCCTAAAATATACTTATTCCCAAAAGCCTGTACTATTGCCTTCCCCGCATAGATAACTCAAAACTTGAAAAGAAGGTAAAACAAAATTGTGGAACTAAGGTGACCTATGCAAGACTATGCCATACAAGTGCACTGTTTTTGTCACATCCTGTCCCTTGTGTTCTCACTGTGGTTCTATCTACATAGGCAAAAAAGTGTCTCTTTCAATAGTTATCTTAACTTGACTAAAAACCTCCTTTAACACTCATGTAGACATAGTTTGCTATGTTTTAGATCATTAGAGCTGTCATGTTGTAGCCTAAACTCAGCTGGGATTTAAAAAGCACCTTTGTCTATGTAGACAAGGCATTCCATAAATAGTTCCACTGATCTACCTTCCCCTCCCTTTCCCCCCATAGATATCTTGCAGGGCCCAGGCCCTTAGACTGTAAACTCCACAAACCCAACTTTGTCTTCTACCCTGTCTGTAGGGGGCCTAGCTCTTTGATAGTGATAACCGTCATGAAGGTGACAGTTAAAGTGTGGGGGGGTTCTTGTTTAGGGGACAGACAAGGCTAGCTAATTCTGACTGTTTTTTAAATTACATGGGACAGATTCCTTTAGTCAAATTTAAATCTCTTGGATTAGCAGTACATAGACTGAATTGAATCTACATCATCTGTTTTAGAATTCTAGTTAGTACTAAAATATACCCAAATTCTCTGTCTCACTCCTGCTTGTAACTGTGGTCTTCCACAGTTACATGCTTCTGCATGATAAAGGACTCATTCACTTTGCAGTTCCAAGCTCTGCATTTTTTATGCATTGCACAGAGTTATTCATCATTTTCACAGACTTGTCTTTTCTCCCCCTCCATAAATGTTCAAGTTAGTGAGCAGGAAAATAATGTCATGGCTGGCAAAAGGGATAACTTTTACTTTATCTGTGCCGAAAATGTGCATTTTTACTGGATATTGCCCCTAAACCTCCAATTTATTCTTAGTATTCTCTGTAGAGTTCTTAATAAAATGTTCATTGAAGTGCAACTAGAGGAAAATCTGATATATGCAAAATAGTAATGGAAAGAGGGAGAAAGGTCCCTGGATAATTGCTGGCCCATGATTATATTTTAGAGTTACAGGGCAAGGTCACCACATAAGAAAGAAATGTGTGTAAACAGAATGGACATTGCAGTTGGAACACCATATGCACAAACAGAAACCTTTTCTAGAGGTACATCGTTTTAAAAACTACTGATTACTAAAACCCTAGCAAGTTTTAATATTCTTGAATATACTCTACAAATAATTTAACTGACATGTAGGGTATGAATGTATAACTTGATTATTGAGACAAGAATCCAAAGGAGGTTGGTCCAATAAAAGACACTACTTCACCAATCTTGTCTCTCCTAGTATCCTGGGACCAACAAGGCTACAGCTTTACTGCAAATAACCTGATTATTGTAAAACACTAGCATTACATATTTATTGGAAGGGGTGGGCAGCACCTTTTGAAGATTTTTAAACCACCAATTCACATCCAGCCATCTTCCTCATTGTTCGGGTCATTATCATTTTACTTCAGTTTTATAATTTTACATGCAAGGTTTGTATTTTTATTATTTGCAGGTCTTTCTCTCAGAAAAATGTGTTTTCTCTTCTGTTGAATACTTCCCTTTCCTGGATTCAGGACAGCTGCTTCCATGTTCTCGCTCCTGAAGGATTTTCTAATTTTGCGCCCACTTTGGGTAATATGGATTAGATCAGGGAACAGAAGAAGTCTGTTTCCATTTGACAGGTCCTCCTGCTGTTATCAGACAAGCCTCAACAGTAGCCTATTTGTCCCTTATTGGTTAAGACAGATCTAAAGGTACAGTATCTCCTGATTTTTTTACTCATTGGTACCCCAGGGCATCATTTGACATTAGAAAGGGCTTTCCTCCATATTGATAATTAAGAATTGTGCAAAAGTTTTTGTAACAGAGCCAAGAGTCATTTCTTTCCCTGCTGGTAGGAAAGCCAAGAATTCGGATGTTCTTGGCTCCGATTTGGTTCTGTGCCATTCCTAGTCATCTTTCCATGACACCAATGTTTTTAATTACATGCTTGCTGAAAGATTTTGTATTTAGATTTGTCATCTCCACAAGCATTTATCCTTGGGTTAATTTTCCCTGCCTCTTTCCACCTGTTAGGAACAAACCCTGAGTGTTTCAAACAATTACGTGCCTATTTAGCTGTCATGTACCTTGTGTGTCTGATTTTTCATGGAATTGGAATCAAACTATGTGCCTCTTCCTTTTTACATTATGTAAAGTTAATAGGTTTTCTTCCAGTTAATAAAAGGGGCCCCAGTTTTATGGGTTGCTGAATATTTCGGAGGCAGGTTTGAGGTTTCCAAAGGGGACTGGATCATGAAAAATAGATACCTATTTTGTTGCACAGAGCAATTAACCTACGTTGACTCCTGCCCTACATTACATTACCCTGCTGCTAGAAGTTCTTATGTAATTTCTTGTTTTAGTATGAATAAGTAGGGATGTTTTGAGAACTCATCATTCATGAAATGCAACTAGTATGCAGTTAAGGCTGCACAGTTAAAACGAAGTGAGAGAATGCAAAAAGTGTGGTCCCAACAGGAAGGCTAGCTTGGCTGCATTGCACAATCTTATGTTTTATTCCATACGTCATACAACACAAACAGTGCATATTAAGCTTTGTAGCTAGCCTTATAAACCAGAGCAGCCTTGCAAAATGAAGGACCCTCAACTTAGTTGTACTTGCTGACTTTTTGCGATTTATCTATGCAGCACAATGCATAAACATTTCGCTGCCTTTGGCTTTAATTTCCTTCCTTTAACAAAATCAGAGGAAAAGAGAAATTGCCTGTGTTAACCTAATTGGGACCATTTACATAATATTAAGTTTACACCTCACTGAGATGAATATGGTGGATAAGGAGGACAGAAAGATGGTGTGAATGGCAAGAAGGAAAGTCCCATTTCAGAGCTGTTGTGTTTTCTCTTGTGGACACCTGTCCATTATGAATTTGAGTGAGATCACCAACTCATATGAGATTGGTAAAGAGATACGCCTTTACACCCCGGTCCAGGTTGGTAGTGAACTGAAGTCGTCATAATCTAGAGGGTATTAAACTCGCTTTGAAATGATTTGATTGTCTAAGTCTAATTCTCGGTGGAGAAGTGTTCACGTAGCAAACACTATCGTAACTGGCATTGCACGTTACCCGTTGTTTATAACCTCAGCAGAGGTACAGAGGTTTAACTGAACAGATGTTTCCAGTGCATGCTGCAGCTTCTAATGCAGTTTCATATTCCATTATATATAGTGAAATTACATAGGATGAAAGTCAGTGTAGAAATTAGTCCAGAGATTTTTTTAAAGGCTCTGCCCTAGACAACAATTATTTGAACAGTGTGATCCCAATCCACTTTACTCATGATTTCCATGAAAATTTAGGCTATTCTAAAAAGTGTCTAAAAGCTTCCAGAAAATGTCTTTCATCTTCATCCAATATATCTTTGTGTTTATTAATCCTTTAGAAAATTGTTTTCTACTCAGTTGTGTTTGGCTTTGATGTTAAACCAACACCTCTCTCTCCTTAAGCTTCCCAAACTTTTGAAAACAAAATATTCTGAGAAAATGGCCATATTGCAACTTGTATTTAACCTTTCCATATATCTTGGCGAGATCACATAATTTGTGTTTCTCTCCTGTGTTTTCTTTTTTATGTAATCTTCCCTCTGTTTTATAACTCTTGCATTGGTAAAGAGGAACCTGTAAAGGAAATGGAAGTCAGGCTGCTTGATTTAAATAACAATAAGAAAATCTTAGCTGTCAAGTATTCAAATATCTTTTGTAAAGAGGATACCTGAGGGCATGTCTACATCTAGGAGCAAGCCTCCGAGGCTGGGTCCACAGACTTATGCGAGCAGGGTTTATGCTAGCGCTCTAAAAATAGCTGTGTAGAGGTTGCATCTTGGGCTGGAGTTCAGGCTCTGAAGCTTGGTGGTGGGGGGAGGCTTGAGAGCCCAATCTCCAGCCTGAACTGCAATGTCAAACCAACATTAACAGAGATATTTTTAGAGCTCAAGTGCAAGTCTGTGGACCCAGGTTGGGAGACTTGCTCCATAAGTGGCAGATGATATATTGCGCTAATTGGGGAATTCTGCCCACTTTATCCATAGCTGAAAAGGCACCACTTGGGGTGGAACTGGTGAAGTTTCACTGGAGACTGTGTGCAGGTTTTCCAAATCTTGCTCTACCTCACAGAGGGAGGATATCTACTCTCCACATGTAGCAGATCCTGATTCCAAGGGAGCTGCCTGCTTGCCCCAGGCACACTAGGAATTTGGGAGTTGGGATGGACTGGAGGACAGTGGAACCAAGGTATCTTTGGGGGGGGGGGGGAAGGGAGCTCCATCAGCCATTAATATTGCATCAGGAGATGCACATAGAGGCTACTCCAGCTATTGGAGTAGAATAGGATCTGCAGGCTGGTTATGTTTAATGTTCCATGGCATGGAGTTGGGTGGGAGGAATCTTTCCCCCAGTCATGCTATGTGCAGAGGCTGGGATTCTGGCCTATCTTCATTATTGGAAACTGGAGTTAAAATCTTTGCTTTGGACTGAAAAGAAAGGCACTTGGTGGCTTCATTTTAATCTTTCTTTTGCATATATCAGAACTGCCTTAAATTCTGTCACAATATTGTATGCTTTACATTCTCTGCTAGAGAGAGACTCAGAATTACAACATCATGAATAACTGCAGATCAGGAATGAAGGGTGTTGGTAAGATTATGTGGGGAAGGGTGCACAGCACTTGTTCTAGCACTGTATCTGGCTAAATATATTGATTTGTCTGTTCTTCTGCCAAGAGTCAAAAAGTAAAGATTAATATTGTTTCAGAATAATTCAATATTTTTAAAGCTTAAGACTTTCAAAGATTGTGCGACATTTGCCTTAAGCAATAAAAATTAAAAAAAACCACAGAAACTGAATTATTGTTTACCTAAATCCCAATGCCCTAATTTATTTTCACTTGTACCCATAGTTAAAATATTTTTAAAATCTGTTTGCATTCACAGGAAGGCTTGCATTTATCACACTTCATACTATTTAGCCTGAAATGCCATGAACTGTAGAATAGTATGTACAAAATGAGGTTCCCCTACTGCAGTTTTGTGATCCCCAGGGTTGCTATAAAATGCTGCACCTCATGTTTCTTTCAAAAGAATTTACTAGCATTGTTCTTGTTACTTATAACTGTTGGAAATGGATGATCCTCCAGATGTTTTCTTTGTAAACCTAAACTGATTTTTTTTAATTGATCGTATTATTTTACAATATACATGGCAAATATGTTTAAGGATTCATTTAAAAAAAAAAACACACACAAAAAGCCCCAACCCTATAAATGTACATTAAAACAGTGATCACAACTCAATGGACACCTCCACTCCTATTTGTGATTGCCTGGACCATCTCCTCTCCCATTCACAATTGCTACTCCTGGGGGAATTCTGCATCAAGAAAAATTCTGCGCACAATTTTTTAAAATTCTGCATATTTTATTTGTCAAAATAACAATATAATCATGCCAGTTTCAATTATTTTGGTAATTTATTTCAAAATACCTGTCAGGAAGTATGTTTGTAACAATACAGACAACAAAAGATTCAGGAAACGTTTTTTGACAAATAGATTCCTTACTAGGTATATTAATACAGAACTCTGAGTAATAATTCATTTAAGCTACAATATAGAAATGTATTTCCCGCACCCCTCAAAAGCAGTGCAGAGGCTTGGGGGAATGAGGGGGTAACAGAGGAGCTGTGGGTGAGTGAAGTTATTGCTGGGAAGGAGCCTGGATGTGAATTTCGAGCATTGTTGGGTGTAGAGTGGGAGAAGTAGTGGTCCTGCTAGTGAAGGCAGGGGGCTGGACTCTATGACCTTTCAAGGTCCCTTCCAGTTCTAGGAGATGGGATATCTCCATTAATTAACAAAAATTAAAATAATTAATTAATAATTAAATAAATAAGTATGGAATAGGTTTTTTGGGGGGATAGGGAAGGATTGTTAGGGAGCCTCCACCATGCAGACCCTGGCTGACCCCTAGCATCTCTCATTCAGTCAGGCACCTCTCCCCCTGTCCCCATGTGTCCCTGCACCCCCACTCAGCCACCCTCCCTTGTCCCCATGTATCCCCGCACTCCCCACTCAGCCACCCCACCTCCCCCATGTGTCCTTGCATCTTCCTGCCCCTCTCCCCATGTGTCCCTGCACCACATGCTCATGTGGCCCTGCGGCTCCCTCCCAGCTACTCCCATCCCCATGTGTCCCTGCACCCCCTCCCCTGTCCCCATGTGTCCCTGCAGCCACTCACCATTCCTATGTGGCCCTGCAGCCCCACTACCATTCATCCCCCCATCCCAATCTGTCCCCTCCTTCTGAACTCCAGTCTGACACCCTTCCCCCCAGCAGCCCATGTGCCCTATGTTGTCTGTCTTCCCCATGTCTCCTGACCTGGCCCCAAGGGCAGGGCACTGTGAGGAAGGCAGCTTTTTTCTTTTCTCTATCCACAGCTTGGGCTACTCTTGCCCAGGAGCTGTTGTTCTCTGTTCTGGCACCACGGCAGCACTTGTCCAGAAGAATGTATTTTCTGCAGGGAAAAAAAAAATGTATGGCACCTGAATTCTGCATGCATGCAGTGGCGCAGAATTCCCCCAGGAGTAAATTGCATAACATCTTTGTTGACCAGATAGTTTGCTTACATGGTAAAGTAACACTAATACATTTTAGTTGTCTTACATGACAACTCATTGAATATGGAAGCCGTGAGGAAGGAAAGAGGAGATGAGGAGGAGAGTGACAGGGAAAAAAAATGAAGAAAATGTAGAGATTGACAGAATGTGCCAGGGATTAAAAAGGAGAAAGGGGATAAAGATATGGAAGTAGGGGGAAATTTCTTATTTATGCTTTTATATGTCTTTGGCAAATGTGCAGTGTTTGAGGGAGAGAAATGGAACAGCTTTCTTGAGCACTTACAGTAAATTTAACTATACATCCAGAGCAGACAGCAGTATGAATCAAATAAAATAGATTACAGCTCACATGAATGCCTACACAAACCACTGCTGGCTGGTGGCCCATTGATTATGTGGTAATTGCCAATGCTTGAAGTATTCTTCAGTAGACATGGGTATGCAATGTCATGGTTTCACATCTCCCTCAGTCAAAAAGGCTGGTGACAACTCCTCAGGTGCGGGGAGAGGGGTTGTTTTTTGAAATGGGGTGGGTTAGGGAGAGGATGACTTACTTCCTTTTGTGCAGGCTAAAAAAATACTCATATTGGTCCTACCAACAGTCTTAAAGCTGATTTCTAGAGATCAGCTGTGTCTGCTCTGCCAGTTTCCCTTCCCCTCTTTTGTGCAGCTATATGTTGAACTCTCTCCTTCCATCAGAAAAATTGCTGAATAAATCCACCTCTACCCCAATATAACGCTGTCCTCGGGAGCCAAAAATTCTTACCGCGTTATAGGCGAAACCGCGTTATATCAAACTTGCTTTGATCCACCGGAGTGTGCAGCCCCGCCCCCCTGGAGCACTGCTTTACTGCGTTCTATCCGAATTCATGTTATATCAG
>NW_020664381.1:5273757-5333757 GCF_002925995.2 Terrapene triunguis
CCGGCCAGGGGCGCAGGGTCTGGGGGCTGCCCGGCAAACCGTGAAGCTGGTAGCGCTTGGGCAGCCCTTTTCGCGTGGCTGGGAGGGAGGAGGGGGGGTTAGGGCGGGGACTTTGGGGAAGGGGCGGGAAATGGGCTGAATTGGGGCGGAGAAGGGGTGGAGTTGGGGCGGGGCCAGGGTGGGAAAGGGGCGGGGCCAGGGCCCCATGGAGTGTCCTCTCTTTTATTTTTTTAAATATGGTAACCCTATTAGTGGGTTACAGATTGTTGTAATAAACCATAAATCTAGTGTCTCTGTTCAGTCCATGATTGCAGAGTAAAAATCATGGGCTGAATAGAGACACTGGATTTATGGCTTATTACTACAATCTGTAACTCACTTAACCCCCTCTTTTTGCTCTGTAACTGAAGAGGTATTAACAGGCCACTCTATCATGAATGCTTCCTTACAATATATGCCAACTACTTATGCTAAACACTTTGTTCCACCTTGCATTTAGCTGTGAGGTTCAGAGTACCTTTCCCAGACCCGAGGAAGAGCTCGGTGGAGCTCAAAAGCTCATCTCTCTCACTAACAGAAGTAGGTCCAATAAAAGATATAACCTCACCCACCAGGTCTCTCTAACTATTGAATTTACTGTACTTATCAAATCATAGTCTTGCCAGGAATTTTCACTGTTAAATTGTACATACAAACTTCATTGTTTTATTTACTGTACATGGCGATGTTCCCTTCCATGCTCTTTGAGCAAGTGCCATATCTGTGTTAAAACCTTGAGGATTCCTGCTTTACACCCTGTCTCTCCCACGTACTACCACTACTTTTCCAGATGGAAGACTCCCTTAATGACTCAAGGCATGTTCACTTTTTCTTCCTCCACACTCTTATCAATGGCTGAGTAGAAATTCTGTTAAATTCCTGAATGCAGCCAGTTTGAAGAAAGCAGGATGAGACTCAAACAAGGGTATGGCCAATCACCAGATCTGTAGAATATTAGCACATTTAGCTTCTTCCTCATGACCAACTATCAACTTTCACTTAAAAGGTTATTAAAGCCAGTTAGGAACAGTGTGCGTACCACAGTGCTAGATTTTTTAAACAGTTGTGTTCATCTTTTCTCCAAACAGTGAGCACAGATTCTTTAATAAGGTACATGTTTTGATTGATTTTAAAAACAAAATCAAGCACCTATGTGTATAACCATCGTATTTATAACCCCTTCCCCCACCTTGTGCTTCATTTTATAAAACCTCAGCAGTGTGCTGTAGGTACAGATGAAGAAGAGGAAGGAAAATGGGTTATTTGGTGAAGCACAGGGCATATGATCAATGTTTGTTGTTGTATGAAATCACAATCAAAATTGACACAAGTTGCTATTAAACTCTATTTCCTGTGTTAAAAAAAAGTCAGTATAAGCTAAAAAGAAACCTGCAGGAGTAGATTTGCACATAGACCTTAATTGGTCCAATTGACCTTCTGTGCTGTATTTACAATTGCCTTAAAATTATAAGCAGATGTTTAAGAAACTTTCGTTAATAGGTCCCTAACATCTGTTTCACCAGTGATATTGCCCACCAAAGCAGTTGTAATTAGTAGAGCACCCAATACACACATCTTTTTCTTACTGGCCTAAATGATCGTATTTCTCCCTTAGGTATTAAAGCAAATTCTTGTTGGCAGTTTTAGTTTAATAAATTCTGCATCATTTCTTTTGTACAGAGCAACAGTGTGTCAGCCAAGTTGCAGAATAATGTAATAGCTTTTCTCTGTGAAGAAGCATAAAAAAATGTGCAATACAGTATCAATACATCCACTAACACTAGACATAATCCTGGATAGTGAAAAATGCAGCTTGAAACATTTGATAGTGGTTTTTCCATTGCTGCTGCTCTTATATATGTTAGAATGTGTGTTTCGAATCATAGATTAGGGTTGGAAGAGACCTCAGGAGGTCATCTAGTCCAACCCCCCTGCTCAAAGCAAGACCAAGAGCAACCCCAACTAAATCATCCGAGCCAGGGCTTTGTCAAGCCAGGCCTTAAAAACCTCTAAGGATGGAGATTCCACCACTTCCCTAGGTAACCCATTCCAGTGCTTCACCACCCCACTACTGAAATAGTGTTTCCTAATATCCAACCTAGACCTACCCCACTGCAACTTGAGACCATTGCTCCTTGTTCTGTCATCTGCCACCACTGAGAACAGCCTAGCTCCATCCTCTTTGAAACCCCCCTTCAGGTAGTTGAAGGCTAAATGAAAGGGAAAAAATGTTAAACTGTGCTTCAACTTAGCTTCCTTTTCTGCGAGACATACAAACCTGCTTGCTTGTTCAGTTTATGAAGCAACTCTTTCAAAGAAATTATGACAATCTGTGAGGGTAAAAGTTCAAACTTGTATTATTTACCAGGCATCAGAACCATCACAGCTACCTTTTTAAAATAAATTGTGAGTTGAAAGTTATTTTACTTCTACTTTATAAATTAGATTATGAAATGCACAAATTGGAGGAAAGCTACAAAGCTGCCTATACCAACTTGCTCTCCAGTTATTTCCATTGGGATTTAATTGGAGATGAGGGTCTCAGAGACCATTGGCTCCTTTCAAGAAGAACAGGATTTTTATGGACATGCTCAGCTGGCTCCTGAGGCAGCTGCTCACTTTCACCAAGTGCAGGATCTTTCTTTAAAAACAAAACAAAACAAAATCCAAACCTGGGAAATTCAGTCATACACAAACACTATATTGGATATCAGTTATAGTCAGTCTACATATAACTTATTAGATAGTTAAACTAACATAACAGTACGTAACCTCTGCTTCTCCCCCTACTGACACGGACGTCACTAATAGCACAACTACAAACCATACATCACAACTTTAACTCTGTCCTCATGAGAGAGGAGGAAATTTGGGCAAAGGGATGCTGAAAATCTGACTTCCTACAGGACAGAGTTAGGGTTGCAGTGCGGGGCCTGTGGTTATTTGTGGGCATGTGCTGTTAAGGGAATCTCTGCTTCTAGATGGAAGACTAAAAGGTATGTACTGTAACTTTAACTGGTATGTTATGTACAGACCAACATTAGCTGATACACAGCATTTTTATGAGTTAGAATTACATTTTCAGTTTATGTATGTATTATGTAGTGTCTAACAGCTAGTTACCCATCTTGTAATTTTAACTGAGAATCTTAAAATAACAAAAGGGTAGTTCTACTCATTCGGCTACAGAATGGAAATATTTTGGTTGCCAATATTAACAGTCCTCTGTCAAGCTTCCTGATGTTGAAAAGAAGAGAATTTTACACCCTCTCTCAATTCTAAACTGGAATAGTCCCTGCCAATATATTACATTAAGAACAGTATACAAGAGTACCTTCTTTTTTGTTTATTTTTTGTGCTGTTATTTTTACAAACGGCAGAACAGATGAATCATGGCTGGAAACAGGTGTTGATCATTGTCCACCACAAGTTCAATTTCCAAGTTCTGTGAAAGCTGTGCAGGTGTGTTGTATCACACTTTGAAATATCTCAATATAACTTCTTTCTTCGCCTTCCTTCCCAAATGTAAAACTTGAATGTAACCTATTTTCTGATTTTTATGTGAATAGAAGTGAAACAGGTTTCCTTCCACAGATGCCAAAAACACTTCATTTGAATTCTGGAAGGAGAGACATTTGCCCCCCACTTGCATTGACTAATGTGAAAATTTTAAAACATTAATATGAAAAAACAGCTAATATTTGGTGGCAGTTTTGAGAATCTTTTTTGTGTGTGTGTGTGTAATGATGACATTTTTATTGATGCTTTGGGTGTTATGAAACCAATGAAATGCATATGTGTACTACAGTACGTCACTTCTGATGACTGAGATCTCTTGTCAAATTAAAATACCTTTTAAAAATAAACTAATTCGTTCTCAGAGGACTAACAGCGCACTCAGTTTCGGTTTTAAAACAAAGACATTTTTGAGTTGTTTGAGCTCAAAGAAAGTGACAACTTGTTCAGGTTTGGCAGGTCTGTTACTCAAAATAGGCCAAATTATATTAAATCAAATTTGGCAAATAATAAAAATTCGCAGACATAGAAAAGGCATGAAGTTTCATCATGAAAACCAAAGAAACTTTTGAAAAAGTTGAATTAAGGGTCTTGTTTAGGAAACCCTTCTTAATCTTTACCTGTTGCCTGGAGAGGGGAAGATTTTACAAAGGTGCCTAAGGGATATAAGAGCACAGTCAGTGGGATTTGTTCTTGTAATCTCATAGGGTCTGTAGATGTTGCTTTGACTGTTTGTGGCTCAGGTTGGAGCTCGGGCTCTCAACCCCACCCCCTACCCTTCCTTAAAGACCTCAGAACCTGAGCCGCAACGTCTACCCAGCTGTTTGTTAGAATGCTAGCGTGAGCCTGTGAACCCAGGCTGAGAGGCTCATGCCCAGATGCAGTATAGTGGGGTTCTCAAATTGGGGGTCGGGACCCCTCAGGGGGTCACAAAGTTATTACATGGGGGGTCGCGAACTGTCAACCTCCACCCCAAATCCCGCTTGCCTCCAACATTTATAATGGTGTTCAATATATAAAAAAGTGTTTTTTAATTTATAAGGGGGGTCGTACTCAGAGGCTTGCTATGTGAAGGGGGTCACCAGTAAAAAAGTTTGAGAGCCACTGCAGTATAGACATGTCCATAGGCATTTTTGAAAATCTACCGTGGAGTTGTTCATGTGGCATGGTATCTATTACTTTAAAGGGTATCTGGATTTTGTAACATTTAGAATTAGAATTTCTCTGCAAACTATACTAAATCTCTGTAAAGAAAATCAAATGTTAAGACCTTATAAATATATATAAATATTTCATAGAATGTCAATAAAATTCCTTTAAAATGTTTTGTTAAATCTTCTCTATAGATGTATGTAAATGCCATGAATAGGAATATAATTAATATTCTGGAATTCTGATTTTAAAGATTGTTTTAAAATTGGTAGATAATATATATATGAACACTAGCAACTCTGGTTTTAAAAATTGAGAATGGGTTTCTATACAAAATCACTGCATGTTTCACTTTTTGTGTGTACAGATAGCTGAAACAGCTTTGTTTACTAAATTCCCAAGCTGAGGATGCCTTTAGGCCTGATTAGAGACAAGGTAGGTGAGGTAATATCTTTTATTAGGCCAGCTTCTGTTGGTGAAAGGCACAAAGTTTTGAGCTATACAGAGCTCTTCCTCATGTCTGGAGCAATGCTTAATACTCATGTGCAGTTTCATAAATCTGAAGGGCCAATGAAAACATACTCATATCAATCATACTGTAAAAGCCAGGATGGCCTCTAAATATTCCAATGTCAGTCATTTTCACTATCTAAACTTAGATTAATTTGTCAATATTGAAGATTGTTCTATCATTTCACATTTTTTATAAAAAACTGCTGAAGCTTATTGGTGTGAAATCCGAAAGCTTTGAAATCATGTAGAAAAAGAAGGTGTATGAAGTAAAATCTCTAATGTTCAGAAATAGAATTTTTGCTCCAGTGCCCCAGGACTCCCAGCGCTGAGCAGTCTCAGCCACTCCAAGTCCCAGCCGCAGCCATCCTACCCGCCCAGCCCCAGCACGCATAGGCGGCGAATTATATGGGCCCATGGTGGCTGTGCTCCACCAATATTTAGGAATGTGGGCCTGGCTCCACCAATGTTTGGGCTTGCCACACTTCAGGGGGCCCTGCACTTCAGGGGGACACGAGGTCCAGGGCAGCCTGGGTGGTTAGCGGGGGGCCTGACACCGGCAGCAGCGAGCAACCTGGCCCCAGCCCACTGGAATGGGGGCGAGGAGGGGACGGAGCAGGTGTGGACTGGGGCCAGGTTGCTCGCTGATGCTGGCACCAGGCCCCCCGCTAATTCCCCAGTCTGTCCTATGGATGGGCTGGCTCTGCTTGGACCCGTTCTGGGCACCACCAAAAAATATACAAACCTGGGACCCATGCCAGCATGCTTCCCTGAAGAGAAGCAGCCAACATGGGCAAGCAGGAGGGGGCCTTCTGGGCAGAGCGTGGACAGGGCCACGCTGGGCTATTTGGGGAGGCATCCCCTGCCTATGATACACGCCACCTATGCTATCCTTTCTTTATCCAATTTTTGGCTACGAGTATTAGACACACAAGCTTTGTGCAGCCACCATTCTGCTGCTTTATTTTTAAATATTGAAATAGCGATTTAATGTTATCTTTCTGAGAGTGATTGAAAGGTGCAGTATAAAACTAACAAGTGCCAGACCCACTCTAACTTTTCATTTTGTGAGTATTAGTTGTATAGTGATTGCTATATCTTACTGTTGCTGGCATGAGCTCCGTTAGACTTGGCTGTATAGTCACCCCTCTTTATTTGGAAAGTGCCAGGTTTTTTGCCCTTGTATTTATTCCCCTTTTCTTCTTTGTCACTTCAGCACTTGCCCAGCTAAACAGAACAGCGAATATGCTATTGTTGCTGTGAATCCCTGGGGAGACATACTAAAGCCAATAGGGGTGGTGGTGGTGGGGGGGGTTGTATTTCTTTATCTATATTGGTTATTCCCTCTACAGCAATTTTTTTAGAGTAATAATATATAAACCTAAAAGCTTACCGAAATATAAACAGCATCAGTATAAATCACCATTTCAGTATTTTCAATCTTAAGTGTGCAAAAATCCTGAGCTAGGCTGCAAAAAATCATGAGTGGCTTAAAAACCATGAGGCATTTAAAAATACATTGGGTTCTCTTTATTTGCTTTTTGGTATCTGAGCCTTTAGGTCTTGTGTTTTCAAACTTTTCTCTGCAATTATGAGGGTTGGAAACTTACCGGGTTTTTTAAAATGAAAGTTAATTTTCTTATGTAAAAACCTATCCATGAACCGTGGTTATAAGAAAAACACCAAATATTGTTAGACTGCTGATAAAATCACAAGAGTTGGCAACGCTGCAGTTTCCATTGACGCAGCACATCTAGATCAGGGTTTTGGACCAATGTTGTTACATTGGTGCACCAATGTCTTAAAAAACCCTGTGTAGACAAGGCCTTCTGAGGAATGGGAAGTAGGAGGAAACTCATACTTACTCTTTATAATTATTTTGCATGTGATGCTCTTCAAAATTATCATAGGCCCAGGTCTCCTTTGTAGCAGTACAGTTCACCATTGGGGTGAACTTTGTTTCAGGGATTTCTGAAGAAACTGAATCAGGTGGTAATAAAATAATATACTGGAGTCAAAGAATATTCAGTTAACATATTTAGGGTTAAATATCACTATTGTTCTTAAAGTCAGGAAACAATAAAGTACATTAAATAAGCATCGTACAGGTATTGTTAAAGCTTACTTTTCTCTATTTCAGGAAACATGCTAACATTTTGTTTCCAATTTATATGTTGTTGCTCTTAAAAAAAAAAAAAAAAAAAAAAAAATTGCTGTAGAGGGAATAACCAGGAATCTTGAGTGTACTGAGTAAAAGCCTGACTGATGTATAGAATTTCATGGTTTCACATTGGGCTGTATGGAAAACAGTAGCATTCATTATATAGCTTGACAAAATGTTCATAATTGCAGTTGACTTGCAAATTTCTCTAAAATTACACTTCTGTGAGAAAACAACTCCTTCAATGTGTAAAAATTACCATTCATTTCTTTGGTTTTGACCTCTGTTGATCTTACTAATACTTAGTTATTCTCATATGTTCTAGCCTGGCTGGGAGGGAAAAAAGGGACTTTTAAATTTTTTTATTACATTCCTCCCAGAGATTTGGGGAGATTGTTTTTAAGAGTTGTTATAACAGCGCCCATTAGCTAAGTTAAGGATCTATTCCCGCTTCTATTATAAAACTTTTTCAGGGATTTATTACTCGGCTATTTGAATTCTCTTTGGAATGAAACTTGGCATGAAAGCCCAGATGCTTTTGTGTGTGTGCGCAGATGCATGTGCACACGCGTGTGTGTTTAAAATTGATCAAATTTGGTTACGCATTTTTAAACAATATTTAATACAATAATGTTCAATAAACATTGCTTTCTATTTAACAGTTCTTCTTTAAAACATTCCAGTTTTTAATTTATAACATGAAAACAATAGTCTCAAAGTGATTAATATAAGATCCTCATCTTAAACATAAATAAATAAAAATAATCCCTGACTTTATATACTTGGCCTTCTAATGTTCAGAGTTTGGTTGAGGGAAATATTTTGAATTACTGCAACAACCCATGTAAGTAGATTACTATAAATGTGGTCAGAAGATTTCTATAATTGTTTTTATATGATTCACCAAGTGAAGTTCATCATTTGCTGTTAAGTCTTATACTTGAAATTGCGCTTTGCTCTTAGAAGAGCCAGTGTTGCATACAATAAGGGACAACTTTGGGTGCATATTTTGCTCCTTTCTTTGAAGTTTAGTTCCAAAATTGTGGATTTCAAGTAAGCACTATCTGAACTGTGAACCTCTAATTTTCTTGCACTTTTGTATTCTTGTGGAAACAAATCATCCTGGTTTAAGAAATGCATCCATATTATCTGCCTCTTTCCTTTCCTTTCTCTCTTCCTAGAGAGCCATTCTATCCATTACAGTGCTTTGAGGACCTGCTATTCCCCCAACCCTTTCCTTCATACTTGTGACTGCTCATTGGAACTACCATTCTATTTTCGGCAACACCCATTTTTTTCATGTTCTCTGTGTGTGTGTGTGTATATATATATATATATCTTCCTACCGTATTTTTCACTGCATGCATCCGATGAAATGGATTTTAGCCCATGGAAACTTATGCCCAAATAAATTTGTGAGTCTCTAAGGTGCCCCAAGTATGCCTCGTTCTTCCTTCTGATCTTGTTAACACTTCTCTCAATCGATGGACAGGATGTTGTTGAGGTCATGTCTACACTACACCTATTGAATTCTGGGAAAGGGCCATGAGCCTGCCCTTATCAGAAGGCCCCTCCCCCAATCTAAGGGGAGGAGCCACTAAACCCAGGGTTCAACTAAGCAACTGGGACAACCAATGGTACGCTACAAACATATGTTGACTCAAGTTACATTGGCACACAGCCACTGCAATTAGTACATCGCTGGTGCATGTGCTTACCTGGCTCCTTGCCTCGGTGGTACGTGCACTCTCAGTAGTGCTTGTATCAATGCAGAATGCGGTGCACCATGAGTAGTTATCCCACTGTACAACTCGCCACTGTCCAGCACACTGTCTTTTGGCCCCATCATGCATTTCCAAAACAAATTGCACAGGGGTGACTGAGAGCATGGGGTCAACTTCCCAGTTTGCAAGTGTCTCCATCCCATAATGTTATCTGCATCCCATAATTTTCTTGATTTTTTTTTTTTTTTTAAATCCCACAAACCCACATGGTCCTCCTCACTGTCCACCATCTCTGACAGAAGCATGGAGCCTGCACAGCTGTGCACTATTGTCATGAGCATTGCAGGTGCAGGGTGCACGATCCTGAAATTTCAAGAAGAACCGAATGAGTGGGGAACATGACGATTCCTTGGAGTACAGATTGCTGTGGAATATAGTGACAACCGGTTTTGTAGCATTTACGGAGCAACTGCAGATGGTGGAACACTGCTTTTGGGCCTGAGAAACAAGCACTGACTGGTGGGATCTCATTGTAATGCAGGTTTGGGATGATAAGCAATCGCTGCAGAACTTTAGGATACGCAAGGCCACATTCCTGAATGAGCTCATCCCAGCCCTCTAGCACAGGACACCATAAGGAGAGCTGCACTGACAGTGGAGAAGTGAGTGGCACTGTGGAAACTTTCAATGCCAGATTGCTACTGGTCAGTCAGGAATCAGTTTGGACTCGAGAAATCCACCGTGGGGCCATTGTGATGCAAGTGTGTAGGACCATTAATCGCCTCCTGCTACGCAGGACTGTGACTCTTGGCAATGTGCAGGACATAGTGGATGGACTTGCAGCAGTGGGGTTCCCAAGCTGTGGTGGAGTGATAGATGGCACCAGACCACCTTGCCACTGAATAGATCAACAGAAAGGGCTACATTTCTATGGTTATATAAGCATTGGTAGATCACCAGAACACTTCACTGACATCAGTCTGGGCTGGTCAGGGAAGGTGCATGACACTCGCATCTTTAAGAACACCGGCCTTTTCAGAAAGCTGCAAGGACAGACTTTCTTTCCCAACCAATGGATTCACATTGGGAATGTTGAAATGCCAGTAGGATCCTGGATGACCCAGCTTACCCCTTTCTCCCCTAGCTCATGAAGCCAAACTGCCACCTTGGTAATGCCAAGGAATGATTCATCTACTCACTCACCAGTTGCAGACTGACAGTTGAATATGCTTTGGGTCATTGAAGGGATACTGTTGTTGTTTGCTCATAAGATTGGACCTCAGTGAGAAAAATATCCCAATGATTATAGCTGCCTGCTGTGTCCTGCATAGTATCTGTGAAGCGAAGGGGGAAAAGTTTCCACAAGGGTGGAGGTGGAGCAGCTGTCTGCTGAATTTGAACAGCATATACAAGGACTATTAGAAGAGCTCAACACGGAGCTATACGACTCAAGGGAGGCTTTCAAAGACCGTTTTAACAGTGAGCCAGAGTATAGTGTGGTGTTGTCGTGTGTTCTACCTGGCCCTCCTCTTCTGTGGCCTGGTAGGAATCGTGTGGTGATTGCTGGACATGTAGGAATATAACATTATCAATGCACCTATTAGTTTTGTTTGTGAATGATCCTATGAGTTGGAATTGGTTGCTTTCAGAACTGCTGAGCAGTCAGCAGTATATGTTTTGAACTAATAAAGATGAATTATGTTCCAAATAGAAATTTATTCTGTAACAAAATCCGTGCAAAAAAAAAACCCTTGTGCAATTTAAAAAAAAAAGCATTAAAAACTTAATAAAACTTAATTTTTTAAGAGAACAGAACTTATGGGGGAAAGAACATTCATGTCCATTTCAACTGCGTCTTTCACAGTTCAGTGTATGTGAAGCTGTGATTGTCTTTAATGTTCCCTGGGGTGGAGTGTAGGGATAGTGTGACGACCCCGATGCCATGTGGAATGTTGAGGTGGTGTATAGGGAGCTCCTGATACTGAGTTCACTATGGGCTGCAGAGGGAGGTGAGCCTGGGATTGTTCAGTCTGCAGGTCCACCAGAGTGTGCAGCATCTGTGTTTGCTCCCTGAGAAGCCCCTTTATGTCTGGGTGCATCTCCCTCTCCTTTTCCTGCTGGGACTCCTGGGCCTCTCTCCTCTCCATTCTTTCCTTCTCCACCCTCTTGTCATGACCAGGGCATGGGCGGTCTTACCTATTGATCAGAGCAGGAGACACGCTGGGTCAGATACCAGGAAGTCAGAGTCCGAGACAGGCCAGAGCGCAAACCAGGAGGCAGGCAGGGTCTGGTTACCAGGCGATCGGGAAGTAGTCCTAAGCAGAGAGATCCAGTTGCATGGACAACTTCCTGTTCCTGTGCTGGGTTTATATAGAAGCTGTAAACCAATCATGGCCCCCAGCGTTCTGTCAATTGGAGTCCTCTGTCAGGGTTCAGCTTTTGTTCTGGTACTTGTTAGCAAGTCACTGGGTGGCAGGTTGGAACTTATGAGCTCCTAAGAGCCCTTAGACCAGGATTTAAGACTTGCATTCCCTGATAGCTGTCCAAAGTGTTCATCCTTCAGGCCTGTGCTCAGGGTCCAATGCAGCACTTGCTTACAGGATCTCACTGAATATGTCATCCCAAGTCCTCATCTTTCTCCACCTTATCTGGCTCAGATGTTCTGTGGGTATAGAGGGGGAGACCCTGGAGGCCACAATAGCAGCAGCCACAGATAAAATACACAGAGAGATATCCTTTTCACTATGGAAAGCGAAACTTAAGATGCTGAAATCACTCCCCTTGGTACCCAACAGCTATGAGCACTACCTTCTCTCTGTTGTTTGCGATTGCTTGTGCACATCGACAGTCACAGCGCTAGCCATGGTAAGTATGGCCCGCCTGGGGTTGGGGAAATGAGGAGGGAATTGCTCAGCTTCATCATTCTAGTAGTGTAGGGCAATGGTGTCTGCTGAAGTTATCTGGCATGGAGGAAGAAATAAGGCAGCCCTCCCTGAAAGTCTTTGGGAGTGGATTTCACAGTATCCCCATGAAAGTTTCTTAGCAAACTCTAAGGAGGATTCAAGGGACATCCCTGTGTACCTAAACTGTTCTTCTAGGAGCATCCCTGTGGGTGCTTTACTTTAGGTGTCTTGGCACCCTGTGCCTATAATCATAGATTTGTGGTAGCAGTGCTTGGTTGGGCCGCGCATGCGCCGTAGCCGTCTCATGCTGCTCCGAGTGGTTGCATAGCAATGTGCAGCCAACCATCCCCCAGTTCCTTCTCTACCGCCTTTGGCTTGAGTCAGAGCGATCAGCAGTGCCCTATCTTACCTCAGATAAGATTTATAGTAGTTAGTTCATAGTGATAGTGTTAGCTTAGTTGTAGTTAGCTTCTATATCTATTGCCTGCCTTTAATTTCTTAAATTAAAAAAAAAAAATTCCCCTTTATCTTCCCTATCTATCCCAGCCTCTCCAGCAGACATACAGCCTTTGCCTCAACAGGGTTTACCCCTGGTTTTTTCTCTAAGAGACCAGCTCCCTCAGGCATGCCCGGCTCACCTGGGTTTAAACGCTACCTGACTTGCAGACTATCCATATCGGTCTCTGATGGCCACACTCAGTGTGTCCGCTGCCTCGGTGAGACACATGTTACTCAAAAGTGCAGAAAACTGGTAGCTTGGACAAGAAAAGCCAGGGATCTCCAACTGAAGCGCCTCATGATGGAGAAATCCCTCCGACCAGCTTCTGACCCTGAGTCCAGGTCACCCCCTGGGCGGCCAACAGTAGCCTCTGACAGGGGCTCTGCTTCCACATCGGCTGCTAAAGAGCCTACTCCTAGAAAGGCTACCAAGAAGCAGGCGCAGACATTCCCTCACCGAGAATCACCTAAACAAAAGCAATCTCCAACAGAAAAATCTGCCCTGGTACCAAGAGCACCGAGAGCATCAGACCGCGAGGCACTGGGAACGTCCGGCACTGAGAGTTCCTGAAGAGCTAAAGACCCTGTGCGTGCAGGCTCTAATGGAGGTTCACACACAAAGTGAAACCTTCCAGCATGGCACCCATGGAGCCAAAGAAGATCTCGGCACCGAGCGGTACAATGGCGCCACCTGCTGTACCTGTGCCGCACAGCTCTAAATCCTCGACACCGGTAGCTTCAACTCATGCTCCTGGGCTGTCTACCATGCTGTCTGTCACCGAGCTTCATGTTACCACAGCAGTTCGTGAGACATGCAGACCTGGTAGTGGCTTCAACACCTGAATCTCCTCTACTCAGCACCGAGGTCACCCATCCAGATTGGTACCTAACCAGCTCACTACTCCCTGCAGGTCAGCCCCCCTTCTCCAGTGATGAGGAAGAAGAGGATGATGCAGTAATATATACTCCTCGTCATTCCTCACCAAAGCCAGGACCATATCATCAACAACCACTGCAGATATACGAGGATTGTATGGTCACCCATGGGCACTATCCCTATACCATTCCTACCTAACTGGTCATACTGGGATCCATGGGCAATGTATAACGCCCAAAACTGCAGGTCACCTAGCCTGCCTAGGTCCAGAGCAGCCCTGACCCCTTCACCTACTGTCCTTGCACCCTCTGAAACACAAGAGGGAGACGCTGAGGAACCTGAGGAGACAGCCAAACAGGACACTACACTGCCTACTCACCTCTCATCTTTGTCACCAGATGAAACCATAACGCTACCATCTCCTATTACAGGGGATGATTTCAAATCCTTTCAGGACCTCTTCAAAAGGGTTGCTGACTCTCTAGACATTTCATTGGCACAGCTACCAGAAGCCCAACATAAACTCACGGACATACTCCAGGCAACCCCATCAGCAAAGATAGCCCTGCCGATAAATTATGCTATTATGGAGCCTGCGAAAATCATCTGGCAGAGTCCAGCTACTGCACCACCCTCATGTAAGAGGTCAGACAGTAAGTATTATGTGCCAGCAAAAGGAGATGAATTTTTATTCACACATCCTGCACCAAACTCCTTAGTGATGGAGGCGGTCAATGAAAGGGGGAAACACCACCAGTCCCGAACAACCTCATACAATAAGGATTGGAAAAGATTAGTAGACCTTTTTGGGCGAAAAGCCTATTCATCAGCTATGCTTCAGTTCCACATAGCTAACTATTCGGCCCTGCTGGCTAAATAAGCACACAATCTGTTCTCCAAAATGTCAACCTTTATTTGCCAAACAACAACAAAAAAACAGTACAAAGCACATATTTCTGAAGGGGGTCTCATCTCATCCTCCAGGCTTCCTTTGACTCTGCAGACACAGCAGCATGATTCATCACAACATCCACTGGCATGTGCTGTGCATCCTGGCTCCATCTCTCCCGATTCCCAAGTGAGGTCCAGGCAACAGTTGAGGACTTACCCTTTGAAGGACAGAAATTATTTGCAGACAAAACTGATGTCTCACTGCACACCCTAACGAACTCAAGGGCGACCTTGAAAACCCTTGGCATTTACGTATCTGCAAACGAAAAGATATAGAGCAGGTTTTACAATCAGAGATTCCGGCCTACACTGTACTCCCAGCCACAAAGACAGTAAAACCAACGGCATGAACAAAAACAGAACAGACATTCACAGAACCAAGATCGACCTTCAATGTCTCAACCATCCACCTCCAGACAATCTTTTTGAAGGTGTGGTCGAGGGCACGAGACCTCCGCACTGTCTGATTCCAGAAACTGATACAGTCCCCTGCCCATTCGGACACCGTCTGTCACTTAGTACCCAGTCTGGAACACCATCACAACAGACAAATGGGTTTTAGTGATTATCCAGAAGGGCTACTCCATCCCCTTTATTTCTGTCCCACCTACCCACCCCCCTTCCCCATTCTTCTTCAGGGACCCCTCTCACAAGCACCTGTCATGACAGGAAATAAACCATCTTGTACAATTAGCTGCCGTGGAACCTGTACCATCACAACATGGGGAAAGGTTTTTATTCCCATTACTTTCTAACTTAGAAAAGGACTGGCGGGTGGAGACCCATCCTGGATTTACAAAAACTCAACAGATTCACAAGAACAAATGTTTCAAAATGGTGACTCTAACCACAATAATTCCATCGTCAGAGAAAGGAGATTGGCTTCCGGCCCTCGACCTCCAGGATGCTTATTTTCATATTACCATTCATCTGTCACCCAGAAGATTCCTGAGATTCACCCTAGGGAAACAGTATTTCCAATACAGAGTACTACCCTTCGGCCTTTCCACTGCCCCAAGAGTTTTTCCCAAGGTTCTCTCTGTTGCTGCAGCTCACCTCTGCAGACAAGGGGTGATGATATTTCCATACTTAGATGACTGCCTGATAAGGGCACCAATGTAGCAAGGAGCAATAAATGCCATGCAGAGCATGATAACCCTGATCACGGACCTAGAGTTGCAAATAAATAATAAAAAAGTCCACACTGGTTCCTGTCCAGAAGTTGGAATTCATAGGAGCCTACCTCGAGTGTCTCTCAGGAACAGCAGTGTTACCCCAACAACACTTCCTCACTCTAGTCAACCTAATTTCAGTGATGATGGACAGCCCACAAACATCATGCTTACAACTCTTGGGGTACACATCAGCAGTAACATTTGTTGTAAAACACGCCAGACTCCACATAAGATGCTTACAGGCCTGGCTTCGAACAGTGTATATATCGCACAGACACGCTCTCAACAGATGCCTCACAATGCCACACAGGGTATACGACTCGCTGACATGGTGGACGCAACCACAGAATGTCTGCTCAGGAGTCCCTTTCCAACAAAAAGCTCCAGCCATGACAACCACGACAGATGCTTCCCTAGTTGGGTGGGGGGCACATTTATGCCACAATATGATTCAAGGCCACTGGTGCCCAGCAGAGTCCAACCTGCACATAAACTTATTGGAGTTAAGTGCAGTCTGAAATGCATGTAAGCACTTTCTTCCTTGAATCAAGAAGAATGCCATGAAGATCCTTATGGACTATATAGCATGCATGTTCTATATAAATTGCCAAGGGGGAGCACGATCATACTGCCTATGTACAGAGTCAATACGCCTTTGGAATTGGTGCATCACCAACAACATAGAGATATCGGTATCCTATCTGCCACGATGTCAGAATACAACAGCCGATCAACTAAGCAGGGATTTTTCACAAACCCACGAGGGGGAGATGGATCCTGGAATTCTCAAAACTATATTCAAACTACGGGGGTTCCCCACCATAGATCTATTTGCAACAGCTCAGAATGCCAAGTGCCCACAATATAGCTCCCAGGCCGGATTGGGACACCACTCCTCCTAAAATGGGAGGTACCACTGATGTACGCATTTTCCCCAAATCCAGTCCTAAGCTGAATCATTCACAAGATCAGGCAGGACAAATCCAGGATCATTCTCATTGCACCCACATGGCCCAGACAAATGTGGTTCCATACCTGTGCCAGATGGCAGTGAAACCGCCTCGAACCCTTCCCTCACCTTCTATCTCAAAATGCAGGACGCATCTGTCACCCCAATCTTGCAATACTCCACCTAAAGGCTTGGTTACTCCATGGCTGATAGGGGTCGAGAAGGACTGTTCTGAGGAAGTGAAAGATATACTACTGAACAGTTGGAGACTAAGCACAAGAAAGACGTATATCCATAAATGGAAACGATTCTGCATCTGGTGCCACAGTTGGCCCCCCTACCGAGAATCCTCGACTATATACTGAGGCTTAAAAAATTGGGGCTATCCACAAGCTCCATCAGAGTACACTTGGCTGCCATCATCTCCTTTCACGACAAGACAGACAGAGTCACTATATTTGCTCACCCGATGATTAAACACTTCCTTAATGGCATAGAAAACACTTATCCCACACTAAGAAACCCTACAGCCATGTGGGACCTCAGCCTTGTTCTACATGATTTTATGGGAAAACTGTTTGAACCCCTTGCAACTTGCTCTTTGTTGCACTTATCAGTAAGGGTGGCTTTCCTCATTGTCATCACGTCCGCAAGATGGGTGGGATAATTAGGTGCCCTAATGGCACACCCACCTTATTCAACATTCTTTAAGGATAAAATAATCCTACGACTACATCCTAAATTCATACCCAAAGTCATCTCCCCTTTTCATTTAAATCAACCTATTTACTTACCTGTATTTTTCCCAAAGCCACATGCTGATGAGACGGAGGCCTCACTCTACATGCTAGATGTTCACAGAGCATTAGCTTTTTAAATAGAAAGAACAAAAACATTCAGAAAATTACCTAGACTACTAATTTCCATAACAGAATGCTCGAGGTGCTAAACCAGGGGTGGGCAAACTACGGGCTGCGTCCGGCCCCCAAGCTCCCATTGGGGAGCTGGGTCGGGGGCTTGCCTCACTCCGGCACTCAAGTCAGGGGCTTGTCCTGCTCCACGCATGCCGTGGTTCCGCACGGCCCCCAGAAGCAGTGGCATAGCCCCCCTCCTGCTCCTATGCATAAGGGCAGCCAGGGGGCTCCTCATGCTGCCTCCTCCCCAAGCACTGGCTCTGCAGCTCCCATTGGCCGGGAACCGCAGCCAATGGGAGCTGGAGTGGTGGCGCCTGTAGATGGAGCAGTGCGCAGAGCCGTGTGGCCAGCACTGTGCCTCCGCGTTGGAGCCGGAGGGGAGACATGACGCTGCTTTTGGGAGCTACTTAAGGTAAGCGCCACCCAGAGCCTGCACCCCTGATCTCCTCCCGAGCCCCAACTCCTTGCCCCAGCCCTGATCCCCCTCCTGCCCTCTGAACCCCTTGGTACCAGCCTGGAGCCCCCTCCTGCACCCCAAACCCCTCATCCCCCAACTCCACCCCAGAGCCCGCACCCCCAGCCGGAGCCTCCTCCCGCACCCTGAACTCCTCATTTCTGGCCCCACCCCAGAGCCCGCACCCACAGATGACCCTCACCCCCTCTCGCACCCCAGCCCCCAATTTCATGAGCATTTATGGCCTACCATACTATTTCCATATCCAGATGTGGCCCTGAGGCCAAAAAGTTTGCCCACCCCTGGGCAAAACCATCTCAAAACAGAGACTATCCAAATGGATATCTAGATGTATCCATTTGTGCTATCAAAACCACAATCTGCAACCCCCACCGGGAGGTCACACACACTCCATGAAAGCGTTAGCAACATCTGTGGCCTATCACTGATATTTGCAAAGCAGCTACCTGGATATTAGCTCATGCTTTCACTAAACACTATGCTTTAGAACAACAATCAGCAGCAGATGCTCAGTTTGGACTTATGGTGTTATCCGCCATCAGTAGACCAACTCCAAAGCCCTTCTCCTCCACTGAGAGGCACTGCTCAACAATCACCTAAAGTGGAGCACCCACAGGGACACTCCTCGAAGAAGAAGAGGAGGAGAAGGTTACTCACCTTATGCAGTAATTGAGGTTCTTTGAGATGGTTGTCCCTGTGGGTACTCCACTACCCTCCCTCCTTCCCTCTGCTTCGGAATTTTCACACCGATTCTCTGAGGTAGAGAAGGAACTGGAGGACGGTTGGCTGCGCACCGCTATGTAATCACTCGGAGTCACGCGTGCGGCCCAACCAGGCAATGCTACCACAAATCTCCAATTGCTAAGATGCCTAAAGTGGCGCACCCACAGGGGCAACCATCTCGAAGAACCTCGGTTACTGCACAAAGTGAGTAACCTTCTCTTCCACATGCTCTTCTCCCCAGTCTCCCCTGCCCCCCATCTAACTCTAGAGGGGACTGAAAAGCAGATAGTAATGCTACCGCTCTTGGTGGCAGCAGTACACTTCTCACATGAGTAAATTAATGGAAAGTCAAAAGATGTGTTCTGCTACTTTGGGGGTGCCATCCCTGTAATTGAAAAATTTTCTACACTCTTACCCAAGGTTCCTTCCCCTGCATTGGGCTTGATTGGCTAGGCTGAGATGAAATCAAAAGCAGGTCCTGGCTCACTGCACAGCTGGATCGCCCTGTCGCCTGTTCCCCATACTCCTCCTCCTATTCCTTGTCCACATCCTCCTTGCTGTTCATGGCAGAGACCTGTGGCTCAAGCTCCTCGGAGGTATCCACAGTGGTGTGGGGGCGGGGGGGGGGGGGGGGAGGGTTTGGCAGGGTCTCTGCCAGATATGGTATGCAGCTCTTGGTAAAAGTGGCAAATCTGCGGCTCAGCACCAGATTGATCGTTGGCCTCCCTGGCCCTTCTGGTATGTCTGCCGCAGTTCCTTGGCTTTCAGTCTGCTACTGATCCCTGTCATACTCCTTCACTTGCATCCCCTGAGCAATCTGCTCGTAGTTGTCATTGTTTCAATGGCTAGTTTGGAGCTGTGCCTGCAGTGCCCCTTCTTCCCACTGGCCCAGCTGGGCAGTTGCACTCAACAACGGAGAGTTGCTAGGTGTGCTCACCAAGCCAGGCAATCAGGAAAAGGAATTTTTGAAAATTCGCAGGGCTTTAAAGGGGAAAGGGGCTTCCAGTCTCCATGACTGCTGAGCAGTGGAGTTCACAATGGTTACCAGAGTGGTCAGTGTGGGGCATTGTAGGACAGCTGATGTTGGATAGTTAGGGTCAACATAAGTTATTCAGTGTCTACACTCAAACTGCATCAATCTAAGTACATTGACCATGGGTCTCTGCTGCTCAGGGAGGCGGTGTTACTTGCCAGCCCAGCTGGGAGCTTACATCGGTGGAAGACAAATATAAGTGTAGACACATGCACAATTAGATCAATGTAAGCTGCCTTGCATTGACCTAATTTTGTAGCGTAGTCTAGGTGTGAGTATAAACAGATACTCAATTCTCTTTCCTTGGTGCTAAGCATGCTACTTCTGCAGCATTCCGAGAACTGGTTGGCCAGTGACATACTTGTACGGGCAATGAGTTGGGTTTCCTGTACTGTAGTGCAGATTGCCACCAATAGCCAGGAGTAGTTTTTATATAGCCAGAGGCCTAACTTTTAAACAGGGACTGTTATGACTCTTTAAATGACTGTCATTAGAGGCATACTGGATTGAGTTGAATCTGTATGCAGTGGTGGTTTAGCTGTGTTGGTCCCAGGGTGTTAGTGACAGAAGATGGGTGAAGTCATATCTTTTATTGGACCAACAACCTGAACTTTGAATGTATTCCTTTTTGTCAATTTACGTTAGATCCTTGATGATGTAACTTATGGTGAAAGACCTGGGGCTTTTTTCCATACTTCAAATACTTTCCCCTGTGTATAGGAACTTTGTGTGTCATGGTAATTCTTCTTCTGCTTAAGCAAGGCAGGATTTGACATCATTCAAAGCTTGTCAGCTCCACTGCTGAGTCCTATCAGAGTGGCTATAGAGTAAAACGAGGTGGTTTTTAATCCCTGTCTTTGACTGGAACAAGGGAATGTCCCAATTGCTTCAGGAACAATTGAAGAATTGGAAGGAACTTAATACTTTGACTGTCTTACATTTATTTAAATTAGTATTTATATAGTTTAACTATCTTTAAGTTTTTTCTTTGAGCGATTTTTTCAGATTGAATTATATTTTTTCAATCCATAAAGAAATGTCCATACACAGGACTAAAACTGAGGATGTGGAACTGTTAACCTTTGTTTCTCATAGCTAGGAATATGGTGTTACCTAAAATTACAAAAACTTGTAATTACTACCAGTTAAGTCTCATAATTTCCTTTTTCATTTGTTTCCTACCACACTGCCGTCATTCTCACGCTTCAAAACTATTGCAAATTATCCATAGCACTTAACTTCTGAGAGTTTAGAATCTCACAGCTTACTACTACTATGGCCTGGTCTAAACACAGTTTTGTAGCAGTTTTGGGGATAACATTTTTTTTAACTCATAGTTATATTGGCACAAACTCTGTTGTGGACACTGTAACACTGGTATAAAGGTATAAGCAGTATAGCTTATTCCCCTTCCCATATTGGGAATAAGCTGTAGTGATACAAGCACATTTATGCTGATATAATTGCATCCATACTAGGAAGGTTATACTACTTTAACTATACTAGTATGGCTGGGTCTACACTACAGCGGGGGTCCGACCTAAGATACGCAACTTCAGCTACGTGAATACCGTAGCTGAAGTTGCGTATTTTAGGTCGGCTTACCTGCCGGTGAGGACGCGGGAAAGTCGACCGCTGCCGCCGACTCCGCTGCCGCCTCTTGCCGAGGTGGATTTCCGGAGTCGACGGCAGAGCGATCAGGGATCGATTTTACCACGTCTTCAGTAGACGCGGTAAGTCGATCCCCGATAGACCGATTGCTACCCGCCGGATCGGCGGGTAGTGAAGACATGCCCTATGATTAAAGGAGAACAACTTTTGTATGTAGACAAGCCCTTAGATAAAAAAAAGAGATGTTACTACAGGTCACGTGTGCTGCTTACTTCATTGGCCGGTGAAACAAGCTCACTATGTGGGTACCCATCCTTGTGATTTTTGGTGGAAATTTCTTGTTTTGATGAACTCACCAAATCATGAAGTTGTTTGGGTTCTGAGTAAGAGTACGTTATTGAAGTTCAAAGAAAAGTAGTGATTTTGATACACTTATCTAAATGCTGATCTTATGTTTTAAAGTGTTTTCTTCAGCTATAATAACCAAGAATGGGTTTTTAATCTTTTACTTCTCATATTTGTAAATTATGCTTATGCTGTACTTTGGTAAACAGGATTTACTCAATTAATCAAATTTACAGATTAGTTTCTTTATTGATCACAACTGTTTCATGCTGAAGATCAATGCTAATATACTTTAAATCTTTAATTGCTAATCCTTTTTTTTTAAATTAACATTGATGTTTGTTGGTATAATCCCTACTAATATAGAATTTAATTTGTTTGGTGCAGTGAAGTACTTTCTGATATCACTTAATGCATTCATGGAAGTAAAAGACCACTAAGTAAGCAATTAATTTGTTTTCTATTTAAAAAAATGAGAATGGTGCACTTTAGCAAAAGAATTCATGATGAGTTCAAGTTAATGTGTTCAAACAACCATGTTTTTGTGTGATGTATTTATTTATATATTTGTTATATATAATGTAGAATGATATAGTGTGTATGGCAATAAAATCATTGAAGTTTGAAATAGGTGGACATTAATCCTGCCTTAAGTGAAAAGCTCAATGCCACCTTAATTATGGAGTTGCAGTAGACAGCTTTAATAATGTTTCCTCTGTTATAACTTGTCATATAAACCCTAGGATTTGTCAGTAAGTACAACTAAGAACAAAATAGTGGGTAGGGTGTTTTTTTTGTTTTGTTTTGTTTATACACCTTCACCCCACCTTGCTCTGTTTAATGATTGGATAAACTGTGCTATTTTTGCATTTTGTAATGTATACAAGAAAAGATACCACATTTCCATTCTTTTAAATGTATTATAGGTGGGCTAGTAGTGAGCCCTATATTTGGTTGTCTAACATTTTTCATTATCAAAGATTCTTGAACTTTTTTTGGGTGGGGAGAAGGAGGGAGTTGTTTTATTTTTGTTTTTGAGAAGCTTTAACATTTCCATGCTTTGCAGCAAACCATTGAAATTTGGCAGTAATAAAGCCCTTGGCCTAGACAAGTGCCTTTTCTTTGTCACGGGAAATTCCATTTGAGCTTAGCTGCGTTGTAAAAGTGTTAAAAACAATCATTTTTCTTCTTTCTCTCCAGTTATTTTGGCATCCTTCCAATTTTTTTTTATTTTTTTAAAGGAACTGAACGTGGACTTTGGAAAATGCTGGGCCCATTCTGCCACCAAAGCTATTGCAGCTGTGTACTGGGAATACTTGGGATTTATTTTTACCTCTTTCCCTTTTTTTAAGGAAGCTTTTGTGTACATAATTACATTAAAAGAAAGTTTATTTAAGGTTGCATAGTCAAACACTTGAAACCTTATGAAATGCCAAATTTACAGTTACCCATGCATCTTGGTTTATTGCATCCCTCCACCAATTGTATGGGGCTGCAAATGGTATTAAATACAGTTTAGTATGTAATAGAAACTTCATCCTTAGACTGCCTGTAAATTGTTTTTAATACATTAAATAGAACATCTCTAACTGATTTTATTTTTAATTTTGTTTTGCTAAGGGCAGTCCTACTTATTAATTGCGTAAATATGTTTGAAATCTATTCAGTTATCCAAACCTGTGGAAAAACATTTCACATCTCTGGTAACGTTGGGAACACCTTTGTCCCAGGATCCCTCTCTGACTGAAGACGCAGCATAAATTGGTGGTGCAAAGGCCACTCACTGCTAACTTCTACCTTGCCTTCATTATGAAAAAAGTGCATTCATAACCTGCGGTAGCTAACTTGAGATCAAATCTTAGTGCAGTGGTCCACAACTAGGAATACTCGTACCTCTGGGGGTACGCAGAGGTCTTCCCGGGAGTACATCAACTCATCTAGATATTTGCCTAGTTTTACAACAGGCTACATGAAAAGCACTACTGAAATCAGTACAAACTAAAATTTCATACAGACAATGTCTTGTTTATACTGCTCTATATACTATATCAGTGTTTCTCAACCTGGGAAGGGGGTCATGATTTATTTGATAATTATATGGTAAAAATGAGAAAGTAAGCAATTTTTCAGTAATAGTGTGCTGTGAAATTTTGTATTTTTATTTCTAGTTTTGTAAGCAAGTAGTTTTTAAGTGAGGTGAAGCTTGGGGTACTTAAGACAAATTAGCCTCCTGAAAGGGGTACAATAGTCTGGAAAGGTTGAGAACTAGTGAACACAAAGCAGTTAATAGTTTTGTTCACATGAATTATCAAGTTGAGTTAAAGCCTATTAACACATGTGAAAACTACAGACTGCCTTGCCCACTAGTATTTTACCTTGAGTTGTGAACACATTTTTCATAGTAAAGATAAGGCTTTTGGTAAGTCCCACTCTGGTTAGAAGCTTTCTGTGTCAGCAGCACTTCTTCCCCATACTGGGCAGTGCAGGCACTGCTGTCTGCTGTGGAAGATTTTATCTGAGACCTTGTGTCACATTCTGTTGTCTCCTTAGGCTGCAGCTGCTGTAGAGCTTCCCTTGAGCCCTTAGCACTCTATGGGTCATGACAGAGCACCTCATTTTATCCTGTGCAGCTTTAACAATCTGATTGTGTGAGGTGGGGAGTGACCTCAGCTCCTGTTGAGTCCACTGGGATCTGAGGCTGCTTGGCATCACACTGGAGGCATTTGGCTCTTTGCAGGATTTGGTGCTAAACCAGGGAGGGTCTGGTCCTGAGAAATGAAGTGACAACTTGGTTTAGGTTAGTGGGAGAGTCAAGTGCCTGACCCATCTTAAATCAGACGTTTAGTGATGGATATTCCTGGGTACAATTTTTTAAAGTTTAAGTTAGTCAGCTTTGGCTCCTGTTGGTTCTCAAGCAATAAAAATAAAATGCAATCAGCAATACAGGCTTTCATTTTATTTTATGGTTTAAATTATCACATGGAAAAAAAGAGCCTTAAGCTATCTAGTTTTCTATATACGAAATATTGTAGATTTAGCTGTTGTTTGAGGTAGATGAGAACTTTGCATGTGCTGAAGCACCAACCTAAAACTGCTTATTTCTAGTGATAAACAGCAGACTTTTGCTGAAGTGTCTGCTTGTTGTATTTTAATGGCATACTTGTCAACATGTAGCCTTAGAATATAGACACCATAGCAACAGTTTTAACACAGTCTCTTTAAAAGCATCATTGTGTGGAGCACAAATAGGAACATCTTGACTTTTGTAGTCTTTTAATCTACTTAAAGAAATGCTTTTCAGTCCAACAAAAAGCATATTTTTGGATCTTGTTGAACATCTGTCTCAGTCTCAGAACAACTTGGAATAAAGAGAAAAAAGTTACAGCAGGTCCTCAAAAGCCATCCTAGTAGTTGTAAGGAAAACATAAGTCATTCAGTCAAGAGACAATTATAAACTTTTAAAGTCGGCATGTAAACAGCATTAGTATTTTAATATTGATTTGAATCAATAAATTAGAGGACTCCTGAAAATATGGATACTGAAAGTTCACATTCCAGTGTTGTTTAACAAAATGTGTTTTGTTTGAAGTGCAGTCTCACTCCAATACCGCCAGGTGCTAAAGCACCTGCCTAACTTTAAGCACTTGAATAGTGCATAGGTGTCAAGTTCCATGACTTCAGAGTCATGCCTAAAATCTGTTCATTGATGAGTGTGGCATAATCACCCCCTAATCAAGTGAACACATGCAACCAATCTACTTCTTACTCACTAGTTACTTAGATTTCAAGTTCTTTAGGGCAGGGACCATCTTTCTGTTACATATATGAACACCATGGGGCCCTGATCTGTAACTGGGGCCCCTAGGCACTACTTCAGTACAAATAATAATTCTTCTGATTTTACCAACTAAGGGGGACTAATGGCACTTTTAAAATTGTACGTGTAGATTATCACTTAGACATTTAAATTGATCTTGGATAAGGAGTTTGAAAATATGTCTGAAATCCTTTTTGATTTGTGGAATGGACACCTATAGTTGTATTTTACAAAATTTGAAGTAATGAATAAACTAATATTCTGCCTCCAATGAGTCTATCTCACCTCTATACCAACACCAACTTCCCTAGAACTACTGGGAAGAAGATAAGAAACTGAAAGATTGTATACCGCTGATGGCATACAATGAGAGGATACTGTCATAGACTGTCACTCATTGTTGAAAGCCTTTTGGAAAACTTGGAAGGAGAGTACAACAATCTAGGTTCATGATAGGGTGAAGAGCTAAAGGAATTGGAGACAGTTGTGAAGATGAGGGTCATTTTCTACTTAATTGTTAGCAGGAACCTGATGAAGTATTTGAAGGTGAGATTTTCAAAAGTGTGCTTAGCTTTTGCTTAACTCTGCTCCATTGAAATCAAAGGGACTTTTACCACTGACTTCAATGGAATCAACAGGCTTTTGAAAATCCCACCCTTAGAGTTTTTTGCCATTTCAGGCTGGCAAATAAACCAATCTGCAGAGTTGATCATAGGTAACACACTTGAAGAATATTCCCAGGCTCAGGGAAGAGGCAGTCTGCCCACACACGTTTTGTTCACAGAACATATTTAGCAGTGAGCCAATTTCCTGATCTGGCACAACCTTCACAATTTTATTTTTCACTGGAATCCTAAAGGCCTTCATTTTCGGTTTTTCTTTTATTTTTTAAAATGTACTGGGAATTTATCAGTAAATATTCCCAATTTTTGAAAAATGGGTGAAAATGGGTAAAAACTGAACAAAGGGCAGTGGGTAAGGGTGGAAGAGGGGTGGGATTTATGATGTAGCAGTTGAAAAAGACGTCTGCTCCCTGTGGCCTTGTCACTACAGTGGTTGGGTGGTCTCAGCTGCTGGTACCTGGCTCCCTGACCGTCTTGTTTCCCATTACACAGAGAAAGCTGACAGGGCCATATTCAAGGGCTGGAGTTTGGAGTGGAATAGAAGGCTGCACCCTGTAAATACTGGCCTCTCTTCTGGACATAACTTCCTCCTGACCCTTCAGCACAGCCCTGTCCATTTCCCCTATGGGGCCATGCTGAAGGGCCAGGATCAGGAGGGGAGCTGACAGTTGCACCCCATAAGCAATGGTGCCTCTGCTGGCCATAGTCCCCTGCTGACCTCTGCCCCTCAGCACAGTCCTATCCGCTTCCCCTGAGAAAATTCTTGGGTCCTGAAAAAGCCAAAATCCGGGTGAAAATCAGTAAAACCCAAATACCAGCTTTTCGAAACCTGGAAAATTTTTGGTAAATACAGAAAATCAGTCAATACTAAAAACAAAGGACCTTCTTTTAACTGATGAATTTTGACTTCTTTATGTGCTGCTTTAGTTCTTTTTCTAATACAATTTAAAATATCTAAATATGTTAACGTTTTTAAAACTAAAGACTGAAGGTGTTTGAATTTTTGGTCTCACCCTTAAAGCATAAGATAATGCTTCTTTCCAATACAACCATAGACATTTTTTGACATTGGAATTATTAGAAATCCCAGTGAAACTTGTTTTAAATGAATCTTTGTTATGCTATGTTGACAGTTTATATAGAGCCCTTAAAATCTTAAACTGTCCATGTATGCTGAAGTTCCCTTAAAGGGTTTAGTGTAGCTAAGATTTAGCATACGGCAATAACCTCCTTTGTCAACTGCAGTTATAGAATGTGTCCATCCAACTGACAAATCTCTCATCCTAACTATCTGTGTGGTTCCAGACTCTAGGCCTTCCTGCATATTTCCTCTAATGTGAAGGAAGTTTCTTTGTGTTCTTGGAATAGTGAGAAGGGAAACTTTGCACTTGGATGCCAATAACATTTCCTTTGGTCCCATTGCTCTTAATGAAGCACAGTCTGGAGAAAGTTCCCTGAATCAGACTAATGTTGTGAATTCAGTCTACTGTCATTCAACACTTTGTGTCCTCCCAAGGTCAATACCTGTGGTTGGGGCTGCAAAGAACTTGCCCTAGTGGCTGGAAAAGTTTCTTTTAGATTGAAAATAAGGGTCTGATTACTTACCTCTGCTAGCATTGCTGGATTGAACTAGCAAAGTTGAAGGTAAGGGCCTCTTGCTAGTTAGGATCTGAGACATTTTAGGAACCTTTGTTTTTGTTGCGTTGAGGAGGTTTGACAATCCAGGCCATGTATTTGGAAATGTTGTTCTTGACTTCATTAATATAAATCAGTCCCTACAGGTCAGAGTTGAAGAGAGTGAGCAATTAAAGCAGCTTTGGGAGGATCATCATGGTCTATTTTCAGTCTGGTCACCTAATGCTGAGTTTATCCTGCCACGAAAATGAACATTGTAGCAAAAGAGAGTAACGGTTCTTTTAATGAGGTATTTAGATATGATGATGATGAATGTGGCATAACTTCTTAAATAGATAGAACCATGAGAGTTTCCCACTTTTTTGTTTTTCTCCATTTCCATCCAGTCTGGCAATTTGGAAGGGGCCTCAAAGTCTTTTAATTTCCACTGATATTTTTGTGAGACCTGATCTGACACACTCAACTTTGGGAGAGTGTCTTCCACTAGTGATAGCTTTCCCGAAGACCAGGAAATTGCCTTCTTGATGCTTATGGTATCGAAAGCAGTTCAAATTTGGGGTCCTGGCCAGGAACCAAACTTTTCTTATGGTAAATAACGGCAGTTAGTAGCCTGACTGCTCCTCCAAACAGCCTTCCCTCAATTATGGGTGTAAGTAGATGGGCACTCTTTTCTCTGCTTGGAATGGTGGATGATATATGTGGCTGGTTGCTTAGACTGATATCAGAGAGCTCATGGTGAGGGAAATTTCAGCTGATCACCACTTTTCAGAGAACTCATTAGCATTGGGTCCACCAGTTACTACCATTGTGGAGACCTTCCCAGTGGACAGGTCAGCTATCACAATCTGATGCAGCAGAGTTTTCTGTTCCTTTAATAATAGATCATCCTGGTAAAGTTGGATGGGTTTGGTACTCTCATTCTGACGAACTGGTGCTCAGTAAAGGGATAGTGTGTCACCTGTACACATACCATTTCAGGTTGGCTCTCTGGCCTTTGAGGCCACTTTATCACAAGAAGTCTTCCTTTAACATAGGAAAGAGATAATGTTGGTGGCATTGATTAGCACTGTAAAATAGGATGTTTGAAAACTACCTTGTTATAGCAACAGTTACAGAACTAGTGAAACTTGGCTCTTCCTCCTAAACTCATTATATTTCTCTGTTCATGACAATATTAACTCTACAACTTTGCAGATGTGCATTATATGATAGCTTCTTTCAGTGCACAGTGGCATTACACTAGGAAATCTGCACTATTGAAACTATTTACTTCATATATATACTCTTGTATAATGCACATGTGCAAAGTTTGTGTGTGTGTGTGTGTGTGTATGTATGTATATATATATATATATATATATATATATATATATATAATATAAAATTGTGCATGCAATACAGTTGTATGCAAGACTATCAGTATTTTTGCCAGGCATTGCATAAACAGTAAAAATGTTTTGATTGGCAACATGCAATCTATTCTGATATCCCCTGTAAATGTTTGTGAGCATCTCTATATCAAATGCAGTTCAATAATTCTTACCCTTTCTAGGTTACCATGACCCTCTTCTTCACTGTTATAATACAGGGTTTATTTCCCATAACTGGCTTATCTTGGTAACCTGATAATAATTGATATTCTGGTATGGAAAATTGAGTACAAATTTTGCAACCATTCAGAAAACTGAGGCTTGAAAATGATATCAGCATTGCCTGCACATAATTTTTAATACTGAATTAAGTTTCCAATTAAAAATTTTAAAAGATAAAGAAAATGCTATTTTTATTCCAGCTTTAGGGCATGGATGAAATCCTTTGGAAGAAAAAAGTGTCAGTCCAAAACTGTGTTGGATGGGTGTATGGTGTGTATATGTATGTGTGTGTGTGTATGTGTATATATATTATATATATGTGTGTGTGTGTGTGTGTGTACACACATGCTATTCTCAGGCAGATTTTATATTATATATAAAACCTGCCTGTCTGAGAATAGCATGATCTGAAACACATTTGTGCTAAAAGGCCAGAGACCTAGAGGATAATTAGAAATGTTTTTCCATGGTGGATTATTCTGAGCAGTATTTTCCAGACATGTCATGTAGTATGGCAGGCAGGCTGGCTTGCTTACCTGTGGCAAGATGATATTAACAGTTTATAATTTAATGTTTAGGACATGCAAAACCATTGTCTAAATAGCAGCCAGAACTGTTGCCATCTTCCCAACATCAGGTGATCAGTTTGTTTTTAACATTTAAATTACATATAGCTCAACTGTATACAGTTAACTGACCTTTCTGTAGTACAGCATTATTCTGTAGGGGTTGCAGCATTTTGACACACATTGTGCATATCTTTTAGGTTGTGAGAAACCAAAGCACGTCCCATGAGGCTGCTTGTTTGTGGCATAGCACAGCTTTGGTGTCAAACCAGTCACAAAACAGGCGTGAGACACACCTCTCATTTTACTAACAGACATGATATACAATGCTGTTCCTTCCATCCCTCCCCATGCCAACCCTTTTTGAAACATCAAATTTTGAGTAAGCAATTACTGTTGTTTGTACCTCTATTGCCTGATGATGTAAAACAATCACAAGAAAATTTTTTCCATTTTCCTTATCCCAGAAATGTGAGGTTTCAAAACATGTCTAAAGTTCAGGTATCATTTTCTCACTTTCTTTGTGCTGTGAGATGGGTCTTGTGTTTTGAAATTTGAGTACTGTACTGGTCTGAAGAAAATCAGTATATATTTCCTTTAAATTACATGGATAGTGTTGGTTCAAGATTCTCTTACAGATGATATCTCATAAGTTTGTTTTTTAGTTTATTGGCATGAAGTCCTCTAGGGAATGAAACAGAAATTTCTCATTTAGTTAAAAGAACTGAAGAATCATATGAAAATGCGTTGTAGCCAGCTCCCTATTGACCATACATCTAAAGAGGCTCCAGGAGTTCAAGTTATTCCATGTACGGTTGGCGTTAATTTGAGATCAAACCTTTTCCTCCAGATTCATCTGTTTCATATGATATTTTACAAATTAGCATTGGTTATTTTGACTGTTTCTACCCACTTTGGTGAAATCATACTTTCAGGCCTCTTTTAAACACAAATACAGATCAGGATTTTCCACTTCCATAAGGCTGGCATGTACTCTCAGTTAAGTGCTTATAAACCTGTATCAGTAATTCAATATGATGAGTATTCATAGTGTAGCTCTGATGAGAATTGAAGAATGTCTGATGGCAATCCATCTTTATCCACCTGGCTATCATTTAGCTAGCCTTTACCATACTGCTTACATATATGGCAATAAGTGCTTTATAAATTAATTAACATTGTGGCATCACCCATAATAAGAATTTTCTAAAGTTGTGTTCTGCTACTTTACTATCAGGAAGTTGTTACACATGTGCCTTGAAAGATTGGGTACACTCATGGCTGTGAACCCATGGTGTTTCAGCTGAAAAAACAAGTTGAAATTCTAAGTGAAATCAGAGCTCAATTTTTACTCCATTATTCTCAGAGACTGTTTTCTCTGTTAAATAGCCATGCCATATGACACGGTGCTGTTGGTGAGGGATTCAAGAATGAGCAGAAGCTTTCCCCACTACCCCAATAGGAGCAGGTAAACTTATATTGTGGAAACTCTGCTTTTGCTTAATCTCCTGTGTTTCTAGTGTGTGAAAATGTATTGCCAATATTACAGTATTTCACTAACCCCTCCAATTCAAGGGATGCTAAATTAATTTAAATAGCGTTCCTTTAAAATAAAAAGTTTGAGCTTTTATTTTCATCATGAATCTGGTCAGTTTGCGGTATTCAGAAATAATGGAAAATATCAGCATTATGATTTTCTGTCCTCCACTAAAGTCTCTTCACGATGGGATATGTGTGTGTGTGTGTATTTGTATGTCATATTGTATTACAGTAAATCAGATCTAACTGAAATTTAATAATATAGAGAAGTAATGGGTTGCTGAACCACTTATCTCCTGTTATACTAGTGAAGGATTTGCAGTGTATCATGCATCTCTCTTTGGTTTCATTAACAGTTGGAGACTGGCAAACCATTATATTTAAAAAAAAAAAAAAAAAAAGCATCGAGTATAGAATAGATAAATCAAGCATGATTTCAGATCATGAAATTCTTCTTGCCATAATCTGTTGGCCTAGAAAATTGGATTCCATTACTCTTCTGAATTGGAGGCATCAAGTAGACAGTCAAACCGTAATTCTTGATCATTTGGGCTAGCATAATTTATTTCTGTATTGTGCAACTGTGTACTAATATTAACGTGTGGTTAGAATATGAAAAATGACTCTGAAAAAATGGCATCATGAACTTCCATGTTTATTGTTTCTCAATGACTCCAAATCAAATTTGCTCAGTTTACAAGTAAAATAAAAGCTTTTCTAACTGGCAGCCTAGAAAACTTATTCTGAGATGTGAAAATCAAGCTGTATTCTTTCTGACTCATAGATCACTACCACTAATAAGAACATAAGAACGGCTGTACTGGGTCAGACTAAAGGTCCATCTAGCCCAGTATCCTGTCTTCTGACAGTGGCCAATGCCAGGTGCCCCAGAGGGAATGAACAGAACAGGTAATCATCAAGTGATCCATCCCATCGCCCATTCCCAGCTTCTGGCAAACAGAGGCTAGGGACACCATCCCTCTCCATCCTGGCTAATAGCCATTGATGGACCTGTCCTCTATGAACTTATCTAGTTCTTTTTTGAACCCTGTTATAGTCTTGGCCTTCACAACATCCTCTGGCAAGGAGTTCCACAGGTTGACTCTGTGTTGTGTGAAAAAATACTTCCTTTTGTTTGTTTTAAATCTACAGCTTATTAATTTCATTTGGTTACTCTTAGTTCTTGTGTTATGAGAAGGAGTAAATAACACTTCCTTCTTTACTTTCTCCACACCAGTCATGATTTTATAGACCTCTGTCATATCCCCCCTGAGTTGTCTCTTTTCCAAGCTGAAAAGTCCCAGTCTTCCTAATCTCTCCGCAGCCATTCCATAACCCTAATAATTTTTGTTGCCCTTTTCTGAACCTTTTCCAATTCCATTATATCTTTTTTTGAGATGGGGCCACCACATCTGCACACAGTATTCAAGATGTGGGTGTACCATGGACTTATATAGAGGTAATATCATATTTTGTGTCTTATCTATCCCTTTCTTAATGATTCCCAACATTCTGTTTGCTTTTTTGACTGCTGCTGCACACTGAGTGGATGTTTTCAGAGAACTATCCACTATGACTCCAAAAACTTTTTCTTGACTGGTAACTGCTAATTTAGACCCCATCATTTTATATGTATTGTTGGGATTATGTTTTCCAATGTGCATTACTTTGCATTTATCAACATTGAATTCATCTGCCATTTTATTGCCTAGTCACCCAGTTTTGAGGGATCCTTTTGTAGCTCTTCGCAGTGTGCCTGGGACTTAACTATCTTGAGTAGTTTTGTATCATCTGTAAATTTTGCCACCTCACTGTTTACCCCATTTATGAATATGTTGAATAGGACTGGGCCCAGTACAGACCGCTGAGGAACACCACTATTTACCTCTCTCCATTCTGAAAACTGACCATTTATTCCTACCCTGTGTTTCCTATCTTTTAACCAGTTACCAATCCATAAGAGGGCCTTCCCTGTTATCCCATGACTGCTTACCTTGCTTAAGAGCCTTTGGTGAGAGACCTTGTCAAAGGCTTTCTGAAAATCTAAGTACATTATATCCACTGGATCCCCCTTGTCCACATGCTTGTTGACCCCCTCAAAGAATTCTAGTAGATTGGTGAGGCATGATTTTCTTTTACAAAAACCATGTTGATTCTTCCCCAACAAATTATGTTCATCTATGTGTCTGACAATTTTGTTCTTTACTATAGTTTCAACCAGTTTGCCCGGTACTGAAGTCAGGCTTACTGGCCTGTATTTGCCGGGATCATCTCTGAAGCCCTTTTAAAAAATTGGTGTCACATTTGCTATCCTCCAGTCATTTGGTACAGAAGCTGATTTAAATGATAGGTTAAAGACTACAGTTAATAGTTCTGCAATTTCACATTTGAGTTCCTTCAGAACTCTTGGGTGAATACCATCTGGTCCTGGTGATTTATTACTGTTTAGTTTATCAGTTTGTTCCAAAACCTCCTCTAATGACACCTCAATCTGGGACAGTTCCTCAGATTTGTCACCTAAAAAGAGTGGCTCAGGTTTGGGACTCTCCCTCACATCCTCAACCGTGAAGACCGATACAAAGAATTCATTTAGTTTCTCTGCAATGGCCTTATCGTCCTTGAATGCTCCTTTACCATCGCAATCGTCCAGTGGCCCCATTGGTTGTTTAGCAGGCTTCCTGCTTCTGATGTACTTAAAAAGTAATAGCAAAAAAAATTTTGAGTCTTTAGCTGTTCTTCAAATTCTTTTTTGGCCTTCTTAATTATATTTTTATGCTTCATTTGCCAGGGTTTATGCTCCTTTCTATTTTCCTCACTAGGATTTAACTTCCACTTTTTAAAAGATGCCTTTTTGCCTCTCACTACTTTTTACTTTGTTGTTTAGCCACGGTGGCACTTTTTTGGTTCACTTACTATGTTTTTTAATTTGGGGTATACATTTAAGTTGAGCCTCTATTATGGTGTCTTTAAAAAGTTTCCATGCAGCTTGCAGGGATTTCACTTTTTGCGCTGTAGCTTTTAATTTCTGTTTAACTAACTTCCTCATTTTTGTGTAGTCCCCCTTTCTGAAATTAAATGCTACAGTGGTGTGCTGCTGTAGTGTTTTCCCTGCCACAGGGTTGTTATATTTAATTATATTATGGTCACTATTACAAAAGCGGTCCAGCTATATTCACCTCTTGGACCAGATCCTGTGCTCCACTTAGGACTGAATCAAGAATTTCCTCTCCTCTTGTGGTTCCAGGACTAGCTGCTCCAAGAAGCAGTCATTTAAGGTGTCAAGAAACTTTATCTCTGCATCCCATCCTGAGGTGACATGTACCCAGTCAATATGGGGATAGTTGAAATCCCCCATTATTATTAAGTTTTTTATTTTAATAGCTTCTCTAATCTGCCTGAGCATTTCACAGTCACTATCATCATCCTGGTCAGGTGGTCAGTAATATATCCCTACTGCTGTATTCTTATTATTCGAGCATAGAATTACTATCCTTAGAGATTCTGTGGAACAGTGGGTACATTTAAGATTTTTACTTCATTTGATTCTACGGTTTCTTTCAGTAATAAAGATTCTGCTTGATTTGTGAACCAGGAAATACCCAGCTCACTTTACCTTAGCAGTGAATGCCATCATGTAGAATTTCTCATTCCTTATGTATCATTTGCTTTTCGCTAAACTATTTCCAATAGAGATAGGGAAGTATTAATGACATTGTACGAGGCATTAGTAAGACCTCAACTGAAATACTGTGAACAGTTCTGGTCGCCCATGTTCAATAAAGATATGTTTAAAGAAAACCGGTGCAGAAAAGGATGATCAAGGGAATGGAAAACCTGTTATGCAAGAGGAGACTAAAAGAGCTGGGTTTGTGTAGCCTAGCAAAGTGAAGCCTAAGGGGAGATGATTGCTCTTTGTAAATCTATCGGGGGTGAACACCAGAGAAAGAGAGGGGCTAATTAAGCTGATGAACAATGTTGGCACAAGAATAAATTGGTATAAACTAGCCATGAATAAGTTCAGGCTGGAAATTAGAAGAAGGTTTCTAACCATCAGAGAGGGGTGAGGTTCTGGAGCAGCCTCCCAATAGGAGTAATAGGGGCAAACAATCTAACTAGTTTTAAGATGGAGCTTGATAAACCCGTGGCTGGGATTATTTGACAATGTCATCTTTGTTAGTGAACTGGATTTGATGACCCAGGAAGTTCCCTTCTAGGCCTACATTCCTATATTATACCCAGTTTTATGTGGTTGACTAAATGACTTTCTTGTGCTTATGCATCTCGCAGAAAATCCTGTTCTCATTACACAGACTAAGTAACTATACTGGATAATAGTTAAGTCCCTGGAAGTGAGGTGGGACGGAATGGAAAACTTTCATTACACCATTGGAGTCTCTTCACAACCACCACTCCAACCATGGGGCTTGATTAGGTTCTGTGACCCTACTGCCCCAATTCTGTAGATGGTAATGGGCCACTCCCAGTATCCGCTACATAACAATGCACAGAGAACCCAAACGGAGCATGGCTTTGCAGAACCACAAAGGTATGTTCATTTGCTCTGTGAGCTCTCCTAATCCTTCCCCCCCATCCCAAGGCAGCAATAGTACACAAGTTCTGTTGCTCTTGGTAGCCTTCACATACATGAATGGAGGACAGGATTGTCCCTTCAGAAATACCTTAGCCTATATTTAGACCCTCCTGATTCCCATCCTTTTGCTATACTCACCAGTCCATATCGTCTCATGCATAATAGGTCTCCATTTACAGATATTGCCTCTTGTGTTTCAACATCTTCCACTTTCATCCTCTTTTTACTACTATATGATGAGGATTTAGGGTTACCATATTTTGAGTGTCCAAAAAGAGGACACTCTACGGGGCCCCGGCCCCCCCCCCACCCCGCCCCCCCCCCCCCCCCTCCCCAAAGTCCCCGCCCCAACTCCGCTCCCTCCCCTGCTTCCCGCGAACATTTGATTCGCGGGAAGCAGGAAGCAGGCAGCAGGTAAGCTGGGGGGAGGAGGCGCAGCCCAGTCTGGCCCCCTCCGGCGGCCGGCCCCGGCCCCAGCGTCTCCAGCCTGGTTCGGCTCGGGCCCTGTGGTGCCGGCCCTGGGCCAGCCCCCGGCCAAGCACCCCCAGGCCAGCACCGCTGACCCCCAGCCCCTGGCCCAGCGCGGCCCTGGCCCAGCACTGCGGCTCCCGGCCGCCCAGCGCCGCCGGCCCCGGGCCTGCCCCCGACCCACCACCCAGCGGCGCCGGATTTTCCTGGACATGTTCGGCTTTTTGGGATTTCCCCCCGGACGGGGATTTGAGTCCCAAAAAGCCGGACATGTCCGGGAAAATCCAGACGTATGGGAACCCTAGAGGATTCATGTCACTGATTTGTAGCACTACTAATACTACTGACATTGCAGCAGAACTTGTCTGAATGATACTTAGCACATTCTTATGTTCCCTTGGTGTATAACTTATTGAGGCTCAAACTCTCTGGTCAAGATTTAATTTCAAAATGTACATTTAAAATGTGAAGTTCTCCAATAGTACCTTGATCACTTACCTTTTTTTATCTCTTATTTGAATCACAAAACACTGAAAATGTGTTCAGATTTGTAGAGTAGCTGTATGAAAAACTGAATATGTTCTGCACTTCAAATATTTAAAACTGGTTAGGTTATGCTATTGTGTAATAGATGTGCAATGTTATGGAAACTGTGTTCTCCATGAAAATATTAATGTTGTTGTCATATTGTGCAAGCTTAGTTTTATGGCAATGATTAATCTATCTGAATTCTTAGCAATGTCTAATATAAAAAGACTTTGGTTGCAGCTGTGTCTCAAATGTGTTGGATATTTTCTATCAAATATATTGTAACAAAAGTTGATTCTTTAAGACCTTGCACTTTTAATGAGCCATCTTATTGTCGACACTCAGAATCTAATAGTGTGCCTTTTGGTGACGTTGTTGAGAATTTTAATGCATTTTAGTTCTCATTCGGCACGGCCTATGTGCTCCTCACAGGAGGGTCTTTAGAAAATAGGATTAACTTCTAGAGGAATGCATTAGCCATGACACACAAGTAGGCAAAGCTCTAACTAGCCTGATAGATTGCTCCACGCTTCAAATCCCTCTAGCTACCCCCTCCCTTTTTTTATTGACAACTTCTCATTGAGCGGCTAGAAGCATTAGTGTATTTAGGAGTTAGAAGTTTTGTATCATCCTAGGCTGATCTCATATTCGCTTTCTGAAATTAATTCGACACTGCTTTACATGTTAATCCGTAAAGGATTGATTTTGGGAAGGTCAGAGCAGTGCAGCCTCAGAAAATGGAAGAAAAGCTCCACTTAAAACAGCTCATTTCAGTTCCCAGAAGTAAGTATAGGTGCCTTTTCATTGTGACACTTAGCCAGCTGTAAGAGACTTGGTCATCTTGCAGAATACATCAAACAGTGTTGTTTGATGTGGTCTGCAAGAAAGTTGAGCTAATTAAGTTTAGCTTCATAAACCAATTGCATTTTGCAAGTTGCACAACTGCTCTTTGAAAGTCTTCTATATAACAGAATGTGCAGTCTTCTTTTGGTCATAAACATAATTAATAATTGAGTGGTACTTTAATAGCAACAAAGTTTTTAAAGTAGCACTATTTGGTGTTTCCTATTTATTTTTCCTCTGTTCCTTTCAGCATACAGGGAGTTGCATAATTCTAAAAAAATGAAAATGGATATGCACAGAAAAAGGACTTGATTATGGGTCATGTTGATGTTGGGTCATTACACAAAAGATCATGAGATATGAATAACATAGTGCTGTGGCAAAAGTGAGCTAATAACGTCTAATAAAAGAAAGCAATTATAAATATGGAGAAATTCATTTGTAACTATAATTTGCTATAAGTGTGCACACACACACTTCTTTGCAAAATATAAATAACATTTTACCAACCCAGGAACCAAATTAAATGACTGGCTCTTTTCATACGCATACTAATGATCATGAAAAATATATATTTTACTTTCCCCTTTTAAAAAATACTCATTGCAGAAATTTGTAATATATTGTCAATACTTACAGTACTTTTCTCTGACTTAGGACCTTTTTGTAATTGTAAGAATAAAATGCTTTCCACCTATAAAAGTGCTTTTTGTTGACTGTACATCTTTCTAATGCTTATAGGGCTTTTCATTTTTACTTGAACTTTTGCTTCTTTAACTTTTATTGAGGCAAATTATATGTAACTACTTTTAAAAAATGCCAATTGGTTCTGCTCCATGTTTATGTTCTGAAAGTTCAGACTGACTTAAATTTCTCTGTTGCCAGCCCATGAACATCTGAATTGCGCGTCAGACTGTCAAAAGAGATATATGAAGAGTCTTTTGTGAAGTTCAGAAATGCTGCAGTTTTTTCTGTTTTCTCTTGGTTTTCTAATATGAGAATGGAATGAGGCTAATCCATTCCTATTGCCTTTTAAAATCAGGTATCCAGTTATGTGCAAAAAATCAGTAGATATTAAATCTAACAGACCCACTGTACAACAGTATATGTGCCAAATTCACCACTGGCGTAAGTGGATGCCACTCTTTTGACTGTAGTGGACTAGTGTCCGCTTATATTTATAGTAGGGCTGTCAACCGATTAAAAAAATAATCGTGATTAAAAAAATTAATTGCTATTAATCGCACTGTTAAATAATAATTGAATACCATTTGTTTAAATATTTGTGGATGTTTTCTACTTTTTCAAATATATTGATTTCAATTACAACACAATACAAAGTGTACAGTGCTCACTTTCTATTTATTTTTGATTACAAGTATTTGCACTGTAAAAAAACAAAAGAAATAGCATTTTTCAATTCACCTAATAAAAGTACTGTAGTGCAGTCTCTTTATCATGAAAGTTGAACTTACAAATGTAGAATTATGTACAAATAACTGCATTCAAAAATAAAACAATGTAAAATTGTAGAGCCTGCAAGTCCACTCAGTCCTACTTCTTGTTCAGCCAATCGCTCAGACGAACAAATTTGTTTACATTTGCAGGAGATAATGCTGCCTGTTTCTTGTTTACAATGTCACCTGAAAATGAGAACAGGCATTCTCATGGCACTGTTGTAGCTGGCGTCGTAAGATATTTATGTGCCGGATGCGCTAAAGATTCATATATCCCTTCATGCTTCAACCACCATTCCAGGTGCTGATGATGGGTTCTGCGCGATAATAATCCAAAGCAGTGCAGACCGATGCATGTTCATTTTCATTATCTGAGTGAGATTCCACCAGCAGAAGGTTGATTTTCTGTTTTGGTGGTTCGGGTTCTGTAATTTCTGCATTGGAGTGTTGCTCTTTTAAGACTTCTGAAAGCGTGCTCAACACCTCGTCCCTCTCAGATTTTGGAAGGCACTTCAGATTCTTAAACCTCGTGTCGAGTGCTGTAGCTATCTTTAGAAAGCTGACATTGGTACCTTCTTTGCGTTTTGTCAGAACTCCATGAAAGTGTTCTTAAAATGAACAACATGTGCTGGGTCATCATCCGAGACTGCTATTACATGAAATATGTCAGAATGTGCGTAAAACAGAGCAGGGGACATACAATTCTCCCCTAAGGAGTTTAGTCACAAATTTAATTGACGCATTATTTTTTTAACGAGCGTCGTGAGCATGGAAGCATGTCCCTTGGAATGGTGGCCGAAGCATGAAGAGGCATACGAATGTGTAGCATATCTGGCACATAAATACCTTGCAATGCTGGCTATAAATATGCCATGCAAATACCTGTTCTCACTTTCTGGTGACATTGTAAATAAGAAGAGGGTAGCTTTATTTCCTGTAAATGTCAACAAACTTGTTTGTCTTAGCGATTGGCTGAACAAAAAGTAGGACTGAGTGGACTTGTAGGCTTTGAAGTTTTACATTCTTTTGTTTTTGAGTGCAGTTATGTAATCAAAAAAATCTACATTTGTAAATTGAACTTTCACGACAAAGAGTACTTGTATGAGGTGAATTGAAAAATACTATTTTTGTTCATTTTTACAGTGCAAATATTTGTAATAAAAATAATATACACTTTGATTTCAATTACAACACAGAATATAATATATATGAAAATTTAGAAAAATATCCAAAATATTTTAATACATTTCAACTGTTTGGCAGTGCGATTATAACTGCGATTAATCTCGATGAATTTTTTTTAGTTAATTGCGTGAGTTAACTGCAGTTAGTTGACAGCCCTAATTTGTAGTGAATGTGGTTTATGGACTCTAAATTATATATATGATTTATATTGATTGCTCTTTTAATTTGAAGAAGTTCCACTGCTTGCATGTTTCCTCTGGCAAAAGTCATGATTTACAAAGTAGTCTTTTAAGTTTTAATTGTTGTTGGTGATTGGTTAAGCTGTGTATCTTAACGGCCAACATTTCAGCAGTGGAAGGAGTGACTACGTGTCTGAATGACAGAATTTGACTGTAAAGGATGAGTTTAACAGTGAAAATTCAGATTTAAGACTCACGTGCCATTACTTGTTTAGTGATGTAATGAGGCTGAATTTCCCCAATTCATTCTGGGTCCCTAGGAGCAGAAAGCCCTCTGGTAGTGGGGGGTGCCAGGGTATAAGCTGTTCTTCACCCCTGATCTTCCGGGGAGTATGAGGCAACCATGGCTACAAGGTAACACCTGCCCTGCTCTGCCCATAGGGTGAAACCAGACCAATAACTCTTTCACCCAGTTTCTAAGGAAATCTGTAAACTGCTCTTTTTGATTGCGTCTTATATGTATTACTTATTTGTTAGCACAGAACATTATTCCAGAAACCTGGCATGCATCTTAATAATTATATATTGTATTTGCATAGCACCTAATGTTCAGAAATCTCAAAACACTGTACTAATATATGATTATTTGATTTCACACTTGAGAAAACTGATGTACAGCGAGACTGAAGACTGAATCCTGGAAAGCGCTGAATTTCCTCAATTTTTCTTGAACTCTCAGCATCAGGCCTTAGTGATAGTCACCATAGTCACACAGCTAGTCAGGGGTACATTAGGGAATAAAATTCAGATCTCCTGATAAGTCCCTCATTGCTTATAAATATAAATACCGGAATAGTTTTGTTTTGATACTAACTTTCTGAAAAAATTGTTTTCTAAACTTATTTTCATAAGAAATAAACTCTTAAAACTGGAGTTAATTGTTTGTTGTTTGATAAAATAGCCAGGGTGTGTTTTACTGAGATTGGCACATTAGCATCAAAATTATAGGGAAAGAAAAGTTGAGATTTTACACCTGGACAGGAAACTGTGTGACAGAACAAATGAAAGTTGCAGAACTGATTTGTTTGCTGTTTGGCTATACCCTTTGCGTTGCTCAGTAGTGCATGTAATCTACACAGGAACAGCGTGGTCATGAAATACATAAGTGTATATTTAACACCGATGCCTCTAGCAGCAGAAGCACAGGAGTCCATGATTTCCTGTGCATTAGAATATAATATCCTAGAACTTAGTCTTACGAATGACTGAGTTGAGAATCTGTCCTTGTTTTGGTGAAGAGACATGAAGGGGAAAGCAAGAACTGAATGTTCCCTTTTTTCTCTTTCACTTATATTTTTATTAATATTTATATAGAAAACTGGTGCTAAGTTTGCATATATATAACGGGCAATGCTCAACTTAATTTAGGCTCAGTGTTCTTTTTTTTTTTAAAGTCAGTGGGTTACAAAACCTAGTTTGCATAGAAATCTTCATGAAGGAAGGGAAGAGTGAGGGAGAGAAAAATAAAATAAAATAAAACAACCAATCCCCTTCAGTATTGCTACTTTGTGGACGTAGACTGTGAAATTGACCAGGTAGTGTCCTCATCCAATCTTAGAGTAAAACAGAAAGTAAATAAACCATATATTGGTAAAAAGTAAATTTTGATCCTTAAATTTAGTTTGGGAATTCAAGATATCAGTAACATAGGTTAGGATTTTTTTTTTTCCAACTGACTTTCTGTCTGGATCATCACTTTTAGTAGGAAGATGTGAGATGGTAATCAGTGAGGATATTGGAAGATCTTATTTAGGATAGTCTTGAACTTCATATTTTGTTGATCTTTATTTTCTTGATGTAATAAAAGTAGCTTTGTATAATGCCTTATATCATATAAGTAATGGAAGATTATGTATATGTTTTGGCAGCAGATTTCAATATGAAAGTATTCCATTTGAATACAACCTGTAAAGGCATATATTGTGCAGTCTTGGTCAACACGTGGCATGTTGTTGTATGATAGGTTGTTAACTGAAAACATACATAATCAAAGTTTTATCTTCGTTACTAAATATAGCGTAGGGCAGTATAAGAAGATAATTTGGAATGGGGAGGTTAACATTTCAGGGTAATTAGTAAAATTTATTTTATATCTCAATAGTGTGTCTCCTTCAGGTTTCTGAGAGGAAAAACATGTCCCATTTTTATGCTCTGGGAATTTAGAACCATGGGAACTTCAGCTCTTCAAAAATGATTTATCTGTCCTGATGGATGAGAAACATTTTCACATGAAAGAAACAAAACTAAATGGTCTCATATGATCTTTGATTTCTATCTGCTTGTCACCTCATGTGTCCCTGCAGTGATTTTATTTTTATAAGAAGACAGGTGAGAAAGTTGTTTATTGCTCATAGTATTCAAAGAAAAAAGATAAGGAATAACTTGAGCAGTGGAAGGCAAATTAGAATGGTTTTAAGTGTCTTTTTGTTTTATAAGAGGTTGTGGTAACAACCAGTAGCTATGTAAGGGATTTGAATCTTTTAATTAGTTCTGTTGTAGGAACTGTATGGATAGGAAAAAAGCTCCTCTATTTAAAAATAATAGAATGCAAGAAAGCAATTTAAAAAATAAGTATTTATTTAAATCGACTTATTAAAACGTGTGTAAGAAGAATAAAACATACTGACTTCATACCTCAGTACTTAATTTGTTTTATATTAAGGAAATAATCATGTCTGACAATCCTGCAGACTGATATGTTCTCATTTTTTCACAAAAGAGATTCAGCAGAGCAGATACAGTGCAGACTTTCTCACAGTGTCCTGTCAGTATGCTTTAGCAAGTTTTGGAGGGACAAGTTCTGGAGAGTAATTCAATCTTTGCACATCAGGCATAATCCCTGTCTGTACTCCTCTAGAGAGAGAGCTCATGGAATATTGTGTTCAATCTGAGCATCCAGGAATGTAAAAGCTGTAAACAAACTGGAGGGAATTCAAAGGATGACAAAGTGATTAGGCTGAAGGGATTGAAACACAAGGAAGATTGCAAGAACTAATTTCTGTGTGTGAGGCTTGGCTAAGTGATGACCGAGATTGAGGACATAACCAAATGTAAGTATTTGAAGGGTATGAATGCAATGTAGAAAGATGACTTAGTTAGCATAGATGCAAGGAATTAAGAGGAATTGTTAAACTAAATATCAACACATACTTTGAGAAAGATCTGTTAGATTGTGCAGTAGTCTTCCAAGAGAAGTAGAAGAAGCCTAGTGCCTTAGAACATTCAAAACTAGACTGGACAAGCACTAGGAATAATATGTTGTAGGGACAATTATGCATTAGCAGAAGGATGAGTTAGTTCATATACATTTATTACGTAGTTCTCATAGGGTTAAGATTTTCTGGTAATACATGTATTCATTCTAAAGGGAAATTAACAAGGATTACTGCGCTTTAATGTTGAACCTTAATAAATGGGAGAAAGTTTAAAGTAAAATAATCAGTTAAAGGTAATGTTCTATATCAAGATATTTTACCTTTTGATACATCAGTTCATGTGCAGATATCATAACCTCCCCTGGTTGACGTAAATACAATTTCAACAATTCCATTGTGAATGTCAGGAAAGGATCAATGCTTAATTCCCTGAAGCTGATTCAAGTCATAACAGCCCATGTTTTTCCAGTTCCCAGCTTCTTAAGCATTTTCTCAGCTCCCTTTACCGTTTGTCTGTTTTGAGTCTTCCGGTTCTGCAATTCATCAAGGTCCTGAACTTTGCAGTGAAGAGTCTCCCTAGTTACTGAATCCCGCTGTTCTCCTCAGCCCTCAACCCTGGATGATTTCTACCCTCAGTATTCAAATGAAGGAATATTCAGTTGGTGTTTCTGATTGGCTGTTGAACAGTTTTCTTTCAACTCCTGTTAATTCATGCTGTATTCATTAACCCTCAAATTGTACAAAAATGCTCACTTGTTCCTTTATGCCTAAGGTAAAGAACTAAACCCAAGTCCCTTCGGTAAATATAACCAAATAAAACTGTTAAGACGCATATAATAACCATAAACAATCACAACAGTTATGTTTTCCACAAACTTCTGTGCATCACCACCTGAAGACAGAGAGAGAAAAACAGTAGGACCTTTCGCAGTAAAGCTGAGGTTTCCTCCCATCTCTATTTTCTGTGGCTGGCCTCTATTGAGGCTGCCAGTAACAGTGCTAATTGTGGGGTGCGTGTCTTTCATAATGCTGCTTTTCTAGTAAACTAAACTGAGACTACTCCCTTTATATAGGCCACCAAACATGTCTGTTTACTACCAACTTTATCTGATTTTAACTGGTAACCTAGAGGTAAAGGGCTCCCATACCTAATATACCTGTTCCATTAGCAATGTTCCTTGAAAATATTGTTTTTATACCATATCACACATAAATGTTGAGCTTTGAAATAAGAGAGCGACTTCCTCCCAAGTTTTCTTAGACTCAAAACAGCTTTTAGGAATTGTGTGCTTCTTTCCCCCAGCCTGTCACTGTTAAGAAAGTTTAGAATGTTGGCCCATGACTGAAGAAACAGTCCATTAACAGGCAAAGTTCAAGAACTGTGAGCCATTAGTTGAGTCACAAATAACAAATGCAAGATAAGCAATGAGATACACATATGTAAAGTACACATTTTCTGATGACAATGTGTATGAAAACAACATAATACCAAAGGACTTGGTTTATCCAACAAAATACATAATTCATCCGAAGAAGTGAGGTTTTTACCCACGAAAGCTTATGCCCAAATAAATCTGTTAGTCTTTAAGGTGCCACCAGACTCCTTGTTGTTTTTGTAGATACAGACTAACACGGCTACCCCCTGATAATTTGCCAGTGTACTGTATAGCGTGGGGGAGCGGTGGAAGGAGACTCAACAAGCTATAGCGTGGTCTGATCTTTTGCAGATGTTTAAATCAAGTTCTTGCTATAAGGATTTTGTTAAGGAATCTAAATTTCTACTTCCAAAAGAGATGATTCTCTAATATCTTAGCCCGTTCAGGGCCTAGTTCGCCATCTACAATGTAACTACTATGCAAAAAGGTTCAGTGTGAGAGTTAATCCTTCAGGAATTCTTTAGCCTTTCTCAATCTGACAGTTTCCCCAGGAAAAAGTCTCCATAGACGTGTAGAGAGTTAATTCAAAAAATACATATGCAGTGACCCAAATTAAACTTTTCCAGTTAGTATTAAGAGCCACAGGTTTCGCCTGCAAGCTTTGTTTCCCAGGCTGTCCATCCTGGTAGGAATAGATTTATTATTACTTCTTAAAGGTGTAATTATTATTTATATAGCAATTTAACTATATAAAGTAACGTATGGTAACTGAACTGTGCCAAGTACAATATAGAATGATACTAACATATGGAATGATATACAGTATAGTCATTATGTCTGGAATGCTTTATAGAATAAGAGGCATTTTAGAATCCTCTAGTCCTGGGGCAGTATTTTCAATATCTGACACTCTAACAAGTTTGTGAAGTTTCCCCGGTACAATTCCAAGCTTCTTATATAGGCTAAATAGAGAACCCTGTTTTAAGTTTACTCTTTCATGTAATAGATCTAACTTGTGGAACATACCATCTTTTAGCTCAAATGCAGCTGTTTTCCATTGCAAAAGAATTGGTGGCTATGCAGAGACTTGAGTTATCTTCCTAGAGCAAGCACACGTTGCCTCTGAGTATTTAGCTTTCAAGTGTTCTTAGAAAAAGGGCTGGTTCAAGCAAATCTGAGGCCCATAATGACACTTGATGGGGGAAAAAAAGGCCAGGGTTGAATTTTTCTTCACTACCACCAAACTGCTCTACCATGTCAACTGTGAAGATGGAGAGTTTGTCCCATGGAGCAGAGGTGATAATAGGGATTTTGTCCAAAGCTGGTGAGAGTGAAGGGAGTTAGTGGATGGAAGTTTCTTGTCAAAAGGGTCAGGGTGTGCAATCCTGCAATGCAATTCAGTCAGGGCTATGATCAAAGGAAAAAGACTTACCTCAGAATCTACTATCCAGTCTCCAATCTAAGGGCAGGTCTTCACTACGGGGGGGGGGGGGGGGAGGTCGATTTAAGATACGCAAATTCAGCTACGCGAATAGCATAGCTGAATTCGGCGTATCGGAGCCGACTTACCCCGCTGTGAGGACGGCGGCAAAATCGACCTCCGCGGCTCCCCGTCGACGGCGCTTACTCCTACCTTCGCTGGTGGAGTAAGCACGTCGATTCGGGGATCGATTGTCGCGTCCCTATGAGACGCGATAATTCGATCCCCGAGAGATCGATTTCTACCCGCCGATTCAGGCGGGTAGTGTAGACCTAGCCTAAGCAAGCTTTTTGAGAAATTGAGGTAAAAGTCTTCAATGCCATCTTCTGATGTCAACATCTTGGATCCCTTCCAACTGGGATTTAGATCAGGCTCTGAGACACAGAGAGCAGCACTTGTTGCTCTGCTGCATTACCACCTCCTTCTGTATGTAAATAGAGGAGCTCTTCCATCATTGTCTTGCAGCAGCTGACGCTATCGACCACCAAAATCTCTTATTCTTCTTCAAGAAGTTGTTCAGAAATGGCTCCCAAAGCATTGTTATGGGCACTTGTTCTATCTCCAGCCCCTCATGTGGGACACCACAAGGAAGGCTCAATTCTTTCCTGTAAAACACACATACTATACACAGACATATATCCATTGGTAGAATTAGCAAGAAACATAGGCTTATGTGCCAGCAGTATACAGATGATATTCACTTCTAACCTTTGGTAAATGTGGATTGCACCATCTCAAAGCATTCTTGTTGCTTAGTAGAGATCAACAGCTGATTGAAAAACAGTTGGCTTAACCTGAACCCAGCTATAATTGAAATGGTGCTGTTAAGAGGAAACCACTTTGTAGACCTCTCCACCTCCATAACAACTCTGACACAATGGCATCTGGCCCCAGATAGTTCACTTTGTCTGTAGACTTGGGGTCCTATGGGTTCCACTTCATTTGGATGCCCAAACAACCATGGTGCCAAAAAAAAAAAATCCATTCCTGTTTGTGTCTGGCCAGAGGATTGCACCTGGGCATATAAGACTTAGATTTAGCCACAGTGATGCATGCTTCCATAACATCTCACCTTTTAGGAATGACAAGCCTTATCCTGAGAAAGCTCTGGTTGGTTCACAGTTCATCAGCCTGGCTGCTCAGCAACTCAGATAATCAGAACCACATCACTCTAATTCTCCATGGCTTCCTATTGAACAGTTCATGTTCACTGTCCCGATGTCCAAATCCCTCTATGGAATTGGTCTTAGCTACAGGAGATACCATTTTTCCCCACAACAGCTGCATCCTATCGGAACAGCAAATCTGTTAGCGGGCAGAGTGGTAGGCTCATGGCCAGAGGGTACTAAACTTTCACAAAGGCTGGAACAAGACTGTTGAAGTTAAAAGAATTAAAAAATAACAAGCAAACAAAGCCTTCTGGTTTCCGAGTCTTTAGTGTGCACTGAAATCACATTTTCAAGCTTTCCTCCCCAACCATCAGAGCTAAAAATTTAATGTTTTTATGAAAGCTAAGATTCTCACATAATCGCAAGATTCCTGGAGCTGGGGTTTTAAGAAGAATACCAAATATTGCAAGGCTTCCAATAAAATAGTGATTATTAGCATAGCCGCTCTGTTGTTACTGTGCTAGCTTGATAAGAGCTAGTGCAAGTATGTCTCAAGCTGGGAATCACACCCCCAGCTCGAAGTGGAGGGTTAATGGCCTAGTGGATGGAGGGGATGGGGAGAGCTGTAGATGTGGTATATCTTGATTTCTAGTAAGAGTTTTGACACAATCCCCATGACATTCTCTTAAGCAAACTAGGCAACTATGGTCTAGATCAGGGGTTGGCAACCTTTCAGAAGTGGTGTGCCGAGTCTTCATTTATTCACTCTAATTTAATGTTTCGCATGCCAGTAATACATTTTAACGTTTTAGAAGGTCTCTTTCTATAAGTCTGTAATATATAACTAAACTATTGTTGTATGTAAAGTAAAGAAGGTTTTAAAAATGTTTAAGAAGCTTCATTTAAAATTAAATTAAAATGCAGAGCCCCCGGACCGGTGGCCAGGACCAGGTCAGTGTGAGTGCCACTGAAAATCAGCTTGTGTGCCACCTTTGGCACATGTGCCATAGGTTGCTTACCCCTGGTCTAGATGAAATTACTATGAGGTGGGTGTACAACTGGTTGAAAGACTGTACTTAAAGAGTAGTTATCAGTGGTTCTGTGTCAAACCTGGGAGGAAGTATTGAGTGGGGTGCCGCAGGGGTCTGTCCTGGGTCCGGTACTATTCAATATTTTCATTAAGGACTTAGGTAATGGAGTAGAGAGTATGCTTATAAAATGTATCGATGACCCCAAGCTGGGAAGGGTTCCAAGCACTTTGGAGGACAGGCTTAGAATTCAAAAGGACCCTCCCAATTTGGAGAATTGGTCTGAAATCAGTAAGATGAAATTCAATAAAGACAAGTGCAAAGTACTTCACTTAGGAAGGAAAAATCAAAAGCACCACTACAAAAGGTGGTAGTGCTGCTGAAGTGGATCACAAATTGGAATATGATGTAGTTGCACCAAAGGCTATAAATCTGGGGTGTATTAACAGGAGTGTCGTATGTAAGACAGAGGAAGTTGTTTTCCTGCTCTGTTTGGCACTAGCGAGGCCTCAGCTGGAGTACAATGTCCAATTCTGGGTGCCACACTTTAGGAAATGTGAATAATTTGGAGAGATTCCAGAGGAGAGCAACAAACATGATAAAAGTGTTAGAAAATCTACCTGGGGTAGTCAATAGGTGGACCGCAGGCCAAATTTGGACCGCCAGATGCTTAGAACAGGGATCGGTAACCCTTGGCACGCGGCTCACCAAGGTAAGCCCCCAGCAGGCTGGGCCGATTTGTTTACCTGCCGCGTCCGCAGGTTCGGCCGATCGCGGCTCCCACTGGCCACGGTTTGTCGCTCCAGGCCAATGGGGGCGGCGGGAAGCGGCGGCCAGCACATCCCTTGGCCTGCGCCGCTTCCTGCAGCCCTCATTGGCCTGGAGCAGCGAACCACAGCCAGTGGGAGCCGCGATCGGCCGAACCTGCGGACGCAGTAGGTAAATAAACCGGCCTGGCCCGCCGGGGTGCTTACCCTGGCGGGCTGCATGCCAAAGGTTGCCGATCCCAGCTTTAGAATGGACTCCAAAAGCTTTTTATTTACTTACCATTTATTATTATTTTTCTCTGGGGTCTCGACCTTGACTGTACCTTAACCAAGAGATTTGGACCTTGACAAAAACCAATTGATTACCCCTGACCTACCCTATGAAGAAAGGCTAAAAAAAACCTCGGTATATTTACTCTTGAGAAAAGAAGACGGCGGGGGAGAGAGGGGAACTTGATAAGTCTTCCAATATGTTAAGGGCTGTAATAAAGAAAATTGTGGTCAATAGTTCTCCCTGTTCACTGGAGGTAAGACAAAGAAATAAGTGGCTTAATCTGCCCCAACTTTAGGTTAAATAGTAGAAAAAACTTTGAGTAGGTAAGCACTGAAATAGGCTTCCAAGGGAGGTTGTGAAATCCCCATCACTACAGGTTTTTAAGAACAGGTTAGACAAACACCTGTGAGCAATGGTCTAGGTCAGTGGTTCTCACTCTTTGGGTCGGGACCCCAAAGTGGGTCACACTCTCTTTTAATGGGGTCACCAGGGCTGGCTTTAGACTTGCTTGGGCCTGGGGCCGAAGCCCCAGCCCCAGCGCCCTGGGCCAAAGCTGAAGCACGAAGGCTCAGATTACAGGGCCCCACCTGAGGCCAAAGTCCTTGGGCTTCAACTTTGGCCTCCCCGCCCAGGGTGGTGGGGCTTGGGCTTTGCCCCCCCACACACTCAGGGGGGCGGGCTCAGGCTTTGGTCCCCCTTCCTGGGGTCATGTAATTTTTGTTGTCAGAAGAGGGTTGCAGTGTAGTGAAGTTTGAGAACCCCTGGTCTAGATATACTTGGCCTTGCCTCAGCACAGTGAACTGGACTGGATGGCCTCTCAAGGTTCCTTCCAACCCTAATTTTCTGTGAGTCTGTACTCTAAGTCAGGGGTTCTCAACCTTTTTCTTTCTGAGGCCACCTCAACATGCTAGAAAAACTCCGGGGCCCAGCACAGGTGGAGGGGGACTCGGGGCTCCGGGCCAGGGGTGGGACCCTGGGGCATAGACATAGTTTGACTTCTATTTTGGGGGTAGGGGTCAAGGGCCGGCAGGGCTCAGGCCAGCTCTGCACAGTGGGAAGGAATTTAAATACAAATTGTGTAGCAGCTAAGTGAAGAAATATTATGTGGCAGTTTTCTGTCATGCTGACCAAAAGGATGTGCAGTTTGACTCTTCCATATACCCATAGATTTTATTTTGATTCTGTTTTTGATTTGTATCCGTGATACCACTAAAACAGGAATAAATAAAGCATGTTTGCCTTATGTAGAGGGGTTGTGAAGGTAATTGCTTGCTATTCTCAATAGAAATTCCTATAGCAAATCCTTTCTTTGTAATTTGTTAAAAAATGAGTGCATTATATTGCCTACCCCAGTTTCTCTGACTTCCGCTTTCTCAAAGTGAGCGCTTTATACATTAGGTAATTAAGCAGGGAGGGAGAAATTTTCCAAAGGGAAAAGCAGATTTATAAAATGTATAAGTCCTATAAAAATAAATTCTATAATTGTGGAGAAAACAGTCATTCCATACTCTTTCCTACAAATAAACGGTGCACAACTTCTAAATAAATCAGACCCTTAAGTATCCTTATGCCAGTTTTGAATTTTAGTACCTTGTATTAGGAGATTGTTGTAATATATGGAAGCAGTTAGAACAGGTAATAAATTTATTTTTGACAGCATGGTGCTAAAATTGGCTATATTGATATGTGGATATGACACATCTGAATTTAAGCAGTAATAACCTCCCAAAGTGTTTGTTGTTAATAGCTGAAGTGAAGAATTATGAACTGTAGAACAAATCCAGTCTTACGTATATTTAGACAATCTTGTCTTAAACAAGTGAAGGCCAGGTTTTAAAATGAGATGGAAGACAAAATAACTGTATTGAATTTAAGTAGAAAATTGAAATGCATTATTAGACTGTATTGCAATCATCTCCTTAGTTGGGACCATTGATCAGCTATTCTTATTTTCTTTGCAAATATGTACTTTTTAAAAAGTGAATTTGATATCTGGAATGATATTACACAGGCTATTTTAAAGTCTGAAATCCTATACAGAACCGGTACAAGCACAGATGGGAGTATAAGCTTCCCCTTGTTGCTCTTCCAATATGTTTCAATCATGATATGGGGGGACCATCTCTAGAGAGGGCCAAGACATCCTAATCTTTGGCTTGTTTGCTTAGATAGCATTAACCACCACACTTGTAGGCAATTTGATTTGGTGCTTAACATGTGATTTTTTTCGGGTGTAAATTGTTCTCTGTGTGAAGCAACCCTTTCAAAATGAAGCCTCACAAACTTAGGAAAGCTGCATGTTCGTTGGATGAACACATCCTACTTATTTAGAAATTAGGTAGAAAATCAAGTTTGATTAAACACTTGGTTGTCTCTTTCACAAAACCTTTTCCTTTTCATAGACCAGCTCCTGCTGTAAAACTTTGTATATTTATAGTTTGATTATTGAACATTAGTTGCTGATATTAAGGACTCCATAAACAAAATTATATTTTAGCTTCCCTAATAAAAGCAAATATTTGGTACAGAATTACTCACTATCTCTTGTTATCTTAGGTCTATTCAAACAGCTCCCAGTGCATTATCTACTCCCAGTGTAGAAAATTAAGTCAATGTAAAAGTATACTCTGTTTTTTAAAAAGAGGTCACGAATAGCCTTTCTTCCCTTGGTAGTCACCAGTGTTCTTATTACGCTTCATTTATATAGTTGGAGGACTCAGGAGGACCAGCTGGGCCCCCTGTCTGCACTCATCAAGAGTTAATTTCTGAAAGAGGTGCTGTTGTCATGAACAAGTGCAGAAGGTACTCTGGTGGTCCTGCCAAACAACAAGAGCTCTTAATTAGCAGCAATGTTCAATCAGGCTGCTTAACCTGCCACAGAGCTGAGGAGGTCATGTTCCTTCCTGCTATGCTGCCCCTGTAAAAAGCACCCAAGAACTGATCCCAAATGTTTTTTGCTGTGAGCATGGTTCCTAAAGACAGTGCATGATCTATTAATGAATCTTCATGATTCTGTATACGCACACAGAATTTGAACCAGTATTTTTATATCAGACCTACTGTTAATACCTATTATTAAATTATTATTATTATTATTTGTATTCCTGTAGTGCCTGGGAGCCACGACTATGGTGCTGTACAAACAGAGCAAAAAACCGCTCCTGCCCTGAGCTTATATAACGTAGTTTTACTAGCTGTATAGGAACAAAGGTGTGTTAAGCACTTCGCAAACATATATATCAATGTACTTTATAGTATGCAAACAAATAGCACGTGAAGCAAGAGAAATAACCTGAAATAAGTAGTAGGAAAAAAATTAGTTTTACATATTCGTGCAGCATATACTGTGGGTATAACGTGTTCCTTCAAACAAACTAAATGCGCAAGAATCCCAGTAGCTAGTGAAAGGGAAGGGAAAAAGAAACAGAAAAAGTATTCTTGCAAAACTAGCTGGAAAATTTACCAGCTCAGAGAAAACAGACGCTTGCTTGCAATTTACCATGATGATGAATAATTAAAAAACTAATGATATTTTGCTCATCCATTTAAAAAAAATTACTCTCCCCATGAAAGTAATATTTTGCAAGGCTAGAGTCAAATTAAATACATAAAAAACATAGGATCCAAGAAGAAATGCACTCTGAGCCAGATCCCTTAGATAATTCAGAGCCAAAGCTATTAGAATTGTAAACATTAATACATACCAATTTAACTCTAATTCTGAATGTTTGTTAGACTAGATGATTCTTAGTCTCTAAGCTAGTGAAGAAAAATGTTGCTACCATTAAATGGACACAACTATCAGCAAGGTTGGGTGCGAAATGTGGTCCAGTCAAAATTATTATTCTGGTGAGGAAAGTTCTCTGGATTCTTGCAACATTAATGTACTGTATGGCGCACACCCACATGCACTCTGAACGGAAGGGGTTGGACACAAGTTACTCTTTAACTATTGTGTTTAAATTGACCTTTTCAACAGATGACCCTCTTCTACCGAGGAAACTTTTTAGATGTCTCTTTTTATATGGCTGGAGAGTTTTGGCTCTAACTCTTTTGTGCATGTAAAATATTGCAGATCAGACATATTTTCTTTTTCATTTTAGTTTTTAAAAAGTAAGAGTTGTTCTACAGTTGAATTGACTGAAAAAGTACTGATGTTAGTGAAAACGCACCACCACCAAAAATGGTGGGAAATATAAAACTAAAAACAGCCACCAGGAATGCATGTTCAATTTCCTGAATACAATGGAAACATTTTGGATCAGGTTTTGCAATGTCCCTTATTCACATTAAATAGTGCCTTATTCTTCAAGTAGTGCAGTTGAAATCAATGGGGCTTTTTGTAGAATAAGGTACTAATAAACTTGAATAAGGGTGGCAGAATTTGGCCCTTTATTAACAAGGAAAAAGAATGTATTCTTCTAAAGAGTTCAAATTGTTAATGTGAGTTATATGATTGTACAGAAACCTTGCTAACAAGCTTCTGCATGGGTTTTAATCTTGAGGTCATGAACAAGTCCCAGGATGTCTCAGCTACCCCTCCCTTTCTTATGGCTCTATGGGAGAAGTCCTGGAAACTATGGGAGGGGTTCCAAAACTTTCTAATGTTAGAACATAGGATAACCATATGGAAAAGGTTTGGGAACCACTGAGCTTCTAGAAACCAGCTTTCCATATGCTTAACTTAATGAAAACGAGATTTATGTTTTGTTTTCTTTTTTTAAGTATTTATTTTCTGCATTTCACAAAATTACTTGTATTTTGATGACTGAGATAATTATTACAAAGAAATGATTAACTCAGGAAAAGTGTTTTTTTTTTTATTAAACTTGTACTATAAAAGATTTTAATGAAAATTTAACTCTACTGTTGTTTGAAATATTCAGTAAGACAGAAACTTCATCTGCCAAGTTTATTTGTTCTTTGATTTAACTGTCATGGGAATTTAATATAGAGGGAACCAGTGTAGCTGTATGAATGGAATAAAAATCCACTGAAAAACAAAACTCATTGAATAAGGTTTTTGGAGTTCAAACAGGGTTATGCTATCATGTACTATATATGCACAATTGGAGCAGTTCTACCATCCTTACTTGCACTGAGTAGTACCTTATGCAACAAGCAGTCTTATTTTAAATGTGAGTAAGGGTGGCAGAATCTAGCCAAATACTAGATAAATCAGGCTTACAACATGTCTGCTTGAACAAGTCTGAAGTTTACTAAAAGAAAAAAAAGAAATTTCTACATTGTGGCTAAAATATTTCCCTTACAGTAAGGATAGGAAGATGGTTGTTTACTAGGTCCATATAAAAATATAAAGTTTCAGTGCTTAACATTGTTGGATTAGTACCCCAGATTACCCATAGAGGTCAGTCCCATATATTAGTAGCACAGTGGGGATTTATGCAAAGGGAACAAAAGAGACTTTGTTATGCTCTTAGAGCTTTTTATACATAGTGAAGTCCTATGACAGCTACCAGTCTTGATGATCTTCCACCTTCTTTAAAAATAATGTTAAATTAAAAGGGCTTTTCAATATTATTCTAACATGGAATGTTGAAAATATAAATCTGAAGAACTGTATCACATGCTAGTATGTTTTTAATTCAAAATGAAACTGAACTGCAGTGTGGGGATAGAGTGGCAGAGAGAGAGTGCTTCTCTCTAACACGGGAGGCAAACTACGGCCCGCAGGCCAGATCTGCCTGTCAGGGCTTTCAATCCAGCCCATTGGATTGCCAGCCCCGTGATGCAGCAGGGCTAAGGCAGGCTCCCTGCCTGCCATGACCCCATGCCACTCCTGGAAGTGACCGGCACCACATCCCTGCGGCCCCTGGGGAAGGTGGGGGGGCAGAGGGCTCCGTGCACTGCCTTTCCCACAGGCACCGCCCCCACAGCTCCCATTGGCTGGGAATGGGGAACCGTGGGAGCTTTGGGGGTGATACCTGCAGGCAAGGGCAGTGTGCGGCAGAGCCGTCTGCCCCACCCCACTGCCAGACATGTTGCCACTTCCGGGAATGGTGCGGGGCCAGGGCAGGCAGGGAGCCTGCCTTAGCCCCGCTGCGCGCTGCTGCCACCCCGGAGCTGCTGGAGGCAAGTGGCACCGGGCCTTGCCCTGAGCCCCCTAACCCCCTGCCTTGAGCCCCTTGCCGCACCCATCCTGCACCCCAACCTGCTGCGCTGAGCCCCCTCCTGTACCCCGCATCCCTCCTGCACCCCAACCCCCTACCCTGAGCCCCCTCCTGCACCCCAACCCCTTGACCTGAGCCCCTTCCTGCACACCGCACCCCCCTCCCATACCCCACACTCCCTCCTGCGCCCCAGCCCTACATTCATGGCCCTGCATACAATTTCCCCACTCAGGTGTGGCCCTCAGGCCAAAAAGTTTGCCCACCCCTGCTCTAACAGGAGGGAAAGCAAGAATCAAGTCAGTCCTACACAATTTGTTTCTGAGATCTTTGCTCAAGAGAGGCTACTCCTATTCCAAATCTGTGCTGCAGCAGTCTGGTGATATATATTGATCTAACTCGCCTTTTAATCACTACTGTGACTTTTATGCATAGGAAGAGTATCTTATATTTGCATGCAGTTGCACATGTTGTCTAAAAGCTCTGGTTTAAAATGCAACTGGGAACTTAAAAATGAGAACTGTGCATTTATTTACATCTGTATTCATGGTATTGCATAGGGTAGGCATATTTTTAATAGATAATTATTTGAGGAGTTTAAGAACATAAGAATGGCCATACTGGGTAAGACCAATGGTCCATCTAGCCCAGTATCCTGTCTTCCGACAGTGACCAGTCCCAGGTGCTTCACAGGCAATATCGAGTAATATATCCCCTGTTGTCTAGGGTCAGCGTCTAACAGTCAGACATTTAGGGACACCCAAAGCATGGGCTTGCATCCCTGGCCATCTTGGTTAATAGCTATTGATGGACCTATCCTCCATGAACTTATCTAATTCTTTTTTAAACCCAGTTATACTTTTGGTCTTCACAACCTCCCCTTAATAGCATAATTTTAAAAATGAAGGGAATTATTTAGCATTTGTGTTTCTAATAGTTCCATTAGTTTTGTAGATGTTTGTACTCTGAAAAGAGGAAAATAATCTGTATACATCTACAGTGACTAATGAACTGCTGCCTAGTTGTAAAAGACGGATGGCTATTAAAACTGTTCTGTTGACACAACCCCTGTGCATTGTAAAAAGGGACCATACCCTTTTCATAGAGCAAAAATACATTGGAAGTCTTTGCGACTTACTGTGTAAGTGGAAAGATGGTGTACTAATCCTTTTGTACATATATGCTTATCATGGCAACCACATTGTTCTGATGGTTTTGTACAGCTCTGAGAGAATTCAATGTATCTGTTTAAAAGGGATTTTGGAAGAGAATGTTTGTTATCTTTCTTAGAAATGTGAATGCTGGGATCTTGGATGAGTTAAGGCTGTCAGCTTGATATTTGCAGGGTGTCACTCGTGTTCAATTTTTTGTGGTGTTTTATTTATTTATTTATTTTTATTTTTTTGCAATCACTATTTTTTTAATAATCTGGTTTTATACATTCAGTAGTTTCTGAAAAACAAGGATAACAGCAGCTTAGGTACAGACTAACTAAAGAATTCATATTCTGATTATTTTTAAAATTAGTAAATATTTAATAGGCTTCAGCCAAAATATGATACCTGTTTCAGGTTTGTGATAGTTCAGCATTTCTTGTGTAAATGTATGTTATTTACTAAGAGAGGGAGGGTTGGAGAAGGAGAAATGCACTCTAGATCTAGGAATTTAATGGAATCGACCAGGATCCTAATCATATCTGTAATATGGAAAGGCACAATGATCTAGTGTCAAGCATTTTATCCTTCTTTAGAATTATTTTTTTTCATCAGTTAGAGTTATCTGGGAACAAAAAATAGCTTTTTTCCCCCAACTTAAATGTGAAATGCATTCATATTTAAGAAATTAGTTTCAAAATATATCCCTGTAAAAGAACTACTGAAATTATTTTCCAGGACTATTGTTCAGGGGTGAAGATAACATGTGTTTATCATGAACCCGTTTTTTTGTCAGAATGCAGCACAAGGTGATTATTCTGGACGTAACAACAGCTTGAATTGAATAGTTTCCCATGCCTGTGTAAATCTGTTCATCTAAATCCTACTCTTCACTTAGTTCGCATCTATGTAAGTCTTAAGATAACATGCACATTGTGTTTATTCTCTGCTCATAATATCTTCAGTGTGTAAAAGATGCTCAGAAAAAAATGTAATAAACATTCTTTAGCAAAAACTGGATTGCACATGTCTAATTTCTCTGCCCACATGCCAATAAAAATACCAAAACTGGCATCAGTGAAAATAACTTCATACCAAAAAATTAGAACAGCAGCACAATAGTCATTGTATTAAGTAGCAGGATAGTATTCTAAATTTTGGTGAGTATAGATTAATTTAAGGAAACTAAAAATTGGAGAGGAGAATAAAGGTTTCAAAGTGTATTTTTTGAATATGAGAGTGTGATATGTTGAATGTTCAAATGAGATGTAAAGATCCCTTGATATTTTCATAAGAGTTAGGAGTTGAGTTACCTGGCCATATTTCCGGTTAATTGTTCATCTTGGGTAATTACATGCTGGCTATCTAAATTCCTCTTATGGTTTTAAATTGGATAAATCATTTACCACATTTTGTGCAACAAACTGTTAAATAGTGATGCTGTGTGTTGTTAAACAATTGCTTTGGTTAACCCCAGAGGTGGTCTTATGTAATGGGTCAATGAAGTAATCTCTGTGTGTCCATTCATAGAGCCCTGCATGGATACAAAATTTGTATCAGCATCCGATCCGCAAAAATGGTCCATGAATATCTGCATCTGTGGATATAAAGCGGATATCTGCCGACTTGCAGGGCTCTATCCATTCAGCTTTGTAAGGTGCTTCTGGATCTTTTAATGTAAAAAGTACTGTTTAATTGTAAGATCACAGTGCTTGTGTGTTTGCAAGCATATAGGCAAGGAAAAAAAAAATTTTTTAAAATGACCTAGTGCCTTTCATCCAGAGATCCCAACATGCTTGATTACTTCACCCATCAGTAAAATTCATCCATTTCTGAAATGGAGGGTGGCCAGGGCCGGCTCTAGGTTTTTTGCCGCCCCAAGCAAAAAAAATTTTGGCTGCCCCCCCCGCCCACCAGTGCCCCCCCCCACCCGCACTCCCTGCCGCCCCAGCACTGGGCTCTCTCTTCCCCCCCCTGCACCCCCTGCCACCCCAGCACTGGGCTCCCCCCCAAACGTGGAATCCGCTACCAGCACACGGCGGCCAAGCCCTGGCCCAGCCGTGACTCTGTCCCCATGCGGGTGGAGTTGCTGGGTGGCGCGGAGTGGGAGTACTTCCAGGTGGCGGTGCGGCTGCGGGGCGGCGCAGAGAACACGGCCCCCTCCCTGGGCTTTGCGGCGCTGCTGGTGGCCAAGGTGGATCAGTTTGTGCTCACCGCCCTCACCCCTGACATGCTGGCAGCCGAGGACCTGGAGAGCCCCCCGGACCTGCTGCTCTTCAGCCTCACCGCGCCCTGGCCCAGCCCCGGCGGGCGGGAAGGCGAGGATCTCCGGCTGCGGGGCTACCTGCTCAGCACCAACAAGCCGAGCCGGCCGCTCACCTCTTCACACACTCCGGGAGCCCCTCTCGCCGCCGCCGCAGCCCGGGCTTGGCTCCAGGGGACCCCACTTCCCTCCCTCCCCGGCTCCTCACACACTCTGGGCAGGGCTGCCAAGAGAATTCAGGGGGCCTGGGGCAAAGCAATTTCGGGGGCCCCTTCCATAAAAAAAAGTTGCAATACTATAGTAACATGTATTTGGAAATGTAAAAAATAACTAGTGAAATAGATTCAAAAATTAATTTGTAATAATTTGAAAATACACTAAATACATTAAATGCTTTAATGGTATGTATACATTTGCAATTACATAATGGGCTGTTGCTGGGTGATGGTGATGGTTGGTGCCAATGGGCTGTCGCTGCCTGGGGGTGGTGCTGCTGTTGCCCAGGGCTGGGTGGGGAGCTGGGCTCTGGGTTGGGGGGTACCCGGCTCACAGGGGCTGGGCTCAGGGCTGTGGGGAGATGGGGTCGGGGGGTGTCCGGCTCAGAGGGGCTGGGCTCGGCGCTGGGGG